>NC_048223.1:124623625-124695612 GCF_002007445.2 Ailuropoda melanoleuca
CCTCCAAGAGGACAAGGATTTGACCTTGTTTTCTCTATCTCCAGTGCCGACCACAAGAATCTGGTATTAAATAAATATGTGTGAACAAATGGCTAAGTGAATAAAGAATAAAGAATTATTACTGATTAATTTATTACTAATCATTTGAATTAACATGGATGGTAGAAGAGAAGCTGAGAGACAAAACCATGAAATAGACGGCATTTCTGAGATGTGGCTTTTTTCCTTGCTAGTTCAGTCAATAATTAGAACCACTTGACAAATTAAAGCTAGAGATTCTAACAGGCAGGCTTGACTTCCTCTGCAAGAGTAGAAATGAAAAAAAGTAGCACTCTATACACAAAAACTTAAAAATTTTTAATCCCTGAAGATGTCAGTATTGTGAAATTAATACTGTTGCAGCAATAGGAACCCAAAGGACTGTTAATCCTTTCCAGCTCTTGACAGAATCAGGCTCTTTGGCCATTTTCAAGACTCATGGGCAAAGATTATGCATAATCTGATCTCCACTAATTTAGAAAGTTTGNGAAGTTTGAAACAGAACATAGTTTCAGTGAAGCCAAGCGTGTGCTTCGGTGAAATAATAAATATCACTGGGACCATAGGAATAGGTCACTGCGTCATTCAAACCTGACCATCAAAAATAATACCAGCTCGAAACTTTCAGCACTGACTATCCATAGACTTTTATTCCTTCTTGCAGACGAGAAAACAGAGAATGTAAGCAGTTTTATTGTTGGAAGCAAAGCTGGGTTTCAAAGTCTGATTTCTTGACTCCAAACCCTGTGTCTTTTCCAGAAGCTTTCTCCTTGAATAATTAGTGTCTTACACCACCCAAGGGAGACCTTCAGCCTCCTGGTGACTCACTTCTGGCTTGGTCCAGGCTGTCCACATTCCATCATTCTCTCATGTGGTAAGTGCTCATTGAGTGCCTACGACCAGCTAGACCCCGTGGAAGTGGGTGGAAGGAAAGTTGAGACCCTGGCCCTGGCCTTAAGAACATCTTTAGTTGGTGGGGGAGGGAAGGGAAGTTCAATGGTGGAAGGAGAACTGTGGCAAGATGCTCTCCAAGATCGTGTGTGGAGCAGCACAGGGGGGACGTTCTGGATATCGCCCGATGGGGTCACTGCACAGCAGGACGACAGCCACTCCGCTTTAGGACCATGGGCACCCGTGCACACATGCTGGTGGCAGTCACCTTAGCAGACACACTGCCTCAAGGGCTCATGTTGAGTCTGTGGGTTCCATTCATGAGAACTACGAGGAAATTTCCTTCTGAACTGACAACGTTTATTTTTGTTAAACCAAGCATAGGACTTTACATTTATCCCCATGAAACCTCGTCTTGTTAGTTTTGGCCCATTGATCCACACTGCTGAAATCCCTATAATCCAGATCCTGTCATGCAGAGCAGTTACCCCCCTCCAGATTCGCGTTGCCAAGAAGTGTGATCAATGCACCTTTTACATCTTCATAAAGATGGCTCTGGAAATTGTGGGCCATGACGAGGCCTTGTACACAGCCCCAGGGCCATGGACTACATCTCAATCTAGCTGTCCAGCACAGTTTGGGTCAACACGAACAATAGATCCATATCCTCTGGGTAGTTATTCGGCTGACTACTAACCTATCCAATGCTATCTCTGCACCAGCTACCTTTCATCCTCCCGCATCATGATGCTCTGAGAGATGCTGTCAAATAAACACCTTCCCAGATATTTACACCCATGTTTGACCAATTTAAAATGTCCTTTCTGCTACTGTTTGAGTGAACATTAATTGGATCTGTCCCTTCAGAGATGTCTGGAATTATTCCAGCTGGAATAAAAGCCAATGCCAGAGTTCTTCTAGTGCACAGACGGGGCAAATATAAATTCCGTGGGCCACGGACTGCCCCCGGCACCTGCCTTCTGTCAGGGATGGGCCAAGGCTCAAAAACAGAAAGCTTGGTAGGTCTGGGAGATGAAGGGAGTGTGATCTACCGCCATCACTTCTAATTATCCTAAACTGGAAAAACGGATGTCTAAGCTGGCCAGCCTGTCTAATAAAGCATTTTGATCAAAGATGCAGTTGCAGAGAGCACCTGTTTGAGGGATGGTCTGAGAGCCCACGGGGACCCAGGAGAGTTATGGAAGTCATAAAGTGGTCCCTGCAGTTCCGTAGGCAGACAGCAACACTGTGAAAAATGCTTCTCCAGGGAAGCTTTGAGTTTCTTTAAACATTCAATTATGGCTATACAAACACAGGTTTTAAGTGAACAGCATCCGATCTTTGCACAAATTAGGGACGCTAGGAGGCAAACAGAAGAGATTCCCTGAAACAACTATTTAACACAAACTTCATCCTCCTTCATGAAGAATTGGTGTATGTGATGAGTTTTTGAGCAGGGTTAATTAGGTGACCCTCTTTCAGCATTAGCTTTGGATTATGGCTCTTATGATTTAAGGCACTGACGCCACCTTTATTTTACTTATGATTTCCAAGCAAGTTTTTAATTAAAACAGATTTCTGGATATTTAAAGACCCAATATTCAATGTGCAGAGCTTTTTAGCCCTTTGAATGTTGCTGGAAGTCCTTCTAAAACACAATTCCTTTTTATGAATAATAAATACTCCAATATCGTTCTTTGACAATTTTTAAGTTTTTACAGATTTTTTTCCTCCAGGGTAAAAAGTTTTCCTAATATTAATAGTAATATTTTCTTGTTGTAAAACATGAATAAAGTAAATGTCTTCCATAATCTTACTAGTCAGAAATACATGTACGTGTGGTATTTTAAAATCAAAACTGAATACCATGTACAATATTATCTAATATGCTGTTTACATGGATTATATCATGAATGCTTCCTACAACAATGAAGATCCCCCTCATTGCCTTTAATTGCTACATAGAGCTCTATTTTGTGGCTAGGTCATAATTTAATCGATCTCCTATCGATTTCGGTAAACTACCCTGTAGTGAACATCCCTGAACGCAGGGCTGATACGCAGCCCATAGGTATGATGCAGGGCACTGACAGGTTACCTTCTGGTTGGCCAGACTCTCTACTCTGCTGGTTAAATAGTCACATTTACCTTGCTTGAACATTTGAGTTCTTCGAGCTTCATTTGGATAAATTCTCTAATTGGATCTATTGGGCCAAAGGCTATAGGAATTAAAAATCCTACTTTCTACAGGACAATGGATTATATTTTGTGTCCAACAGCATCAAGAGCTGGTGGCATACAAGCATTTCACTCTACCTACAAAATTACAGATTTTTGGTAGTCACGGTCTCAAAAGTGAAGTCCATTTGGAATAGACAGGCAATTTTTTTCAAAAAAATACTATGCTGAAGTATTTGGAGAGAGTACAACATTAAAATAGTAATATTGGCATGCTCTAAGTAGGAAAATGTCATTTTTATCAGGGCAGAATCTCTGTAACTGGTATAACTAGTATAATAAAAATAAAGCCATAGAATGTCATAGGGTCACATCAAACACTCTCCATTTAATTTCTAACATGTAGGCTGACAGTGAGGTTGGCAAGAGAGATATAAATCAAGAAGAGATAGTTTTATGTTTTCAACTTTTCTGATTTTGAGATTATTTTGTGAAAAGCCCAGAATTGGAAGTGAGCAAATTAAGGCGCCTTTTTAAATGTTCTTTTATACAAATTAGCCACTGTCGAATAGCCATTGTGTGTTATACTATCTGCCTTAGTAGACAGGAAACCATTCTCAAAAAGAGCCGTGAATGAGGCTACTGAACCACTTCACAGACTCCGAGAACCAGAAGGGCACTAAGAGCTGCATTTCTCTCTGGAAAAGTATGTCCATTATAAAGCTAAACGAAGAAGCAGGTTATCAAATTGTGCACAGACCACAATACCCACTAGGAAGACAAAAAAAGCAAAGCATATTTATAAGGAAAACATATCCTCGGACAACCACTAAAATATTCCTCAGGATTGTGTTTGGTAATTGCATTTTCTTTTGCCTCTTTGATCTTTTCTTTCCCCCTACAATTTTCAATTTTCTGCATTGGACATGTATTCCTTTCAGAGTAAAAACAAATAGATTAAGTTTTTTATTAAGTTGATTTCCGCTCCTCTACCTGCCGTCCTACTACCACCTGGGGGTCTGGAATGGACACCACTCCTGCTGTTCACCACATCCCCCAACACTCTGACGAAAGGACCAGTTGCCCAAATCCAGCAGCAATCCTAAAACCCCATTAAGGACATGTATCTCCATCAGAAGCCTCATTCCCTTTGGATCTTTCAGGGTATACCTAAGCTCCATCCATTGAGATANTCCCTTTGGATCTTTCAGGGTATACCTAAGCTCCATCCATTGAGATATTTCAAAACCACATACAAACAGCAATTTACAAAAATTAAAACGTCCTACCGTATTCTCACATGAAAAAAAAAAGCATGAACATATTTGCTTGGCTAAGAGAGACATATCAAAGGCAACATAGAGGTTTCTGTTCAGCTCTCTGTTCATTCAAGATGTACTGTATGGTGATTAACATAATATAAAAAAAAAAGATGTATGCCTGAACCTCTACTTTAAGACCATCGAGTCATGAGGAAGGCTAAAAACACATCATTTATTGCTTACAAATGTTTTTAATCCATTTAATGGCGAGAGCTAAACCTACAAGATATATGAAGAGGCAGGTTGTTATCCCGTTTTACATATATTCTTAAGTGTATTTGTTTTTAAATGTAAATATTTATAAATTTATACGGATCTGTTTTTTTTTTTTAATTGCTGTTGGCCCTGGTGTTAGATACTGAATGTGAGAATTGGTCATGACGATCTCATTGATCTGACCTGCTTGGGACCCTCAAATCAAAGCACTGGTACCATAAGTGATCTGACTTGTTCACATGGAGACAGAGTCAGGTTTTTATGATATCTCTCTCGGGCAGAACTCAGTTCAGTGAAGCTCTCTTATCTACATGATCACATCAGCAAAAAGTCAGCCTCTCACTGATGGGTGAGGAACAGGAACCAGCAGTTCTAGAAGATAAAAACTCCCGTTTTGGATCAAGCAGGACGTGCTAACTTCGTTTACATCTTTAAATACATATTACTTATTACAAGCACACAGCTCTTTGCTGGTACTAATCAAATAGAATAGTACAGCATCCTCTGGGTCTAAGGATCCCAGGGGGCTAGCCAGGATATAAAGGATGACAAGAATAGGGCTTGTGTTACTTATGCCTTGAAACAGACAGTTTTCTACTGGGAAGTCATACAAAATATGTAATAATATCCATCTGCTCCAGGAAAAAAATATAATACCATTTTTGGAAATTTATATAATTTTGCAAAAAAAAAGGTCAAATTTTTAAATGAAAAGATAAAATAAATACTTTGTACCACTGGAGACAGGCTCTGAAAGATAAATAAACCATTGGTATTTTTCAAGGAAAAAAGAGGTTCTATTCATTTGAAGCTATTTCTCCTTATATAAGCCAGGAATTGCCAAAAGTCAACTAATTATGGAACACTATTATTTGAACAGAAGATGCTTAAAATCTATCCTTGACAAATCAGGCTCTGCAAAAGAGAAACATCAGAACTATGAGAAAAACCTGCTGATTTACAAACCTTTTTTTTTAGAGTGATAAAATTCTTCATTTTTCCACTTCATTTTTTCAAGTTAATTCCAGCCTCAGATCCAAATTGGGATTATGAATCCATGCATTTCATTCTGTTTCTCTAAATGCCAACATAAATTACACAGCACTTTGAACCCACAACTCCTAAATCTCTCCCATGGTACAGCACACTAGAATTAATGTGACTTACTCGTTTCTTTCCAGATGTATGATCAGTTCTTTGCTTTCCAGTTGTATTCGAAACTTCAACACTTTTGGATGATTCTGAAAGATAAATAAGAGAAATCAGCTGAAACACATTTCACATTGACTTGCCAACATTTGAATGTTCTGAAGGCATATTCAACAGAGGGAGAGAAAAATACATTTTCTTCTTGGACCATTCTGAGATCCCAAGTAGAGGAGACCAGGTCAACCAGGACTAGAGTCTGGAAGATGTACTACCACCGTTCGATGATACAAATGTGGCCTGTGCCCCTTTCCTTTGGCCACATACCCCTGAGATCCTTCTTGACTACTGCCCCCTCCCACAGTGAACTCCTTCCTCAGTTTCCTTGTCTCTATAAAGGGCACCTTCACTTCCCCAACTGCTCATGTCAGAAATGTGAAGTCTTGCCTGAAACCTTCTCCCTCTCCAGCTCCTCTAAATCCATAAAAAGGTCTCGCAGTGCTGTTCTCCAAAATGCAGCTCCTGTTACATCTTACAGCCCGCCACCTCACTCCAGTTCAAAGCGCAGTCACCTCGGATCGGGATTACCGCAAAGCCCTTCTACCTGGGTCTCTCCATCTCTACCTTTCCTTTCCTCCCATTCGTTCTTCAATGGCAGAAGCTTATCTTCAAAAATAGCTCCTCATCAACCCAACTCCACTTCCAAGGAGACTGCACTGGCGTCCAGTGCTACGATGCCAACTCTTCAACGTGCCGGCGGTACCAGTACGGCTCTCCTCCTCACTCACGCTGGCCTCCAGGTTCTTCAAATGCACTGAGCTCCTCTGTAGTGCTGATCTTTGCACAGGCTGTTCCCTCTGCCTGGAATGCTTCCCCTCCAGCTCCTCCACTCAGTACCAGCTTTAATGTCAGTAAGTCAAGGAAACCTTACCTTGCTGCTCAATCTCATTGAGTGCCCCTCTTCCCAGGCACGTTGTCTTCCAGTCCCCTGTCCTTTCCTTTCTTGTAGAAGGAAGAACTCCCTTTCTACTTGTAGTAACTCAGTTAAGTTGATTTGTGGGCCGCCTGCTTATTATGTCCACAAAGGCGCCAAATAATAGAAGCCCAATTAATATTTGGTGAATGAAGGAATTAATGAATAGGGCAAATGTCTCTACCAATCTCTTCTCCTTCTCACGAGGCAGACATCCTCCTCTTCCTCTGGGCTCCAGGGAACCCAGCTCATGTATGCCCACCTGTCAGCGGGGAGCAGGCAACTATACTGTTCTGCCCCGGAAATCCCAATGAGCTTCTTGCCCTGCCCTGAGAATGCACCTGCGTGCCAGTGTCCCTTAACTCACACCCTTACCCCAGGTTCCCTTCCCACTAACCCCGGGTGGTCATGTGCACCACACTCCTACCTTTGAGCCCAATCAGAGTCCTTACCCAAGTCAAAAATCTACTTGCCAACTCAAAGGTATTCTGTGAAGCCTCCCTCTGCCCCCTTCCCTGCTGTGTAACCCTAGTGACGCTGGAACAGTCACTTCCAGCCCCTCCTTATCCAGACCAGCATGTGTCAAATGGCGGTTCTATGTATTCACGGGACAGTTCTCACAAGGAGAATTTAAAATTTTCGATGTTGATTTTTAGTAGTTATTTATTTATTTAGTAATTACGAAAAACGAATGCTGCATTTGCATTCTGATGACCTGCTAAGACAGTCCCCCAGCACTCAGGAGGGAGACTGGCAGTGCTGCCTGACGCTCCGGGCAACACGTTAAGGGCAAAGGAGGGGTTAATGCAAAATGATGCAGTCTACCTAAAGCAGGGCCAAATGCCATCAAAGCCCAGGGCAGGAACTGAGGTTTCTTAGGGGCTTAAAAGGAGCAAAGTAGAGGAGAGCTGGTCATCACGTGAAGTGGGCACCACAAACGCAAGGGCGCCCCACTCCCAGCTGTCGGCGCTGCAGCAGAGCTGCACGTGGCGGCTCAGCCCTGCTCAAACGTCATCGCCGCAGGAGATCAGTGCTGCCGACTTCACCGGTGGCTTTGCCCTGCCTTTGCCCTGGAAGTTCTTGCAGTTTTACACTTATGTAATGAAAATAAGACGTTTGTACGTAGTGTTCTAATATTCTGGTGTTAAGAGGCACTGTCATAACTACAGAGTTCAGGAGACTTTCCTTACAACTTGGCATTTCACCTATACTAGGGCTCAACTAACCACACGTTACCATGTTAGAAGAGAAGATGAACTGTAAGCTCTGACATCCAACATTAGTTCAAATGAAACACAATTTAAACAAAAACCCTAACAACAGAAGGTCACGTGAGTGTTGAGAAAAGGTTAAAACGTGCATGCACTCGTGCCATAGGGCTGGGACAGCATCATCAAGGGTGAAACACTACTTATTTTCAGGGCTGTCCTTTGCCCATCTGGATAGTTTCTGTTGTTGAATATGGTAGCCATTAGCCACATATGAATTTACACTTAAATGAATTGAAATAAAATTTAAAAATCAGTTTATCAGTCTCACTGGGCACATTTCAGACTCGATAGCAAGATGTGGCTAGTCGCGGCCCCGGTCGGACAGAGCACAGTGACAACGTTCCTACCTTCCCAGAAAGTTCACAGACATTTCCATCTTCATTGAGCATCTCTGAGTCAGTAATAAAAACCTAAAATTTGCATCACCCAATTGCTGTCTGAGTAATAGACTATTTTAAATATTGGTGCCTTCAGGGGATATAATTAGGTGCAAACCCAAGTGGTTTTTTTAAGCGCACATTAAGAAAGCTCTTCTCAATTTTAACTGATGAGTGATATTATTTTTTAAGGAGTTACTTAAGCTTGAGAGTGAAACTGGTAAATTTCCATATAAATGAAACGCTTATCTATATTTTCTGGGTTTAAACAGATCTTGTTTTGTATAGACTCATTCTAGCAAATGACGACACAAACATCTAGCAATCTTGTAAAAACCACACACCGTAATTGACATATTTTAACACTATCTGATGTTTATAAGAATTTTATGGGTTTCTGAGTGTTTGCTGAACTTTTAAAATTAATATTACTATTCCCATCCTATGCAACATTAAATACACATTATGTCTTTAAATTTTAAAAGAGTGCATAAAAGTGCTTATACATCCTGGATTGGCTTTTGAGTCTGTCACAGGGACTTTTGCCTAAATTTGCCTATATTTTCTGACACTGAGATTTAATCACAAATACACATAGAATGTACTCTCCAGGGTTTGCCACTTGTACTTACTGATTTCTTAGAAAAATGGGATTATTAATTAAGTTTACAATAAAATATTAGAAAATATGTCTCAATATTTCATCAAGATGTGCCCAGTGTATGTATATGTATGTATACTTGAATGTGTTTTATATATGTGTATGTGTAAATAACTTACTTTAATTATAAGTTGTCTTTGCCTAAGATATTGAAACATGTATCACATTTTAAAGATGAATCCTGACAGTTATATTTGTGAATAACAATAAAATATTTGCAGTACCCCCCTCCCCCACCCGGGTTTAGCTAGTTTAAACATTACCATTTGTACTAATGTCACAGGAAGTCCCTACAGGACCTGTTATAACATTCCAATGTCAACATCTTTCAAATGAATACATTTTTCCCTAGGGAGGCAAAAAAGATTTTATCTGTATATTTTAGTTGGGATTTAATGGTACAGGAGAAATCAATGAGGAAAAAGAACAGAGAGCTATTTTCATTCAAAACCACTAATTGCATTAGATTGCTCAGGTTAAAAGCATGTATTCATTCCATTTTCTTTTGATTTTTATACATTGGAGATAATGAACTAGTGCTGGTTAAATATAGCATTCCTTTTCTTAAGCATGATATATTGATTACCTTAATGGAATGGTGTCTTTTATTGAATGCTTAAAGAACTGCATTTGCTGAATGAATCCATTCAGTGCTAATCAATAGGCAGGAAGTGCTGTGGCATCATTATAATTCTACTTTTTTAATTGGGAAAAGTATACCCAAAAAAGAGTATACAAAATGTATCACTACAATTTTATTTTTAATTTTTTTAAAGATTTATTTTATTTATCATTGGGGGAGAGGGTCAGAGGGTGAAAGAGAGAGACTCTCAAGCAAACTCCCCACTGAATACAGAGCCCAACGACGTGGGGCTCAATCTCAAGACCCCGAGATTATGACCTGAGCTGAAATCAAAAGTGGGACGCTTAAGGTACCTACCACTCAGCTGAGAAATCAAAATATTACCAGAATCTTAGAAGCCCTGGTATTAGTTTGCTAAGGCTGCCATAACCAAATACCACAGGCTGGGTAGCTTAACCAACAGAAATTTATTTTTGCACAGTTCTGGAAGCTAGAAGTCGAAGATCAAGGGGTCAGCAGGGTTGGTTTCTTCTGAGGCCTCTCTTCTAGAAAATTCCTCATGGAAACTATGCGGGCAGCCTCCCCCAGAGGGTGTGCTCAGGCAGTTCTGCAAAGTAAGGCTCCAGGCAGGACCCCACCCCCCATCTCTGAGACCCTCAATTGCCCTGGGCTCCCTGAGGTCAACCACAGTGGTCTGCCCAGCACATTCCACTTACCTGGAAGTATGAACAGATGTTTAAAAGCGATTTATTAATTAGCTAGAGTTTCTTCCACATGGTGCTGCCTCTCTTTAATCTGTGTCATTGGGAGCTCCCCCAAACTTGAATTTAAATTAGTTCACCCACGGTGGTACAAACTATCTCTAGTCAACACATGTAGCTTTTCATGGAGGCAGGGATGCCCCCAAGGGCTCGCTGATGGATGGGATCATACAAAGTATCATCTCCTTGGTGTTTCCCTGTCCTTAAAAAACAGCCAATTTTCAGCAACTTAGAAAAAATCGGAACCAGATCCTGAAGTTGAAATATGGTGGCAGCAAGCCATCAGAAGGAAGGGAACTACAGGAAAGAAAATACGATGTAGGGTCAATAGCCGAGTTCACTCCCATCCTGGCTTCTAGGGTCACCCTTTCAAAGATGATGGTCAGTTCTGACCCAAACTCACTCGTCTCAACCGTTGATACTGGAAGCTCAGAGGGATCTAATTTTTCAAACAGAACAACAATATTAAAATACTGCATTCGAGGGACTCTGAAATAACTAGATCCCTCTCCAGCACTAAATAAATGCTTCCGACTACAGCCTTGGCATTCATGGGGCACAAGGGAGTCATTTATTGCTATGAATATTTAGAGGCAATCTTGATTACCACTTTCATATTAGTGGGCTAGTTCCACAGCCGGGAAGATATGCACACCGTGGAACTGAGAGAGGGTACAATTGAATTAACTGCAGGATAGCACAGGGAGGAGTGAAGGCATTGCAGTGCCATAATGGGGTGGCCCTGGCTTGGGGCCTCTTACTTACTACATAAATGATAATAATGTTTATTCATGAGTCATCGATAATTTTTTTTTCTGATGGAAACTGACCTTAACAAACACCTTGTTAAAATATGCAGAATGGCACGTATTAATCTCAGGTAAAAACGGCTTTTGAAATATAGGTAATGTCATTTTTAAGGTTTCTGTGGGTTAAAATGTTGGATTATCTTTAGTACAGACTCTCCTTAAGGAATTTGTGTGACATGACGGGTTGACAGATTTTCAGCCTGCTTCTCCCTTCCCACGACAAAACTCACCAACCTCACCGCCACCGGCATGCGTGATGCTCGTAGTTCAAGTTCTTTATACTGTGGCTGCTGGAGTGATCACTAATGCTTAAATTTGCAGCAGACATTTTTGATTTTCATTTTAGATTACTGTAGCTATAGCCAAAACATCTGAAAAGCCTTATTTATTCATTGACATGTTGCAAATCTCCCCCGTGTGCCTCTGCATGCGACAGGTTCCTAGTCCCCCATGCACTGTGTTCTCTGGCTGAGGACCATGGCTGATTCTGAAGCAGACACGGTCATCTGTCCCCTCCTGCAGCTCACTACTGCATTGTAAGAGGACAGTGACAACATGACTTAACAGAAAGCAATCTGGAAAACCCTACGATGCAGGTTTCTCAAACTTAACGCATCTAAAATTCATTTTTTACTTTATGGACCCTCCATCCATTCTAAAGAGGAAGCTGGGGAAAATCAATGCTAGCTCTCCCCCAGAGCGAGCCCAGCGACAATGCTCTCTCTTAAAACCCTTCAGTGGCGGCCCATTGTACTTAGAATAAAACCATGGCCTTCATACCATAAAGGGTCTGGCCTCTGCTCACCAGGCTTCTAGAACACCATTGAGCTGGCCAGGCTCCAGCCAGCTTCCAGGCCTTGCCACCTGCTGATCCTCCACACGGAGGTCCTCCCTGGGCTCCACTGCCAGGTCTTAGGCTGGACATCGCTGCCTCAGAGAAGCGGGGGCCGTCTCGGTGGGGCTCTGCTCTCCCACACCCAGTTCCCATCCTTCCTAGATTTCCTCATTTGTGATCATTTATTGGTGTGTTTATTTCACTTGTTGACTGTGTATCACCTAGTAAAATAGAAACTTTGCAGGGGAGGGGAATTTTTCAGCCTTGTTCCATATTCTGCTTCCAACACCCAGAACAGGAGCACCTGGAAACAGGGACAGAGGCTGTCAGAGGTGGCGGAAGGAACGCGGTCCGAGGGGTAGCGAATAAACCCCAAAGCCATTAACGTCAAGTTAGAAGGTATAAAAGGGACATCTGGACTGTCCTCCCCAGTTGGAGCTGTCCCCAGGCAGAAGCCTACGGTCTGTTCCTCTGATCCCGATGGGCTGCCTGCCTCGCCCCTGGAGGCTGATGTCCCTTATGGACCTAAGTGCCATACAGAGGATCCCTTTACACTGAACAAGGAACTGGACCTTTGACTATGACTTGTATTCTGTTCCTTTAAGGAGGGTGCGTAGGGCTTGCTAGAAGCTAAATTCTTTACATTTATACTTGGGACTGACAAAAATGTCTAGTTCCTAGTACTCTCCTGCTCCTCGTGCTCAGTTTCTTTGGACCTTAGTGATAAAGAATCCAAATCAGGGCAGAGGGGTATGGAGCGGGTGGCAGGAGGAGGAGGGCAGGTGATAAAGTATAAATCAATGTGAAATAGACAGCAGACTGACAGGATGGCGGGTAGGGAGAATCAGAAATCAGAGCCATGTCAAGATGAGGGTGGGTGCTGAGCAAAGTCAGAGTGGGAGGGATTTGAGGAAGACTTGTTTGCTGGTAATAACTCACTGGTTATTAATTGTCCCAGGCGTGGGGACCATACCCTGGATGCATGGTGACATGGTGGCTCAGGGGGCAAGACTGGGAGGTGACATGGTGCCGAGATCAGGCTGCTGAAACTCACCTTTGACCACTCCGCTGGGCCTCAGTTTCCTCACTGGGAAAACAGGGATCATTGTACTGTTCAGTCTATCAGTGTGGTCAGCAGAAAAATGGGGCCTCAAAGAGGTCCTCATCCCTGGAACCTGCAAACATGTGACCTTACTTGGAAAAGGGGACTTTACTCGTACAATTAAGGGCAGGACTTTGAAAAAGTGCGATTATCCTGGATGATTTGGATGGACCCAAGGTAATGATGAGGCTCCTTAAAAGCACAGCACCTTTCAGGGCTGGGGTCAGAGAGACGCAACACACAGTGGCCTCTAGAAGCCGGCAATGGCCGTCAGATTACAGCCAGTGGGGACACCGGGACCCGGCCCCACGGCCTCAAAGAGCAGGATTCCGTCAGCACCTCAGGTGAGCCAGAAACAGAGCCTCCCCCCATGTCTCCACCAAAAACAGCAGTCCATGAACACCTTATGCTAGCCTGGTGAGCTCCGAAGCAGAGAACACAACCAACCCACCGGACTTCAGTCATCAGAACTGACAGCGAGCCAGTGGGGACTGTTCTGAGCCCCTCAAGCTGTGGTCGTTTGTCACAGCAGCAACAGGGAACTGATATAATCAGGAGAGATGGCTATGAGATTCAAATGGGAAATTGTCTGTTGGGAAACCATCATGTGTGACAAACTGAAAATGCAGGTCTGTTCTAGAAATCCAATCACAAGTGAGACTGTTCCTTCACAGAGCGAACGTGACAAATGCCCCATCACTTACTATTTATTGCCGTTTACCCAAAATGCAACCTTTTAGGTCTTTTGTATTTAGATCTAAATAAGGTTTTTTGGTGTTTCTTTTTTTTAGATTTTATTTATGTATTTGACAGAGAAAGAGAGAGAGAACACAAGCAGGGGGAGCTGGAGAGGGAGAAGCAGGCTCTCTGCTGAGCAAAGAGCCTGATGTGGGACTCGATCCCAGGACCCTGGGATCATGACCTGAGCCAAAGGCTGACGCTTAACTGACTGAGCCACCCAGGCGCCCTAAATAAGGTTTTTTAAGCTAACAAGTTTTCAAAAAGAACTATCATACAGTCATTAATTGGGGGCCTAATTATGAGCCAGGTACTGTGCCAGCTCCACGTGGGAAGATCTTATACCTGTATGATCAGTACCATAGAAGGGATGCAAGATTCTGCGAGACCCACGGTGATGCTGCACAAGACAGCGAATGCCCTTCATTTTGATGTGAAATATTCTAAAGGAAGTACTTTTTAAGATTTGCTTACTGATATCAGGGACATAATACTGGAAAGTAACACAGAGCACTGCTTTTCAGAATGACTTGTCTCTTCTTGAAAGACACAGCCGTAAAATAACAGGCACGGTGTTTATTAACTGGAATGCTTGGTTTTCAATTCAAAGTTCATTCATCTAACTAATTCGATGTCTGGAAACATTCATGCACCATATTTTTCTACAACACCATTTCAAAACTGTCAGTCAGAGGAAGTTAATAGCTTAAGTTGCTAGTTTGTTTGCGCGCAAGCTGTCTTCCAGAGAGAATATCCCATTCACATGTTGACTGAGGGCCATTTATAAAGCATCGCTGTAATCTCTTTCAAATAAGCATTAGCAGAATATAATAAGCCCTTTAAAAAGTAATCCTGCTATCGATCAGAGGCACTGCCAAGTCATTGTGTACTAAAGAAAGCCCAACGCAAACAAGTTTTTCTATTACAAACAGAATTATAGCTAATTGCTAATTTTTTAAATAAAACACGCTCTAAGTGCTCCATGAAAACTCACCCTAGAAGCCACACAGAGATCTAGGAGAACTTGCATTTCACAACTTCAGAGAGAAATTGGAGTGTGACTCTCACCAGCTTTGCCTATCGCTTGCCTGTCTCGCTGGTTCTTGGGGCATTTGGGCGTCAGGATTAGGAGGAAATAGGAGCAGCAGAAGCTTCTCCCAGTCAGGAGAAGGACGGCGGAGCACGGGCTGTGGGCCAGGATGGTCCAGCCGGGCAACCGAGACTCAAGAAGAGCAACCCAGGGACTCAAGTGGCCCCGGCAGCCACCACATGAACCTCCCTTCCCTGGGCTAGAAGGACTTCACACCTCTGGAGGATATAATTTTCCATCTTCAACCCAGATCCATTCTGGGACAGAGGTCCTCAATTGGTACACTTTTGCTGAAGGAAAATTTGAGTCCAACTCTCTTCCTGTTAAAATATTACTGAAACCGACCAGTCATAAATCTAGTAACACTTAGGGCCGACTTTGTCCTCTATGTTGAAGATTCCCGATTCCAAATCCCTAGCTCCGACCTCTCTCTTGAGTCCAAATGGGTTGCAAATCCCCCACAAGCCACGTCCAACAGAGATCTTACCAGTAAGTCTAACGTGCAGGTTAAAACCCACTCACATCTCACCTCTCCCCTGCCAAGTGCATTCTCCCAAGTGCATTCTTCAGCCTGTTGATGGGGTTGTGGGATACAGGTGAGGTTCGGTGGGGTGGAGTCCGGAGCCAACGACCAAGAAAGAGTTCTTGAGACGTCTTTGGTGCAAAATGGTGGTTTATTAGAGCTCGGGGACAGGACCCATAGGCAGAAAGAGCTGCTGCCCCAGGTTGTGAGGGGTGGCTGATTATATGCTATGGGGTTGGGGGAGGTAAGGAAAAAGGGAGGTTGAGAAAGTACTTTCATATGTCAAAGAAGACTCACAGGATACCAGAGGCCTTGCCATCCTCAAGTTAAGGTTGTTTACCCCTCTAGTAAGGCATTAACATGAAGATGGTTGGGAATTTCCTGGAGGCTGCAGATTATAAAGACATTTAATTATATTTACATTTCCTTCTGGAAGCTAGGTTATTGATAGAAATGCTTTGTTCTTGTAGATTGTGAAAACATTTGTAAACTGAGGGAGACTCAAGTCTTGCAGGATTGTGGTCTCTATAGGTTAACTGTTTCTTTGTCCTTTAGGGCAGCCAGGCGTGCCTGAGGAATGTCACATACATACATACATCCCATGGGGGTGGGGGGGTTGCGGGCCATCAGTTTCTGCTTTGTCCTCAGCTTGCCTTCTGTTCCCTCATCACTGTGATGCCCCCCCTTCTTATCCCTGTTGTCATCATCATCCTCAAAAGGCCACATGCACATCACCCTCTGACTCCCTTCCTCTTGGTCCTATGTTGAACTACTGGCCCAGCTCTGGGCTTCTCCCCCTTCCCCCCACGCATCTCTGTGCCTACTGGGTGGTCCCCAACCACCTTTGCTCTGGCCACTCTCTCAACAGCCCATGGTCCACATTATTCTCTGGCTGCTCTATGGCAGCAGGACTCAATTATACTTCTCTCCTCCATCCTGAGTGTGACATCCTGGGTTCCTCAGCATCCCTGACTCCCGAGTCCACCCACCCTCCGTCTGATGAGGGAACAGAAGGCAAGCTGAGGACAAAGCAGAAGTTGACACCCCACAACACATCCCCCCCCCCATATATGTGACATTCCTCCAGGCACTCCTGGCTGCCCTAAAGCTAAGGAAAGAAAAAACAAATACTTAACCTATAGAGACCACAATCCTGCAAGACCTGAGTCTCTCTCAGTTTACAAATTAAGCAATCTACAAGAACAAAGCATTTCTATCAATAACCTAGCTTCCAGAAGGGAAGGTAAATACAATTAAATGTCCTTATAACCTGCAGCCCATCCACCGATAACAGAAACGGGCAGAGTGTAATGTTCCTCCAGGACTCTCCCAACTATCTTCATGTTAATGCCTCACTAGAGGGGTAATCCACCTTAACTTGACAATGGCAAGGTCTCTAGTATCCTGTGCGTCTTCTTTAACAAATCAAAATTCTATCTCAAAACCTCCCTTTTTCCTTACCTCTCCCAACCCCATGGTATATAATCAGCCACCCTTCACAACCCTGGGGCAGCAGCTCTTTCTGCCCCCGGGTCCCATCCCTGTGCTTTCATAAACCACCATTGTGCACCAAAAACGTGTCAAGAATTCTCTCTTGGTCCTCGGCTCTGGACTCCACCCCACGGAACCTCACCTGAATTCCAAAACTGCATCACCTCTACCCCCAGTCACTGTGCCGGAGCAGACTGACAAACATTTTCCAGAAAGGGCCAGATAATAAAGAATCCATATTTTAAAGAAAGACTTTAAGCTCGATGGGCAGTATGGTCCCCACCATGACGCCTTGACTCTGCTGTTGCAGCGCAGACACGGCCAGAAACAAAAGGTACGTGAACGAGCATGGCCATGTGCCGGTAAAACCTTATTGATGGAAACTAAAATTTGAACTTCATATAATTTTATGTATCATAAAATATTATTATTCTCTTGTTTTTTTTTTCCAGCCAATAAAAAATGTAGAAAAACATTCTCGAACCTGAGTGAGCCCCAAAGCCACCTGGAGGGCTCGTTGAAGCCGACTGTCGGCCCGTCCCAGAGTTTCTTACTCAGCAGATCTGGGATGAAGCCCAGGCTTTTGCAATTCTAGCAAGTTCCCAGGTGATGCTGACTCTGCCCATGTGGGCACCACGTTTGCAACCCCACTGTGCTAGAAAAGTGTGTTTTCACAGGGGGGCCATTTGTGAGGTCCCCTCACCCTGCAACTCTCGATGCTTTGGCCCCAAGTGCTGTCAATTTGATTTAGTTGCTAACATCTAACAGGAAAATTCACAGACAAATCTGGACATGAAGCTTCTTGGAGGGGGAAAAATAGGGGGAAAATTGCAACCCTGGGCTTGCATAGAGGTGGTGACAACTGGCTCAAACAGAAGAGACTGTGCCCGTTCNCCAGGCGTGCCTGAGGAATGTCACATACATACATACATCCCATGGGGGTGGGGGGGTTGTGGGCCATCAGTTTCTGCTTTGTCCTCAGCTTGCCTTCTGTTCCCTCATCACTGTGATGCCCCCCCTTCTTATCCCTGTTGTCATCATCATCCTCAAAAGGCCACATGCACATCACCCTCTGACTCCCTTCCTCTTGGTCCTATGTTGAACTACTGGCCCAGCTCTGGGCTTCTCCCCCTTCCCCCCACGCATCTCTGTGCCTACTGGGTGGTCCCCAACCACCTTTGCTCTGGCCACTCTCTCAACAGCCCATGGTCCACATTATTCTCTGGCTGCTCTATGGCTGCAGGACTCAATTATACTTCTCTCCTCCATCCTGAGTGTGACATCCTGGGTTCCTCAGCATCCCTGACTCCCGAGTCCACCCACCCTCCGTCTGATGAGGGAACAGAAGGCAAGCTGAGGACAAAGCAGAAGTTGACACCCCACAACACATCCCCCCCCCATATATGTGACATTCCTCCAGGCACTCCTGGCTGCCCTAAAGCTAAGGAAAGAAAAAACAAATACTTAACCTATAGAGACCACAATCCTGCAAGACCTGAGTCTCTCTCAGTTTACAAATTAAGCAATCTACAAGAACAAAGCATTTCTATCAATAACCTAGCTTCCAGAAGGGAAGGTAAATACAATTAAATGTCCTTATAACCTGCAGCCCATCCACCGATAACAGAAACGGGCAGAGTGTAATGTTCCTCCAGGACTCTCCCAACTATCTTCATGTTAATGCCTCACTAGAGGGGTAATCCACCTTAACTTGACAATGGCAAGGTCTCTAGTATCCTGTGCGTCTTCTTTAACAAATCAAAATTCTATCTCAAAACCTCCCTTTTTCCTTACCTCTCCCAACCCCATGGTATATAATCAGCCACCCTTCACAACCCTGGGGCAGCAGCTCTTTCTGCCCCCGGGTCCCATCCCTGTGCTTTCATAAACCACCATTGTGCACCAAAAACGTGTCAAGAATTCTCTCTTGGTCCTCGGCTCTGGACTCCACCCCACGGAACCTCACCTGAATTCCAAAACTGCATCACCTCTACCCCCAGTCACTGTGCCGGAGCAGACTGACAAACATTTTCCAGAAAGGGCCAGATAATAAAGAATCCATATTTTAAAGAAAGACTTTAAGCTCGATGGGCAGTATGGTCCCCACCATGACGCCTTGACTCTGCTGTTGCAGCGCAGACACGGCCAGAAACAAAAGGTACGTGAACGAGCATGGCCATGTGCCGGTAAAACCTTATTGATGGAAACTAAAATTTGAACTTCATATAATTTTATGTATCATAAAATATTATTATTCTCTTGTTTTTTTTTTCCAGCCAATAAAAAATGTAGAAAAACATTCTCGAACCTGAGTGAGCCCCAAAGCCACCTGGAGGGCTCGTTGAAGCCGACTGTCGGCCCGTCCCAGAGTTTCTTACTCAGCAGATCTGGGATGAAGCCCAGGCTTTTGCAATTCTAGCAAGTTCCCAGGTGATGCTGACTCTGCCCATGTGGGCACCACGTTTGCAACCCCACTGTGCTAGAAAAGTGTGTTTTCACAGGGGGGCCATTTGTGAGGTCCCCTCACCCTGCAACTCTCGATGCTTTGGCCCCAAGTGCTGTCAATTTGATTTAGTTGCTAACATCTAACAGGAAAATTCACAGACAAATCTGGACATGAAGCTTCTCGGAGGGGGAAAAATAGGGGGAAAATCGCAACCCTGGGCTTGCATAGAGGTGGTGACAACTGGCTCAAACAGAAGAGACTGTGCCCGTTCTCCCAGCCCCACCGTGTCCTAGTGTGTCTGTCCACAGAGGCCTCAGGGCAGAGGTAATCTACCACCTTATGCCTGGCCGGCCTCATTTGTTCATAACACCTGCCTGGCCCCTGGTGGCATTCGAGTTCACCTGAATCTCTGGTCTAAAGTTAGATAGGATGAGCACAGAAGTAGGATGGTTGTGAGAATGCATGGGAGGACTGGATGAGCCCGCCTTTTCTTCTCTTGCCTTCCCGTCTACTTCCTGAACTCTGCCCCGTCCCCTAGGGTCCCTGAGGTGCTCCTGACCTTCCAAGCTCTCCCTAGAGGCTCAGGTAGAACCCTCTTCTCTACCCTTGAGACTACACACCCGCATTCTGCCTGGGGTACAGTTGTTTCTGTCCCTGGCTTTATGCTCACCGAGCTGTAAGCTCCTTGAAGCCTGAGCCAACTCTGAGAACCCATCAAGAAGCCTTGAGCGCTGCCTTCCTGAACATACAAAGTACAAAACTAATGCTTATTTGATTACCTTGATCAATACATTAAAAAATATTGCTTACTCCTTCATCAGATATTTATGCACCTTCAGTACAGGCTGTCTACCCTGCTAACCAATCTTGACCTTTGCTACAAAGCTTAAGTTTATTAAAATATCGTATTTTGCTGAACAAATGAATATATTGGCTATTTTGTTGTTGATGCTGTGTTGACAGAGTGAGATATTTAAATTCAACCTTGATACACACTATTTTCGCACCAGAATAGAAAACCTGGTCCTTGACGGGAACGAGGCTGGAAGCATCACACGTGCATGATCACCAAATCCTTAGCCTATTTTGGGCCTCCTGTAGCCCATCTTAAACCAAACCTAAGAGTGTAAACAAGGCAGCATTGAAAGGGTCACTGTGGAAACTGTACCAGGACAATACTGGCTGCCTTCAAATGAATATGAAAAATGGAGTTCACAGTCAGTGCTGTCATTTGCATCACTGGGGTTGGCCATGGCTTTGCGTTTGGGAGGACAGCTAGGAGTGCACTTGGCTCCCTCCAGGTCCTGTGGGAGGAGGAAAGAGTGGCTACCTTCTTATCAACAACCTTATAACAACTATGCAAAACTGGACCAATAATCAACTTAACTGGACATTAAAACTAAGTAATGTTGACCTGACAAAAGTGAAAGAGAAAAAAGAAGACAAGTCAGCTAGACAGACGTAGCGCATAGGTATGAATAATTTATGACTGACCCAAAAGATTTTTAGCCCAGGAAAGCCAAAATCCCCCTATTTTCTAGAGACAGATTGTCATACAGGGATATCTGAAGTCCTGCCGAAAAATCTCTTATTTGTAATAATTTTAAAGAAAATAGTTCAGAAAAGGTTTCAGATGAGTTACTAGTTAGAAGAAATTTTGTATAAACAAAATTGTGTATGTCTATATATTTCTTAATTGTAAAACAAGATCTTAGGCGTAGGTGCACTGAAATGGGGAGATGTAAATTGCTGCATGGTCGTCAGGTTTAAGTTAAAGGTTTCCCTGCTCATTTTTATAAACAGAAAATCTGTGTGTAGTGGACGGTAAGAGGAAGTAGCCAGGTAAGCCCACCAACAGCTTCCCTCTGAACTAGAACTCACTTTTTCATTATAGTCTCCTCACCTCCCCAGGTAAACTAGGATCACACAGACCTGAGGTCAAGTCCAAGACCCATGACTGACTACCTCTGTGACTTAGTCATAGTTAGCCTCTCTGAGCTTGCTTCCTTGCTTGTAAATCATAATAATACCAGCTGGGAGGATTAAGTGGCATGGTTTATGTCCATAGCTGGACAGGGTCAGCACACGGGAAACACTTAATGTGACTGACAACAAGGATTACACCACACTGCCATTCGTACTGATCGTACCTCTGTTTCTTTGGTCTAAAAATATATTTTTGCCTCCCAATGCAGCAAAACGTCCCCATTCTTACAATGTAGTTTCCATTTTGTCACAAACCATGACATCTTACCACAAAAATACAAATACAGACATATTTATTTTCGTTCTTCCACTGGAATTGTTGAAAAAAAGAATTATTCACAAGAATCTTATCCAAATGATCAATCACAGCTATCTACTAGGAAAAGAAAGGTTAATGAGTCCCTTCTCAATAATTCTAGGGGACTCTTTCCCTCCTGACAAAAAAACATACACAAGCTCCCACCTTCATTCCACCTGCACTTTTTTTTTTTTTTTGGCCTTTCCAGAAAGGTGTTGTTTGTAAAGAAAAACCAAACCAAACCATGGAATGTGGAGTGGACAGAAGGCAAGCCAGTCTCTTTTCATCTAACAATAAAAGCTAAAAAGAAACCATAGTGGTAAAGCACTGGAAAACAGGGAAACATACACACGCTGTGTGGTTAAATCATGCATCTACACAGTGTGTCTGCTATAAACAAAAGTCCTGGCAGGTAGGTCTCGTGAAAGGCAGTGGCTGGAGAGAACAGCAGGCTCATATCCATTCCTGTTTGTGAGAACCCTCAGGAAATATGTGCCAAAACATTTTTGAAAATAAAATGCTTGGCAGGTAACTTCTTCTTCCTTAATTTTGAATATCCTATTGAAAAGAACTACATTTTCAAAGTCGTGCAAAGTTATCAGCCCCTCCCCCAAATACATCTTTTGCAGGAACTACATACCCCTGCTCCTTCCACTGTTTTCTCCCTGGTTTGGTTATAGACCAGTCACCATTGTGGGACTTTAGTCTGGAATCATGTCAAGTGAACTGGGTTCTTAAAATGCAGCCATGGTTGTAATAGATTAGATATAAGTCACCTAATTAGGAGTTCAGTGAGATTCCCTATCCTCCTTGATCTTTACCTGCAAGGTCTATAAATTTGACCCAGGACTGCATTAGCTTTTCATTTACTTTGTCCCCACTCTCTTTGTCCTATCAACTGTTCTTGCACTAGATCCCTCATCCTAGAAGTGCTAATTTTTTTAACTGCAGTCCTTGTTATTTTACTTATTGATTTATTTTATGAGTTTTGATCCATAGTTTCAAATTATTGAGAACTTTAAAAGCCATAACTCTTTTGCCTAACCTGGTAGCTACTTGGTGCTCTGCCAGGCTTATTAAAGTTTGATATTCCAGGGTTGGTGAAGTGCCAAGAAATGGGCACTTTCATGCACAGCTGGTACAAGTGTAAATTGGTACAGCCTTCCATGGAGCAATCTGGAAATAGTTATAATACTCCTTTAAATGTACATATATTGAATTCAATAATTCTACTCTTAAGAATTAATCTAAATGAAATAACCAGAAAAGTATGCACAGATAAAAGCAGAAAGACACTTAGCATAGTTCATATTGAAAAGTCAGAAAATACTTATGTGTTTACCCCAGGGGAATATTGCAAAAGCAGCCCAGGAACCACAGGACATGATATTATGAAGTCATTAAGTTGCTGGAACGAGAATGGGGGAAATTCTGCTTCTGGTGATGACGTTCTGAATAATTTGGACACATCATCCCACTGAAAACAACTAGAGAAGGTGGGCAAAATATATAAAAGTTCTATTTAAAGACAACACAGAGTTTCCAAAATATGTAAGAATTACAGGACCATGACTCAGGTAGAAAAGGAAACCCATAGTGTGATAACAGAAGTAAAGGTTAACTTTTCTATTTATGACATCTGCAGCTATTTAAAGAGGCAGCTGAGGGTCTGAAACTTGAGCAGAACTTCCACTGGATTCACAGCATGAAGGGGACAAAAACTGGAAATCAGAGTCTAATAAAAGGTGATACTGATAAACCCCTCTGACTCTGGACTTTGGGTTGGGATTTTGAAATGCTATAGTCTAGGAGAAAAGGTGAATGAGAGGTAGACTAGTCCTCACAGAAACTGAAACCAGCCCAGTCCCTGATCTTGAGTGCCCCAGCTTAGACATGAGCCATATACAGTGTCTCAAACTATTTTTACACATCTCATACACAATGTCTGACACTCAGAAAATAACCAGGTGTAAGTGGACACCAAGAAGAGGACACTGAAAATCAGGAGAAACAACAGGCAATAGAAACTGATCTATAGGAGATTCAGTTGATAGAGCCAACAGAAACAGACATTAAAATGATTATGCTTAATATGTTCAGGAAGTTAAAAGACAAAACGTTCAGGAGAGAACTAGAACTTCCTGGATATTCTAGAACTGGAAAATACAATTCAATGAAAAGGTTCCATAGCAGTTTTAACACAGCTGAAGAGAGAAATGGTAGAGTGGAAAATAGGTCAGAAGAAAATATGCAGGACTAAAGCATAGAGACAAAAGGATGAAGAATTTAGAAAAGAGCTAAGGAGACCTATAGGATCTGGTGAATGGTCCATGCATGTGTAATCAGAGGCACAGAAAATGAGACAAGAGAAAACACAGTGGAAGCAATATTTCAATAAATTATAATGAGGCATTTTCCAAAATTGGCAAAAGACATCAAGACCCACATTTTTAAAAACACCATGCATCCCAAGCACTATATAAAAGGAAAAAACCACATCTTGACCTAACACAATAAAATTTCTGAAAAAAAGAGATGAAGAGAAAATATAGTATCTTAAAAGGAACAACAATAATTGGCAGATGGCATCACAGAAAACAATGGAATATATTATAGTGCTTAAAGGAAATAGTTCCTACCTAGAGTTTTACATCCCATGAAATATCCTTCAAAATTGAAAGTGAAATAAAGACATTTTCAGACAGATAAAAATTGAGAGAATTCAAAGGCAACAGACTGCATTAAAGGAATACTAAGGGCTTTCCTTCCTGCAAAAGGAAAATTACCCTTGACAGTTGCTTAGAGATGCAGAAAGAAATTAAGAGATAATATTTAACGTGTGGGAATCTTTAAATGAAAATTAAAGGCTGGGTGTTATATGCAACTAATGAATCATTGAACACTATATCAAAACATATGGTGGCTGACTGAACATAAAAAAAAAAGAAGAAGAAAATTAAAGCAGGTTACAACAATAACAAGAGAGATGGGAAGCAAATATAGCGCAATGAATGAGTTTACAGGAGTTTACATAGTTTCAACGACTTCATTTCCAGAGACATATTGTTCAACCGGAAGAAGCAACTTTCAGGACCCCAGGTCTTGGTGTCTCTATCTGGAACTTCGGTCACTAGAGATATAGTCCAGATTTCTTCCGGCTACACCTATCTCTTTGTTGTCATGCATTTATCCAACAAATCTATTAAGCATCTACTACATGCCTTGCACTGTGTAGGGGACTGGGACTGCAGAGGTAAAGACACCCACTTTATCAATGGAGAAGAAAATCTCAGGGATATTAAGCAACTTGCTCAAGGTCACCAGGCTCATAAGGGGCAAAGCTGAAATCTGGTTCTATTTCTCTGCCATAAATTTTTTACTAAGCAGCTCTGACTCTTAATAAAAAATACCACATATATGATGCTAACTGATTTGATGCATGTTATTCTTTCTCATGTTTTGTTGCCATTAACACTCTGCTTTTTTCTCTCCTATCCCTATATCACTATCACTCTCTCTACCATCTTCAGATTAATCCCCTTAATGCTCTTTCCCATTCCCTATGCCTTTGTCGAATAAAATATTTTGAATTTATTTGTGAAATGGGCGATCTTCTACTTAAGATGTCAACATGCAACACTCTGTAACTGGAAGACTGTCACTGGGATTTCTAACCATCTAATGCTATCGATCATACACAGCTGCTGTCCTCTCACCTGAGGTCAGGGTAGAAGGTGGCCTAGAGAGGAAGGCAGGAGACTGCTTCTTCCCTCCACCTGCCTGACCCCATCCCACCTGATTAATCTTGGCACTGGTGCCCTGGTGATACACAAAGGTGAGAAGGCCAGTGCTGAGGCTATCAGTGGGGCTCCTTCCTGCTTCTCAATCACCCAGTTCAGAACCTCGGAGCTAAGAGTTATTCCTCTTGACTCAGGCAATAACTTCTGCACATATCTGTATCACAATTTAACAACTTCGCGGGAAAGATTATTTTCACAGAGCAATGATCAATCACGTTTATATATAATGTATGGTCAAGATACAGTTTTATAAGACTGAAATACTGCTTCGATGATTTAATCTGAACCCCCATCTTATAGAAAGATAGTCTGCAGGCTGGAGTCCAAACTTTCCAAGTTTGGCACAGAAACAAACATGGCGAAGCAGCCTGAAGAGTTTGGAATGAGGAAAGCGTGTGGGGGTAGGTCTGAGGAACAATAAAAGAATGATGCCAAGTGATTATTTGATTTAAGCATCAGAACTGGATGACCCTGAGAATCCCTCTGGAGAACATATTACAGATTGTTGCTTCTCCAGAGAATGCTGAAACTTTAGATAAGGCCAGGATGTTCTTGTATGCTATTTGTATGGTAGACCCTGAGTTTAGTTACTACAAATACCGTCATTTTATTAGTAGGAAAGAAAAAAAAAAACTGACCTGACTAGAGAATAAAATTCTGAACAGAAAAATAAAAATAACTTTTAAACCCCTGATGTAAAAGCCTCTACAGGTTGAGTGTGTGCTTCTTTTCACGTGTCCACAGATTAAGTGTTGCTCACATACACACATGGCCAGTGTGGACATGAGCGTCCACAACCATACCTTGATGAAGAAGACCAACTTCTGAGAAGCCCAGAGGTTTCTGTCAACAGGTCTTTCCCTTTTCATCTGCTGAACAAAAGACAAGTATTCAAAACAAGTGACTCTTTCAATAGGTAGGCTGAAATCACCGGCTATCAGCCTGGGTGATTTTGCCCCCAGGGGACATGCGGCAATGTGTCCAGACGTTTTTGGTTCTCATGACTAGGTAAAGGGTGCTCCTGGCACCTAGTGGGTGGAGACCATGGATGCCATTGAACATCCTACAAAGCACAGGACAGCAGAGCCCCCAGCAGAGAACTGTCCCATCCGAAATGTGAATGGTGCCACAGTTGAGAAACTCTGCTATTAAAGTCTTCTTCATGAAGAGCTGTATTTAACCAGATGGTCTATAACTTCATAAATACTAATAACCTATTAGATTACAAAGCAGTCTTTCTCTTTTTTATTTTTATTTATGTATGCAAACAGATGTGTTATGTATTTTTAAGATCACCCTTGAATGGGAGAAAACTTGCCAAAATATAGCTACATTCAATCTATATCAATGTGAATGCAGTTTCACTCAGCCCTAGAAATGACGGTACACTGGGAAAGAGATTAATGTGTATTTAATCTGGGGAGGTTTTCTGTAAGAGATAGTCTTCAGTTCTCATTTAAAGGAAGATTAGGGCATGCTGGGGAGGGCGGAAGGAAAACTTTCATATTTCTGAGTCAGATGTGCAAAAAATTGGAGACAGGCAAAAGGAACATGGGGGTGAGGAGTGGAGTGGTTGATACACTTGGAACAGTGGATTTTTGGAGGGGGAGGTGTATTTATTTCAGATCAAGAGTTGTAGGGTGTGACCATTTGGCAGGAAGATTTGAGGACAATCATCAAAAGTCTGTGTTTAATCCCAAGCAACAGAAAGCCAGGGACCATTATGGGTCCACTGAGAAATACTCAGAAGGTAAAAATACACTGGTCTACTCTCCTCTTGTCCAAGTGGACAATATCGCCCTTTGTAAACACTCTTGTCTTTCCCAATTTCAAGGCACAGTTAATAATCTGCTTCTTAAATCCTAGTTTATACTCTGTGACTAGGGCTTAATCACTTAATCTATTTCAAATTTAAGGAACATGTATGGATACCATGTATCATGACCATGGGACAGCTTGAGCCGCTTAAGAAAAATTTCAAGTACAAACAGTGTGCAAAAACATCCTGGCCTTATCTAAAATTTCAACATTCTCTGGAGAAGCCACAATCTGTAGTATGTTCTCCAGAGGGATTCTCAGGGTCATCCAGTTCTGATGCTTAAATCAAATAATCACTTGGCATCATTCTTTTATTGTTCCTCAGACCTACCCCCACACGCTTTCCTCATTCCAAACTCTTCAGGCTGCTTCGCCATGTTTGTTTCTGTGCCAAACTTGGAAAGTTCGGCCTCCAGCCTGCAGACTATCTTTCTATAAGATGGGGGCTCAGATTAAATCCTCACTAACTTGTTATTGTGATCACAGATGTGCTACTGGACCCATCTTCCTTTTGCATGCAATCTCATGGAGTTTGGGCTAAAGATGGAAAGTCAGCAATTTTTAGAAAATAATTGGTCTTTTATGATATTTGGAGAATGACAAATGAGTTTTAGCAAAACAGAAATTATTTTGATAAAACAGAATGCAGATAGATGGGAAGAATTCACCCCTTGCAAGAGGACACTTAGGATAATGAGTAGAGGCCCAAGGTACAGGAGGGCAGAAGAGGTCTGAAGAGTTTGAAATGATCGCCATAAATTTAAGTAAAAGCACAGTTGTCTCCTATCTAAAGTCAGTTTGTATTCAGTTGTTTTTTAAAAAGGAAACCACCAATGAAGAAGATACTGTGAGGCTCAATTATAAATCACCACTGAAAAATAACTTTTAGGAAAAAAAGATAAAGATTTTTAAATAGGCAATATACAGCACACCACTACCAAAGAATGCATCTTTTCAGAATTATAAATGTTTAAAATGTATTTTTGACTCTTAAGGCAATGAAACCTTCATGACTTCCAATTTCTACTGTTGACACATGGGCTATAACGCTAGGGAAAATGTGATCTATACAAGAGAGGAGCAAGACGAGAGGTGGAACACCTGTGGAATGGGCTGGACATTAGGGTAAGAGGAGAACATAAGCCCAGGGAGGGACAAAGTGGAAAGCGGGGTGCCTGGACACTGATGTGTGGGCAGAAATATGGGAGTGGAGGGGGGGGGTTGGTCTGATCATTTCTTATATTTAATGTGCTAAGTATTTTTACATACATGAAATTAATGTTTCTTTAAGTACAATGGGACCCACTGCTGCTTCAGGCAACATAGATATTCCTTTTCACATGTCGCTCGATAACATCCCCATTCATCACAGTGTGCTTTTCATCGTTTTGGTATTTCCAGTTGCTCATACTAACCTATATATATGTCCCTAATATAACAGCAGCTGTTGTCAAAGTTTTTGGAAAAATACAAGCATCTTTGGACAGCTTTTCCAAGCAAAACTCTCATTTTCCTTTTTATTAAATTGGTCTTGATTTGTGGCAATAGTGAATTAACTGCAGAAATCTGATTAGAAAGAATAATGTACAGATTACACAAGGGTCCCAGGTCATTTCCCAAGACAGGTCATTAGATTACTCCCTAAGAAGAGAAAATTCATACACAGCACTTTCTCAAGACACTCAGGGCAATTAAGAAAGTCTTACCCTATTCCTAGCTCTTGGGAACTTTCTGAGGCAAGGTATAATGGTTTGAGCAAAACCAGAGACAATGGTAAAGGGAGATTATTCTATACAGCAGAACACGGAAACAAGCAGTATGGTTCAATACTGCTCCCCCCCCACCCACACGCGCACATGCAGCTTGAGACAGACTGACTGTACATAACAAAGCATCTTTACCCCGGGTAGCTGAGGTTCCTCCATTAACTGCAAGGTAATAGCTCACCTTGCTTCTCCTAATTGTGAGACCACCATTATATTATACCTCAAATTGGTTTGTTCATAGAAGGGTAAATATCCTAGGCCAAAGGTATGTTTAAATTCTCCCACCACAGTATCATATTATTTGACAGAGAACTACAAATAAGTCAAAGAAGTGTATTGGTGTTTCCTTCAGCTTTTCTCAATCAGATTTCCTCCAGAGATTAAGTTGTAATGCCTTAAGATATCCATTATACATGATGAATTCATTTCTGTCCTATGAACTGAGAATGGTGCCGGCTCTGTACCATTCTTGGGAGAATTGAGAAAACAGACACTGAAATCATCTCTTGTCTTCTGTGGTTCAGAACTCTGGTTATACTGCACATAAACATCCAAATATAAATAAACAAGGCAATAAACCAATGAAGACAACTAAGAAACCAACAGTGTAGGAAAAAAATGGAATACTAAAACAAAACAAAACAAAAAACAAGCCCAAAACAAAACTTTACATTAAAACAAAGTAGGAAAAATAAGCATAAAAACAAATGGAAAAGTAGAAAATAAAAAGCAACCACTACAATACAAGGCAGAGGTGGTCAGACTGAAAAAGCAAGACCTAATTATGTGCTGTCAGCAAGAAATGGACTTTAAATATAAAGATGTAGATAGGTTAAAAGTCAAAGAATGGAAAATAACAGACCATAGGAAGTGAAATACTAGTATTTGATAAACTGGATTTCAAATTTAAAAAATTCTGCTCCTTAAAAAACATCATTAAGAAATACAGAGTTAAGCCACAGTGTGAGAGAAAATACTTTCAATACAAAGATTTTGTATCCAGAATACATAAAGAACTGTTACCACCCAAGAGGAAAAGCATAAACAACCCAATTAAAAATGGGCAAAACATTTTGAATATTTGCCCCCCCAACCTCCCAAAAAATATGTGAATGGCCAAAAATACCTGTAAAAATGGTCAATCTCATTAGATATTAAGGAACCAAAACCACAATGAGTACAGATATTCGTCCATTAGAGCGGCTGTAATTAAAAGGACTGAGAATACTGAGTGCCAGTGAGAGTCGGATCAATCGAATGCACGTACACCACTGGTGGGAAAGCAAAATGGTGCAACTACTTTGGAAAACAACGTGACAACTTCTTGGAAATCTAAACATGTATTTACCATTTGAAATGAGAATTTCACTCCTAAATATTTTCCAAAGAAAAATAAAAACATATGTCCACACAACAATTTACACAGGGATAATCCTAACAGCCTTACTCTTAACAGCTCAAAAATTGAGTCAATCCAAATGTCCATCAACAAACTGTGGCATATCCAACAATGAGTTCCTATTCAGCAATAAAAAGGAATGGATTGATGACACCAATGACATCACAAACACGTCTCAAAAACATTATGTTAATCAAAAGAAGACACAAAAGGGTACATATTGTATGGCTCTATGTATGTGAATTTCTTTTTTTTTTTTTTTAAAGATTTTATTTATTTATTTTGACAGAGATAGAGACAGCCAGCGAGAGAGGGAACACAAGCAGGGGGAGTGGGAGAGGAAGAAGCAGGCTCATAGCAGAGGAGCCTGATGTGGGGCTCGATCCCATAACGCTGGGATCACGCCCTGAGCCGAAGGCAGACGCTTAACCGCTGTGCCACCCAGGCGCCCCTGTATGTGAATTTCTAGAAAAGAAATATATAAACTTTAGGAATCAAAGAATAGATTGGGGCCAGAGTTAATGGAGAGGACTGACTACGAAGTAAATTTTGGGGATGGTAGGTGCACACATTTGTCAAAATTCATTAAACTGTATACTTAAAATAGGTACATTCTATTGTTTTTTGTTTTATTTCAAAGTTTATTTTAAAAAAATCTCTGATATGGTTTTATCTATCTCCCCTTTAAGTTCTACTAATTTTTGTGTTATAGATTTTGAATAAATTCTAAAAAAATTTTTGAGATTGAAGGGAAATGATTCCAAATAAAATTATGGCAGGGTAATTGACACTTTTTTTCAATATGAATACTTCTCTTTATTTCTAATTATGCTTCTTGCCTTAAATCTAGTATATTTTATATTATTACAACTCGTAAGTTTTATTTTGATTAGTGATTGGATAGCATATATATTTTTTCATCCTTTTTCTTTATTTCTATAGAAATTTCTATATTTCTATATGTATTGATACTTAAAGAATGTGTCTTGTAAATCACAAATAGAGAGTTTGGTTTCTTAACTCCATCTGGCAATCTTTGTTTTTTAATTTGCCAATTTTAATATAATTACTGACATAGCTGAGTTCTCCCATCCTTCTATTTATTTTCTTGTCCCATTAATGCACTTTGTTCATTTCTCCTTTCCTTTAAAAAAATAAATTATGTATTTTTCCTATTCTATTTTTCTCCTCTAATAGCTTCTTATATTTTTTGTATATTTATTTTAGTGATTAGAGATTAAAATCTGCATCCCAGTCTTACTACACCATATCTTAAATTAGAATCTTTACTTCTTTCAGAGCAATGCAAAAATATTATGGCAGTTTAATTTCATTTGTTGTTCCCTTTGTACTACCGGTGTCATATATTCTGCTTCTACATATGTTGCAAATCCTCAAACATCTTGTTACTGTTGTTTAACAATCAATACTTTTTACCAACATATTTACTTTTTCATGCTCTTTGCTCTTTTTTGCAGATCTGTGCTTCCATCTGGGTTCATTTTCTTTCAACCTGAAGCACATCCTTTCATAGTTCTCGGAGTCTGAGTCTGTTGCAGATGAGTTTCATTACCTCTATTTGGTCTTTAAACATTTTTCTCATTCATTTTTGAAGAATATTTTCATTGGGCTGGATTGTAGGTTGCAGTTTTTCTTTCTGCCCTTTCAAGATATCTTCTTATTTTCTTACTGCTAATGTATTTCCATTGCAAAGTCAGCTGTAAGTCTTAATTTTGCTCCTTTGAAAGTCTTTCTCTAGATCTTTGAAAGATTTTCTTGCACTTTAATTTTCAATAGTTTGATGGGATTTTCTATTTATCCTAATTGGGATTCATTGAGCTCCTTGAAAGTATGAGCTGACTGCTTCTCATCACTTCTGAAAAATTCTCAGGCATTATTTCCTTAGAGGATGCTTCTGCTCCAATCTCTCTCCTTTCCTTATGGGATTCCAAGAATGTGTAAGTTAGACTTCTGACTGTTCCATATGCTTACGTATATTCTTTCCATTTATTTTTATCTGTGTTTTATTTTTTACTATTGCTCTGTCTTCAAGTTCACTTTTCCTAACTTCTTTTTACACTCTGCTGTTAAACTTTCCAATGACTACTTAACATTAGATATAGCTTTATTCAGTTAAAGGATGTCCACTTATTTTGTAGATTCCAAGCTACTGTTGAAATTTTACATATACTTCTCCATTTTTAGCTTTTCTTAAAACCATACCAATCCTAATTAAGTCCTTCTCAACTAATTCCAATGTCTGGATCATTTGTTACACTGCTTTTATTATTATTTTTTGCTTGTTTCCTGATTGCTAGTCACAATTTCTGGCTTCTTTTTGCATGTCTAGTCAATTTTTATTTCATGACAGCCATTGTGTATGAAAGTACCATGGAGGCTCCAGACGGTATTTGCACCAGGGTGGGGGCAGCCTTTCCTCTATGGCAAGATTCAATCAATGTAATCGGTCCCTCACCTGTCAGGAATTGAGTTGGGTCAAGGATGGGTTGTAGTCCTAACAAGACTCAGCCTACCTCCAGTTAGTGCCTATGCCTTGAGAGTGAATATGGATGAGACTCTGACGGAGTCTGGAGGATCCCTGCTCTCTCAAGCCCAAAAGACTGCAGAAGAGGTTCAGCTCTATACTTTGGAGGTTTGAAGCTTACTCTTTAGCTTCCTTACCCATGAAAATTTAAAATCTGGCATGAGAGGGAAAAGTCATGTGACTGTTGCAAGCCTTGTTGCCCTTGCTGGATCTTGTCTTCCAAGCACCATGAGTATGTGGAAGATTTCACCCTGCCTTTCCAACACATCACCCAAGCCTCCTAAACTATACTGGAACTTATATGTAAATTTATATTGCTGAAGTTAAGGAAAATTTCAACAACACAAACCTTTTCTTTACTACTTTAAGCATCCCCAGAGAAATCTTACTTTCACTACTGATTTACTCAGCATTTTTTTTTAAAGATTTTATTTATTTATTTGACAGAGATAGAGACAGCCAGCGAGAGAGGGAACACAAGCAGGGGGAGTGGGAGAGGAAGAAGCAGGCTCACAGCAGAGGAGCCTGATGTGGGGCTCGATCCCAGAACGCCGGGATCACGCCCTGTGCCGAAGGCAGACGCTTAACGACTGCGCCACCCAGGCTCCCCTACTCAGCATTTTTAAAAAATTAATTAATTTTATTATGTTCAGTTAGCCAACACATACTACATCATTAGTTTTTATGTGGTGTTCAACGATTCATTAGTTGTGTGTAACACCCAGTGCTCATCACAACACGTGCCCTCCTTAATACCCATTACCTGGCTACCCTCTCCCCCACCCCCCTTCCCTTCTGTAAACCTCAGTTTTGTTCCTGGAGTCCAGAGTCTCTTGTGGTCTGTCTCCCCTCTGATTTCTTACCATTCAGTTTTCCCTCCCTTCCCTTGTGGTCCTCCACTCTATTTCTTAGGTTTCACATATGAGAGAAACCATATGATAATTGTCTTTCTCTGCTTGACTTATTTCACTTAGCATAATCCCCTCCACTTCCATCCATGAAGATGAAAATGGTAGGTATTCATTCCTTCTGATGGCTGAGTAATATTCCATTGTATATATGAACCATATCTTCTTTAACCATTCATCTGTTGAAGGACATCTCAGCTCTTTCTACAGTTTGGCCATTGCGGACATGGTTGCTATGAACATTGGAGTGCATGTGGCCCTTCTTTTCACTACATCTATATCTTTGGGATAAACACCTAGTAGTGCAATTGCTGGGTCATAGGGTTTTCTTTAAAAAAAAAATTTTTTTTAGAGAGAGCACGCACAAGTGCATGCCAGTGAAGGGGGAGGTGCAGAGGAAGAGAGAGAATTTTAGCAGGCTCTATGCCCAACACGGAGCCTGACACAGGGCTCAATCTCATGATCCTGAGATAACCTGAGCTAAAATCAAGAGTCAGACGCTTAACTGACTGAGCTGTCCAGGGGTCCCCTACTTAGTATTTTTAACAGATAGTACAAAAGTGAACTTCTATACAGTCACTATTTAAAATTAATTCAAGTTTTGAGTAAGTGATATTTTGACTACTTTTTTCAAATCTTGATTTTCTATGTGAAGAAGTGCCCTCAGACTATATCCTAGAAGTTTAAAAATATTCTCTGCAAATTGACTGATGCCTGGTGTGCTTTGTAGTGGAGGATACTGGAACATCTCTCTTCAGATAAGAAGCATTATCATCTTATAGTTAGCAACTGCAAATAACAGCTGTGACATGTTGAAGTTCTTTTAATATTATATCATAGCTGAAGGTCAGACCTTATCACTTGCCAGTCCAGGAATGATGCATGTGTCAGCTGTCATGAAGCCTCTTCTGGAATAATTGCAGAGATGCATTTGTACAGTTGAGTAGACATTTTTTGCTGCTTGCTTTCCATTCTCCTTGTATACAATCCCAAAACCCAGAGTTCTTTTGGGGAATCACCACTCTCCCACTTGGTCCTTCTTATTATGGTTAACTATCTCCTCATCCCCATGCCAAAGGTGGGCATATGGCTACACTGACCATTTCAAATGTTGACACATAACACAAAATTAGTTCTTAGAGACTCAATTTGAGGACTCTTGTTTGCATTGCAGAGGATAAGAATGTCTATAGCTGGGGTTGCAGAGAAGGTGCAAGACAGGAGCTGTTGGCAGCCATCTTTCTGCTACTAATTTAAGGCCTCTCTCAAAACAGAGCTAACAGGGAGGAACTAAGAGATGTAGAGAATAAATGCCCGTCTTAAGGACATTGGTTGAGTCCCTGGATGGAGCCTATCATGTCTAAACCAGGAAATGCCCCAGGACTTTTCAGTTTTGTGAATAGAAAACAAAAATCCCTGTTTAACATAAGTGGGCTTTGGTTGGTTTTCTGTCACTGATAATGAAGAGTCTCTTCATCGGGTAATTTGCAACAATGGATCATCATTCTAGCTAGAGTCCATTCTAAGACAGAGGCTACGTGGTGATCTGGGTGTATCAGGTGGAAAGTTAAAGCACTCCTACTGCATTACACAAGGTGGGAATCCACGCTCAGGAACTGGCTGTGTCACAAGCCAAATATGACTTCAATAAGCCACTCAGCTTTCAAAGAGGAGCAAAGAAAATCAGTTTTAAGGACTAGCAGCTGGAGAGAATGGCATAATGTCCACACAGAAATGATCTAAGACAGTTGGAAATATGGACCTGAATCTTGCAAAAGATCAGGGTTGACGGTGAGGATTTTGTCATATTCATAGAGGTGAAGGCATCTAGAGAGAGAATGCTGTAAGAGGAAGTAGCCAGAAGAAAGAACCTTGTGAGCTGCAGAGATTTAGAAGGCTGGTGGGGGAGAATAGGAACAGAGGGAAAAGTGAGTGGAACAGTCAGGGAGGTAGGAAGAGAATCAGGGAAAACCTGGACCAAGAAATCAGGGGCAGCAGGTGAATGAGAAAGAGATCACCAACTACAAATACCAGGGTGCTGAAAATCCCACAGACTGAGGGAAGGGCAAGGAATTCACCAAGGTCATTACTGCCCTTGCCAAAAGCTGTTCCAGGCAAGTGGTAGGGTAGAACCAGGCTGCAACAGTTACCCAGCAAATCCATGGTGAAAAAGCAGACCCTAGGAGCCGTCAGCTGCCTCTGTGATAGCTGGTGGAGAAAGCAGGGGCAGAAAGACAGAACTGGGGGCTTAACTCCAAAAAGATATAAATGCCATGATAATGTCTTTGATTGTATATCACCATTTGGGATGCTCGTTTTCAATAGGAAACTATAAAAAAACGGACTCTGTCATTAAAGGTGCAAGGTTATGCTGCAAAGTAGCCCACGCTCAGGAAATTTATCAAGAACTGAATTATGTCTGTTCGGTGAGAAGGGACCGAAATATGAAACTGTGCGCTATGAATGGAAAACTACTACAGTTTAGCCCAGCATCTACTATATAAGGTGGACAGCAGATCCTAAAAAGGCACAGGTTTGTGCCTTTAGGGGGTGCCAGTCCACGCTGAGGGGCAGTGCAAGATAAAACCTCCAGGAAGCGTCCTCTGAGCTATGCCTTTGAAGTACTGAGACCCACCCGCACTGGGTTTGGGGCCCTTCTTCTTGTCCCCGTGCTGGCTGTGGTTCCAGCATGCCTCTAAGAAGTGCTTTCTCTACACCGGTGTTTGTCTCTTCCACTGGGCTGACAACTCCCAGGGGGGCAGGGGTTACGTTTATTCATCTTTATATCACACAGTCTGGCACAGAGTCGACCATTAGGATTACCAGATTTAGGAAAAAAAAAAAAAGAAAATCTAGTTAAATTTGGATTGCAAATTCAAATACTGCACGGGACATACTTTTTACTCAAAAACCATTTGTTGCTTCTCTGAAATTCAAATTTCACTGGGCATCTTGTACTTTATGGAGCAACCCTGCACATTCCATCCATGTTTCCTGAATGAATGCAGAAGTGTAACTGGGGGAGGAGATGGGGAGAGGACAATTAACTCCTCCTGAACCCATTCTCTAAAAATGTTAATTTAAAAAACAGCACGATGCTAGAGGTAAGGCACTGGTGGTGCAGTTAAGACCATTAGAAGAAGATGTGAGAGATTTGAGAAACCTGTAGCAGGAACACCAGCCGGGGGACCCCATGTAGTTGCATATACCTGCCCCCCACCTCTCCCACCCCCAGGATCACAACTCCTGATGTTAGAACCTGGCTACGCCTCTGGATGAATGTGGCTGGATTTAGGTCATTGTCTCTCCTCAACACACAAAAACTAAAGGAGAAATACTATGTGCAGCTGGGTGGTCTTGACCACATAGTTGAGGGATTCAGAGACTGTGGGGTCAGTGGAGTCTGGGTGGTCAGGGAAGGCTTCAGGGAGGAGGCGTGCCTGTGGTAAGGCCCTCAAGGAGGAGGAAAACACAAACAGGCAGCAATCTCTTCTTAAGTTCTAACTCTGAATTCTTTGTAATTAAGCCTAAAAAATAAGCCAAACATGAAACCAAGATCGTGGCTGTCTTCCTTAAACATTGGTTTATTTGTTACTTTAGCCTTTTCTCTGCTTCAGTAACAAGTGACTTTCGTCTCTTCTCCCAGCAGACAAGAGTTTCAGCAACCCTGGGACCAGCACAACTTAGTTTCTGACAAATCGTGGACTAGGTCCTGTCATTTCAGGCCACGTTCACACGCATGCGTGCACGTGTGTGGAAAGGCACTGCCGGGTAACGGGCACTTGCAGTCAAGTCTTTGGACTTTGTGTTGCCTTCTTCCTTTTACTTTTAGTTGATATTTTATTAGTTACTTGCCTCTGTTTTATGTGGGAGGCAACTGCTTTTGTTCAACTGAAGACAGCATTTTAGCTTGCCATTACGCTTATAGTTTCTGTGGGTAGGAACTTGGATCAGCTTAGCTGAGAGGTTCTCTCTTGGGGTGTCTCATGAGGGTGCAGTCAGACATCAGAGAGGGTGGCCATCCCCTGAGGGCTGGACTGAGACTTGAGACTGGAGGACCCGCTGCAAGATGGCTCACTCACACACCTGGCAGTTGGTGCTGCTGTCATCCAGACGACCCAACTCTCCACATGGCCTTCTCCCCAAGACTGCTTAAATATTTTCAGGGCTTGCTAGCTGGCCTCCTCCAACGTGAGAGATCCGTGAGACCAAGGTGAAAAGTGTAAAGTCACATGCTGTCTCTACTGCCTTATTCTATTGGTGACACAGACTAACCCTGACTCAGTGTGGGAGGGGGCTTCAGAAGGGTGAGGGTAATATGGGAAGTTGGCTATCACAAAACCAGTTTAGGAAACTTGACTTAGAAAATTCAAAATATACTAACTGGGGGCAATGTCTCCCATCCGGGAAACAGAAGGACTTTAGGGTCTTATTAGGAATGGCCAGATGCCCAAGGAGAGAAGACTACACAAAAGGGAAGCAGAGAAGGCAGAGGCCTCATCAACACCACCTGCTTCGAGGGGTTGGACCTTATCCACCCCATCTAGTCACCCTCCATCTGTCCACCCCCCATCCCTCATCTACCCACCCAGATATCACTGATACTTACCCCACAAACTTCTGTGGTAGGCTCTGGGGAATAGGGTTGAGCCAAAGAGATAGGTCTCCATCCTCTTGTAACAGACAGTCCAGTTGGGGAGGCAAACATACAAGCAGATACATAAAATGGCGAGACACAGTGTGAAAGAAACAGAGCAGAATTATAGCAACCGACAGAGTAGGTACCTGCCTAAATGAGATGGCCAGGGGAGGCTTCCCTGAGGAGGTGGTTTTAAGACACAGTTGAGCAAAGGCTCTTCCAGCAGTGATCAGAAGGACAATGAAGGGACTCATGAATGGAGGTCAGGAATGGGCCCAGGAGCGTTCCCCAGGCTCTTCTGGATAGAATCCCAGAGGAGAAGCCAAGTGTGGAAGATGAGACCACCAACTCTGTCCTAAACTGCCTTCAAAAGAGGAGCTGCATTTGTGGCATTGCCTTGGGGCCACTAGGGGAGCTACAGGTGGGGAAGGAGTCAAGCCTGGGAATAGAAGTCCCAGGAATATGGGGGGAATAGAAGTCCCAGGAATATGGGGGGAAAGCCAGTCTGATTTCTAGAGAGGAGACCAAATGTCCCAGGTGAGGCAAAACAGAAACCAGGTAAGGGTGGTGTGAGGGCCGGATATGGTGGGAGGTGGGTACATTAAAGGAAGTTTTAATGCAGATAGAGCAGAGCAGGGATAAGCTATAGGGCTGCAGGCCGTAGTCTGGCTTCTGTTTAGAGCATCATCTCAATGGGGCTACACATTGAAAGGTTCCACTCTTCATTTTGGACGAACTGGGACGCACCTGAATCAATCAAGAGATAGGACATATATATTTCTGGGAAAAAAGATCTGCCTAAGAGCCCACTGTTTATAGTAACATTTTTAATAATTTGAAATGCAAGTACCTGAGGGAAATGCTTGCTTGTGAAACTACTTATGAAAATGACTTTTTTTATTTTTTGTAGCATTCATCAAATCTAAATGAAAAAGCACCAGACCAAAACAAAAGCCAAGATAAAAGTAAATGAAATGAAATAATTGAAAAATGAAGGACTCTTATAAATATTAACTCAAACATCTTTGGGGACCTACTATGTATCAACTACCAGTAGACTCTGAGGATACTGACATGAGCAATATATACATAGTATCTGCCCTTCAAGATTTCAGCTTGTAGAAGAAACCAGTAAGAAAATCAACTGTTATGTGTGGGTAACACATGCCATGATGGAGGTACTGACCGGGTGCTCAGGTAACACGTGCTCCATGTTGGAAGTACTGAACTAAGTGCTCAGGTAACATGCTCCATGCTGCAAGTACTGACTGGGTGCTCAGGTAACATGTCCCACACTGGAGGTACTGACTGGGTGCTTGGGTAACATGCTCCATGCTGGAAGTACTGAACTGGGTGCTCAGGTAACATGCCCCACACTGGAGGTACTGACTGGGTGCTCGGGTAACACGCTCCATGCTGGAAGTACTGAACTAAGTGCTCCAGTAACATGCCCTACACTGGAGGTACTGACTGGGTGCTCAGGTAACATGCTCCATGCTGGAAGTACTGAACTAAGTGCTCAGGTAACATGCCCCACACTGGAGGTACTGACTGGGTACCTGGCAGCTAACCAGATGTTGACAAGGGTTGGTGTATGTGAGGAGTTTGGGAAAAACACTGCTTAGTCTGCTTACAGACAGGAGGGCTTAAACAACGGACACGTGTTCCCCACAGTTCTGGAGGCTGAAGTCCAAGACGAGGGTGCCAGCGTGGTTGGGGTCTTGGGGAGGGCTCTCCCCCACGGCTTGCAGATGGTCGCATTGACACTGCATTCTTGCACGACACAGAGAGAGCTCTGCTCCCACCCTGGGGGCCCCACCCTCATGACCTCATCTGACCTTAATCACCTCCCGAAGGCTCCACCTCCAAATGCCATCACTTTGGGGCTTAGGGCTCCAGCATGCAAATTTTGGGGAAAGACAAACATCCAGTCTGTAACTCCAACCAAGAAAGGTGACTTCTGAGGTGAGCCCAGGAAAATGGAGACAAGACGTGCAAGGTGAGGGGGGTCTAGGGCAGGGAAGGTAGGAGTGGGGCTGGGCCTCTGGGGGCCGACAAGAAGGGGCATGGGAGGCACAGCATGAGGAAGGCGGGGGGCTCAGATCACAGGCGGATGCCCAGGCCCCACACTAAAGGTCTGGGTCTTATTCTGAGAGAAAAAGGGAGTCACTGATGGTCTTTAAACAGTTCTAAGACACGGTCAGATGTGTGTTGAAAAAAGACTCATTCTGCACAGTAAGGGGGGATCTGAGGGCCAGAGAGTGAAGGATCCGCTAAGACACCATTAAAAACCAGGTTTCCGAGAACGCTTCGTGGCACGGGAAGTATAAATAACAACAATAATAAACACAGTGAATCTTAGCATGTTCTATATGCTTAAACACCATCTTTGCAACAACACTCTGAAATAGGTACTTTTTTGGGGTTCCCGTTTTTAATGGGGAAGCAGAGGTTCAGAGAGCTCGTGTAACTTGCCGACGGTCACACAGCAAGGGAGTGGCAGGCCGGCCCTGCCCCCTGTGAGCAGTCAGTCAGCTTAGCCAGCCTCAGTGCTGGGGAGGGGTCTGCAGAGAACAAGAGTCCCTCACCATCTCTGTTCTGGTCTCTTCACAGGCCTGGCGCCCGCAATCCGTCTCTGACATAACCCATCTACCGCCTTGCCACCACTTTCCTTCCTAAAACGGATGCTCTATCTCAAATGGCTTCTAAAACCACCACCCCAAACGTCACTTCTCAAAACCTGCCATGGCTTTCCACTGCCTTCAGAATGGGATTCTAACCTCTTAGCGTGACATTCAAGGCCTCGCTTCACCGGAAAACTCTAATCCTGATGGTGCCTTTTCCGTCCTAGGTGTTTGTCACCTGTGAACTCAAGCAGACAACACTACAACTTGCCACCCTGGGCACGGACCGTGCAGAGCAGGGCTCCAGATCTCAGCGAGGATCCTTTGTACAGAAGGAGACTGAGGCAGGGAGGCTTTCAAGGGGCTGCCTCCATTTGCAGAGAAGCTAGAACTCATCCCTTCCTGTTTCTTCCCATCAGATTCAGCAACACAGCCAGAAAATCTGAAGGCAAGCTCCTCCAGCCTCAGCTGCTCCAAATAAAATAGTTAAATTAATTTGCTGTCACGGCCATAGGAATTTCTTGAGAGGAGGTGCCTCCGAGGTTAATGAGTATAATAGGCCAGTTCTGTGTGTGCTCGGATTCCTGGAATCTGCAAACATGGGCAGTTGTAACTGGTAACGTTTCACTGAAAAATGTACATGTGTTGTCTTTGGGGGTATTTACTTAACTAAAGACATACATTTCCACAGCTTCTGGACATTTATTTTATAGGAAAAGATCTTTAAAGCCTCTCCAACTCATTTCCCCACCTGCCAACTCCTCTGGCTGGCTCTCCGCTAGTAACGCAGGCCGGGGCCAGGGGGACGGCTCCGTGTTCCTGCCCGTTTATAACCAACAAAAATGCACTCGATGTTTTGCATTTGACTTCAGGACGCTGTTGCTGTCCTTCCTGCCTGACGGCTGCTTCTCCCCCTGTCTGGGCAGCTGAAGTATGTGGGATGGAGATCGGAATCCTCGGCTGTCGGAGGCCGTCAGAGGACGCTGGGTTTGTGTTATGCCCATTACAGGCGTTTCCCGTGGCAGCTGCATTCCCAGAAATGCTTCCAGACTGAACCAGACGAGGCCCGGTACCTGCCAATGCAACAGCAGGCTGAAAAAACTCAGCTCTGGGACTCCACCGAGACTGCTCTGGAGATGGACCTGAAAACGCTCCCTTCTCCCCTGAGGCCGGGAGGCCAGGGGGTCGACAGAACCAGAATTCCTCACTTGCCCAACGCGGTCCAGACATGAAAAGTGCAAGACCGCACACGCCTGTTCTCTGGGCTCCAGAGGAGCAGAGACGCGGACGGAGGAGGCCAGCGCTGGGCCAACCAACAGCTCCCGGAGATCTGACGCATTCCCACGTATCCCACTTAAGACACTAAAACCAGCGAGAACTTCTGGCAAGGCAGACACATTCCTATTAGCTGAATAGGCACAACCCGAGATTATATGCCCAGTGGTCTTGTTTCGAACTATAAAAGGAGGGACTAGATTTCAAAGGAGCCATGATAGAATTCTCTACCCCTCGTGGGCTCTCAGCTCTTCCTTATGTTTGGACTGTAGGAGCTGACATTTCCTAGAGCTCTGTTTGAGCAAGCTTCAAAGTAGTTCTGAAAGGAAATTGCTGGTTTTTATGCATTTTTTAAAAAGGGCAAAGTATCTCTAGCATCCAGCACAGGGCCTGGAACATGAGGGGCTCACAGTAACGGTCTGCTGATTTAATGGGTATACAGAAAGAAAGAAGTCAAAAGAGAAGAAGGATAATGTTGAGTTGGTAAAATTTTTCCCCACAAAAGAGATACTGTCGCAACTCTTAGATGGAGCTCTACCAGATGGTGCTTGTTTCCGGCTGGGCTCACACACAGCCCCCCCCCCCCCCGACCCCCGCTCAGCAGCAGATAAGGTTGTCACAGCTCATCTCTGGGGATCCAACTGACCCTGCCCCGCACGGGATGCCCGGTTTAATTTGCATAGCTGTACATGGCACCCCTGGAGGGGTACTCAATGAGATCTATTGGATGGAAAAAAGAAAGAAACCGTGAAAAGTCTTGGGCTGTTTTCAAATGATATAATATCTTCGCCAACAACAGATGCATTTAGAGAGGTATACATCCTATTTCATTTCAATCATTTATATTCCTTTTATGTGCTGGGGAAAAAAATCAGTATGTCAAGCACGTTTAAACTATTAAGTGTGGCTGCTTCTATAATTAGGCTGAAATCATTCATGTGGATCCTGGGTGACTGATGTTTGGGAAGCACGGATGTGAACTCTGTCGCCTGCATATACACATGCAGCCCTGCTAAGCCAGCGGTGGTGGGGATAGTGCACACAGCATGTTTCCGAATTTGGGCTGTCTGCCCTCATCCATTCAGGGATGTCCCCTGTGAGATGCTATGGGGCTAAGACATGCCGGGGAAGGCCAGGGAACGGAGCCAAGCTAATGGCTCCCAGGGGAATGGGGAATCCTAACAGGGACATAATCCGCAACCCTGGTCTCATTAGCTCTGTGCTCTCACCAACTCTGTTTTGGGTTTATGACCATGTCTTTAAATTACATGCTTGGAAAATGAGCCGGTTCAAGCAAAAGACCCTTAGTACCTTCGGTGAGTAAAAATGGCGTATGAAATGATTATACCAGCTGAATAAAATCTTTCCGTGTGCCACTTTTAGGAAAAAGGTCAGATTAATTTCCAGTAATTAGCAGAAAGGCCGCCTGGAGGCATGGATCAACTCGGGGAATCTGAAAAGCCAGAGTTAGGTCAAATGCCGGGAAGTTGGGCATTAATTTTTTAAAATAACATTTTAGGGAAAGGAACCAAACGATTAGGTTTGATTCCCAAGAACTGATCTAGGTTACTGAAAATTGCCATTCTTCATTTTTGCCTGAATAGGTATAGCCATAAAAAGTCAAATTCCTGGTATATTTTCTCTTAATAGAATTTTGAGAATTAAAAATATTGTGTGAAAAGGAATGGTGGGACTCAGTCATGACCCGGCTTTTGAAGTTTGTTCCTCTCAAATCTAGCAAGAACACACACATCTATTTCCTTACTCTCCCAGCTGAGGAGACCAGGAAGTGTCGCTGTGGTACGGTGAGCACACCCAGCACCCAGATCTTGATGTCTAATACCATCCTCCACTGAACCAGGGCTCCCTGGAGAAATGGCTGATTTTAGGGCTGGGGCAGGAAATATATAAGATGGACCTGGTGTTTTTGTAGTGACAGAATGTAAGGAAGTGATAACACACGCACACAATGGGGATATGTCAAAGGGACACAAAGCCAACTGAAAGAGCTCCAATGGCCAACTGAAACAATAACATAAATCAAATAGTACTGGGGGTGCCTCTGTGGTTCAGTCAGTTAAGCGTCTGTTTTTGCATGAGGTCATGATCTCAGGATCCCGGGATCGAGCCCCGCATCAGGTTCCCTGCTATTGCCTCTGCCCCTTTCCCCCTTTCTCATGCTCTCTCTCACACTCTCTAATAAATAAATAAAATCTTTAAAAACTGAATAAAACAAAATAGTATTGGATTACAACCCAAAACATAAATATCCATGAGTCTATCCTGATATGGATAAATAATTGAATAAATAAGTACATAGGGAGAGTAGATAAATCGCACTTGCAGGAGAATTATAAATAATTCATGTAGCTGCTTCACCCTTTAGGAAGTGGAGCATAACTCTTTTGAGCATGAGATGTGCACAGTGACTTCCTTCCCAAGAATCCAGTATGGAAAGGAGATGAACCTGGCAAACATGACCTCAGACAGACGAACAAGGTCAACATCAACAGTGATAAGTTCTGTCAATAATACTTGCTAAGGTGTAACAAGAATGGTACTTTACCTCTGGGGTCTTCTCCCCAATATAGATAAGTCCAGGTCAATCATGAGAAAAATATCAGACAAATCCCAAATGAGGAACGTTCTACAAAATCCCTGATGAGTACATCTCAAAATCATCAATATCACCAAAAAATGTAAAGTCTAAGGAATTGTCAGAAGGAAGTGGCAAGATATAATGACTACACGTAATGTGGGATCCTGGATGGGATCTTCGAGAAAGGCCGTAAAGTAAAAACTAAGAAAATGTAAATAAGGTATGGGCTTCGGTTGGTAATAAGGTACCAACATTGGTTCCTTAATTGTGACAAATGCACCATAATGTAAGTCAGTAACAGGGGAGACATTGTGTGAGGTATATGGGAGCTCCGTACTAGCTTTACAATTTTTCTGTAAATCTTAAACTGTTCTCACATAAAATGCATGCTTTAAAAAATCCAGCAAGAACAGACTTTGAGAGAGGAAGAAATCAACTTCTCTTCATACCTGCCCCAAATCTCCAGTGGGCAGATTTCTGCACATACATGTAGTCCTGGAAGACATACATTTCCTTTTGCCCATTTACATGTGGTGCCCATCAGACATTCTCAGAAGGTGGATATTGCCCTTAATGGGGCAAAAAGTGGTACTTGGGGAGGGGTTGAAAATTCCTAGATATTGCAATGATTTGTATTCCTCTAGAGCTTAACTCTAGCTAAAAATCTTATTTCGTAGTATTTAATTTCTCCCTGAGGAGAAATATAATTTAAAGTAATTTAAATTTAATTAAAATTAATTAAAATTAAATTTTCTCTTTAGGCAGGCAATAATGAAAAAATGGTTATAAAATACTGGTTTATATCACTCAAAAACACATACCTTATGCTTACCAGGAAGTGTGCAAGGAATGGAGGAGTCCAGAGCAGGTTAATACAGGAGGAAAGTCTCACACAAGCTCTCTCTATAAAGAATTACCCTATAGTCACATGATGGCTCTATATTCGACTGTTTTTGACATGATTTTACATACTTGATTGCTGGCACTCTTGTTATAGATTTAAAAAGATTTCCTACTTTTTAAAGAAAAATAAAACTTAAAAAAAAAATCTGAACTTTGAACTTTGGTTGAATGAAACCTCATCACCAACATGACTGCTGAACAACCAGGAAGGGACCCATCTCACTGGTTACGTTGTGACTCATGACAAATTCCAGAGTAAATGCATAGGTGAGGGCTTCCTCGGCCTTCACATGATGCGAAATTATTAAATGCAACACTGATACGTATTAAGTCTCTCTTGGGAAGGTATGCCCTTTTCCTCTAAACTATAATTTAAAAATCATTAGCCTTTCTAGAAATTTTAAAGTCTTTGAAATGTCCCCCAATCCCCTGAACCTTTTCCTTTTAGTGCAAAAGTTCAGATTAAAATTGAAAAACACCATATATCATTAATTGTTACAAATGTGCCATATATTGTAAATGTGGGGAAAGCTGAGCGTGGAGTCTATGGGGCTTTCTGTACTATCTTTGCGTTGTATCAGTAAATCTAAAACTATTCCAAAGTCACTTATTTTAAAAAGCACAGATCTCTTATGAAGGACTTATTTAAGATTATTACAATCATTAGCTCACTAAACTGTGAGCTTCTCAAGGGCTGGTGGAGCCTCGCCCATTCCGCGCCACAGGAACTTGACCTAGGACCTGGAATGCAGCAAGTACTCACATGTGCTTAGATGAATGCTTGGAAAACTGAAAACAGAGTTCATCAGACTCCTTTTCTCCTACTATCAAGCAACCATATGCTCTACCTCTCCAACGTGGAGTCTTCCCTAAGAATTATAAAGAAGAAAAAATTGTAACTTTTTAAACAATACAAACCACTCTATCTCCTAGCATTACCTAAATTTGTTATTTTAAAAAATATTTTTAAAAGTCCCAGTTCCATGATGATGTTAGAGGTCTGGCGGGGCAGGGGTGTGGTGAGGGCGTTGCAGAAACTGTAGGGAGACTTGATTCGATAGCCAATTTTAAAATAAATGACATTAGGGCCTTGCTAAGAAATCACAAGCAATAGATGAGTGCGCAGTAAGCCACGCGGAAATGTGGTCCCAGAGCCCCCCCCTGATGGAGAGGCGTGCTCCCAAAGCGGGGGTCACAGCTGAACCAAGCACAATACCTTGGCTTGCGTTGTCCTTCTTGTGTGTTGGCCAAAGGGGAGGAATGAACAGAAAGGCCGTGGAGGGACGGGAGCAGCACTCACATCTTGCTTAAGAAAGTCAACTCTTGGCGGCCTGACAGCGCGAGAGCGCGCCTGCCCTCCGAGCCACGCCTCCGGAGTCTGGTTTTACGAACCCGTCCTGATACAACGCACAAGGGGAGAAAAGCTGAAGGTTTTCCTGGGAAGCAGCAGAGCGCTATGGAAAGAACACAGGACTTCAGGATGTGAGGGACCTGGGCTCTGTTGCTGGACCTGCCACGTCGCGTTCCCACTTGGAGCTTCCGTACCCTGGCCCGCGCATGCGCACCACACCCACCCTGCAGGGCTGCTGGGGGTCCCCGGGGGTAAATCTCTACAGTAGGGACATCTAGTGCAGGGGCTACAAACCACAGTCTGCCCTCAGGCCAAGTCCGGTCCACTACCTGTGAACTAAGAGTGGTTTTACGTTTTTAAATGATTTTAAAAAAATTATTTCATGACACATGAAAATCATATTAAATTCAAATTTTGACGCCCATAGGGAAGTTTTATTAGAACAGGGCCATGCCCAATTGTTCGGGTATTGTCTATGGCTGCCTTTCTGCCACAAGGGGCAGAGCCATGCAGCAGGGGCGGACAGCCTAGGACGGCCACCGCTGAATCACTGCTGAGCTCTCCACAGAAAAGGTTTATTAGCCTTTGGTCTGGCTCCATCTGAAGTCAAGAGAAGGTTCTCAGTGGCTGTCCTTAGCCTTCTCAGTCTTTCCCCCAGAGCAAAGGCTCTTGAGGGGCAAGTTTTCAGCCTCCCCCTCCCTGGGAGACATATGGAGTTGACACGACTGCAGGGGAGGACACTCCTGGCATCTGGGGGGCAGAGGCCGGGGTGCTGAGCACCCTCCATCACACAGGACGGCCCCTGCCTGCACACACACAACAAAGGACCAGCCAGCCTCACGGGCAGCAGTGCCGAGGTTGAGAAGCCCCGCCAGGAGGCCCAGAGTAAGTTAAGAGAAAGGAAAAGAGGCTGACACTTCATGGGTGATGCTGGGGGTGTGGGGTCAGGCAGCCAGGCAACCGCTACCAGCTCCTTTACAGAGGAGGATACAGAGGCTCAGCTAAGGCTTGTCACCAGCCCAACAGTACCCAGCAAGGCAGAGGACGTGCAGGAGTCGGAATCCATCTTGGCATGTTCCAACACCTTTCTCCTCCACTGTACCTAAGTAGGACTGATGCTTGAAGACGGGTGGGTTCCCGAAGATACACGGTGCCAGCTCTTCCCACTCTCATCTCACTCTCCCAGAAGGGTGGGCGTGCTCTTGTCTGGGTGGGTTATGTGAGGCCGAAGCAGGAGCCATCTGTGTGTCAGTGGGACCCTGCTGTGTGCCCACATAGCCTCACGGGGATTGTCAAGCAAGGCGTGGGGCTAAGTGGTTGGGGGCCAGGGGTACAGAACTTCCTAGGAGACTGTATGATCTGGAAATCATACATTTCTTAGGAAAAGCTTCACAATGGGTATTTTAATAATTATATTCTTATGAGGAAGCACTACTGGCCAGCTTGTAAGCTAATGTAAGCTCGATGCTGCATGAAGTCGGATGGGCTAACTGTTGAGCTTACTCAGCCAAGAAGCAGACACCACGAGCTGGCCTGCAGCAACTCCTGCAATTATCAGAGTCATCTCTTAGAGAAGGGGAAAGTCATTCTGCAGAGGGCTGGCCATGTAAACCCACCCAGAGTAACAGGACCCCTCCTGGAAGAGACAGGCAATGTGGGGAGTTATTCCAGATAAGACATTAGTAACCACAAAAGTGAAAAATGCAGCATTCTACCAAGCTATAAAAGACCCCTACGTGATTTAAAAGCCCCTAAAGGGAGGTCAGCAACACCTAAAAAGCTACGGTAGTTGGAGAGTGGTTTGCAAACTCTGCAGAAATGGAGAGGCTCCCAAGGCACCCTCCGGCATTTGAGTAGAGCGCAAACGCTGACTTTCATCTGCTCCATCTGCTGCAGTAGCAGCGGCCATCCTCACCCCAGGGGCTCCAGGCACAGAGGAAAACTCAGAGCCAGTCCACAAAGGGGGTTACCTTGTTCCACTAGATGCCAAGCACCACAGGAAGGGATGAGAGCATAAGGCCAGTGCCCCCAGGGAGGGCACAGGTTGGGGGGAGAACTAGAAGTACAATGTAGTAATGAAAGCACCGTACGGTCTGTGCCAAAGAGCCGAGACCCACGTCATGTGAAGGTGGGGTCCAAAGCCAACACAGAAGGCAGCAGTACCTCGGGCAGAATCTAAATTAATCTTTGAAATGCCTTATGGTTTTCATGCTTTTTAAAGTATTTATGTATTTAATTGAGAGAGTGAGTGAGAGAGAGAGTGTGTGTGTGTCTGTGTGTGTGTGTGTGTGTGCAGGAGGAGGGGCAGAGGGGGAGGGAGAGGGACATGGAGACTCTGTGCTGAGATTGGAGCCCAACGTGGGGCTAATCTCATGACCCTGAGATCATGACCTGAGCGGAGACCAAGAGTCAGATGCTTAACCAACTGAGTCACCCAGGCGGCCCGGTTTTCATGCTTTTATACAAGGTCGACACGGCCCCTTCTTCTCTCTAGAACGTTGTTTCTTGTGTTGAGCATAGTTGAGCCCTGCTATAAAATGGTATCCAACTGAAAGACCAGGCATCACTCTCAGGCTGTAAGCAGCTTGCGCTGCAAGAGCTGGAAGGACCTAAGGAAGCGGCAGATGCAGCCGCCCCCCATGCCACCCCTCGTGCTCCGTGGGAAGATCAGGGAATGTACGTCTGATCTAGCTTTGCACCTGCAGCATCTGTCTGTGCCATGCACACGGGCTCCGTCTGCATGAGTCAAGTGCGTGGCATGACTGCACATCACAGAGATGCGTGTGACTATGAGGACAAAGACACAGGAAAGGCCGATTTGTCTGGGGGAGCTCAAGATGAGTTTCACAAGAGAAGGTACAAATAAGCCAGGGCTTCAGGTATCAGGGACACAGCATATGGCAGTGAAGAACATGCCATATTGGCAGTAAGCTGACCAGGATGAGCTCGATGGCTGGGGGGTAGGAGTGGGGCCTTCAGCATCAAGACAACCCAGCCTATGAAGCATTGTGGGCATCATGCAAGGAACCTGGCTATGAAGTCAGACATGATGGGTAGGAAGAGAGGAAATGGAAAGGAGGCTGCTACTGGGGGTGGGAACACAGAGAGAAGCGAGCACTGGATGGGGAACCCCAGAGAGGTCTCCCTGGAAGGGCCGAAGGGGACGATCCTTCAAAGGAAATGCAGGGCTTCTTTCAATGCATGCAGCAGCATCTCCTTCTGCTATTTTAATTAGCTGCTACCTGATATTTGATATTTGAGACCCACAGTATGCTAAGGGAAGCTTTGGGTTCATGTTCTCATCCATCTGCCTTTTTCCTTTCCATTTTGCACACTGTTTCCATATAGTCATTCCCATGTAAGAAAGTTGGAAGTTGGAAATTTCCTGGAGCATTCAAAGGCTGGGCTCAATGGAGATCATCTCCTGGTTGAGTCATATCCTGGCATGTCTTCCCCAGGTCCAGTGTTGAGTTTTTTCAAGACGTGTAATTGGAGAGGGGTCCCTACAACACTTCAAACTTGCAATATCACCTTACATTTGTGTGGTTGGGTTTTAGTTCCTGACGTAGTTTTACAGCCATTATTTCATCTCATTCTTACAATGACCCTAAGAGGGAGGAAAAGCAGTTAAGCTTATCCTTATGTTTATAGCCCAAAACAACAGCAAGCAAACAAACAAAATCCTGGAAGCTCCAATGTATGCAAGGTCACATTCTTTCCCATCCCCTTCTCTTTCAAGTGAATTATCAGTGGCAATGATGGCTTGCTTCTTGATTTGTAAAGGGCCTACTAACATCCCATCCAGATATATTTCAATCACAGAGCAGGGAGAGAGAGGATGAGAGAGAGAGAGACCTTGTGACAGTGCTTTTTTAAAATTTTTTTTGTGATCAGCTCTGTCAGGTTGACCAGCACTCCAGCAGTTTCCAACAGCGCCATGGTTCTAATCTTTTGTGCTCGTTAGAATCCCTTGGGGGCACTTTATAAAAAGGAAGATGCCTGGGCCTCCCCCAAAACTGAATCAAACTCTCAGACTGGATGACTAGAATGGTACAGAAGAGCACAGAGTAAAAGCGCAGAGCAGAAAAGCAAGAACGTATAACTATATTCTAAGGTACAGCAGGCATAGTTGTGGGAACAAATGGTCATTAATGTGTATTTTGCATACTTGAGGATGTACCGTTAATGCAGTTTAAAATGTTGACTGTTCAGTTTGAAAACAAGACACACACATACCCACCACAAGCCAGAATCCCTATTCTCACAACAGGTGCCCACCTGTACCTCATAGAGGATTATGGCACACATGTACAAGCATGTTAACAGACATTTACACGTACCCTTTTTCATGCGGGCTCTTAGTGTTTAACCAGCACATATGGGTACACATCATAACTACAGAGCCATAATGCTGATTCTACAAGCCCCATGGCATTATGACACAAGGCTCTTCCCCAAATCACCTAAGTCCCTATTCTCTTAAATAATGTCAGTAACCTGGAGTTATTTTAGCCTACTAGGTATGTGCCTGCTATCTGCATGGCTCTAGTCAGGAGGCAGAATCACAGAGGAGCTAAGACAGTCATCAAATCATAATTGTTTTCTAAGTTTTCTATAAAGATGGTGCTGGCAGCCCATGGTCATCTGGTGGTAAGCTTGGTGAGAAGCAGATGTGCCAGCATGCTTCCTGATGTCTACGAGATGGCTGGCTGGCAGGAAGGATGAAGCTAGAGGTCAGAAACCAGAGCCCACCTGAACTGGTCCATTCCAGGGGCATGCTGAGAACCCTCATCAGGCTGGTGCTCTGATACACTTCCCAGGGACGGTTGCCAGATAAAATACAGGATACCAGTTAAATGTGCATTTTGATAAATAACAATGTCCCAAATACTGCATGGGACAGATGTACAAACAAAATTCTGAAGTCTGAAGTCCAAGTTTAAAGGGCATTCTGTACTTTTATTTACTAAATTTGGCAACCCTCCTATCAGGGAAAGCCCCCGTAATGGTTTCCACCACCCAAGAAACTTCAGATTGTTCCATATTTTTGTTTATTAATTAGCACCTATAAATATTTTAAAGACACACTTTCTGAAATAGTGTTCTTCTCTTTTCTGCATCTGTCATATCATTTCTAATTTTTCAGATTAAGGGCACAATGAACTATTCTTTAATGTCTTAAGTCTCTCTTCCAGGAAACACCATCAATACCACCATGAATGACTTATACTTGGTATATTAAATTTGCAACAGTCTCCATGAAACAGAAATATTCAAAAAGTGCAGATTTGGCATTTGGATCCTTTAACCAAACCTCCAACCTTTCTGAATGCTCACTTTCAACTGAAAGCCTCTCTAGAAAATAATGGTGTAAATCATATTATCATTGCTCACATAAAGGTGGCCCACTGCAGCCCTTCCAGAAAGCTACAGAGGATTTTCACAATCTCAACAGCTCTTTAAAAAAAAAAAATCTGTTTTCTATTATGAAAAAAATCTAAAAATAGTTCCACATAACACAAGGACAAAGCCATCTGTATGATCTCTCCAAAGAGCTCATATTTCTATAGATTTTTATCACTTTCCAACTGTTCCAACAAGTTCTGAAATTTAAGAAAGTCATGTAGATTTGGCAGCTAAAACTCATCAAAATACCACATTTAATCACTAATGTTGCAATTATTTTATATTATTCTTTTACATCATAGAAGGCTCAAATCAAATATGTATCAAAGCAAACAAAGCAGAAAACCACATTAAAACTCATTTTACAAACTTTTAAAAGAGTCACATTAACCTGTTTCAACCAATAATCGATCAATGAAACCAAAATGTTAATGCAACAGAAAAATACCCAGCACTCCAGTAAAACACACAGAGAAATTGTGTATCTGGAAATGTCAGCCCCAATGTGTGTTTGAAAAATATCTTTCAACAGATGTAAATAATGCTGGGCCACTCATCAGGACTGTCCCATCAAAACTGGTGTGTATTTTCTCTTCTTAAGAATCAAGATTTCACTCGAGAAGAATAAAGTCAGCACTAAACGACAAAGCTTGAACAGAAGAATATGAATGCAGTTAACATGATTTTTCAGCTTCAGCCATTGAAAAATCCAGAAAACGAGAGAAAACGAAACAACTGACCTTTGTGCGGATGCTCTCCATTGGGTCCCAGAGGTCTCCGTTCAAGAGAGAGACACGGGCCACTTCATAAGCTCCTCCCTGGCCCCTTCTTCCGGCTGGCTGCATGGAAGGTGCTGATTTGCTCCCCAGGTTCACCCCTGCATCAAAAAGAAAACGGCCCTGTTCTTCCTTCTTGTCAGGAAGAGTCTGGCATCAGACACTTATGACATAAATGACTCCGTGAAAATATTTGGAAGTCGCAGGAAGCCAGGGAAACAGCATTATCTACTAAGTCACAGTCAGGGTTGGAAGTGATGAATTCTCTGTCAATCCACCCAAACAATTTTGTGATTTAAACAAAAGCTAATTTTTCCCTTCAAGTCCTATGGCATGTGCTGGGTGACTACTGAAGTCCAAGTATATACTTCCGTCCTTCAACAAGCAACAAACACAAGTGGTGACTTTTTAAATGATGAATTAATGCTTTGCTTCAGGTCAGCTCTCTATTAAACATCTCCAGGCTTTAGCTGTATTAAGACTAAATCCATGTTTCATTCCCCTATGGACTATGAGAAACAAACTGAGGGCCTCAGAGGGAAGGGGGGGTGGGGCAATGGGATAGACCCGTGATGGGTAGTAAGGAGGGCACGTATTGCATGGTGCGCTGGGTATTATATGCAACTAATGAATCATCGAACTTTACATCGGAAACCGGGGATGTACTGTATGGTGACTAACATAATATAATAAAAAATCATTAAAAAAAAAAAGACTAAATCCATTTACTTAAGTCCCGGTCAATCAGCTCAACACAATGCCAATTCTTCTCTCTGTACTTACAGAGGCTAATTTTATATGCTTCACTGAGTGATTCTATAGACAAAATTAATCTGCCAGTTCAGACTGACTAGACTGGTTTATGTAAAAAAAATTAAGTCATTCAATAAACTATTATATGATCTTGTTTCTTGGGGTCCTGTCGAACCAGTTAATGTCCCGACACAGGTTCAATTTAGCCCCATTTCCATAAACAATCCTAATGGAAAATATTACATTTTTTTCTCTTCTGGAGAGTGTATCACTTTCTTAACAAGTCGGGTAATTTCTCTGGGCTTGCTCTCCTATGAGGTCACATTCCTGCTATTTGGTGCGACCACAGTATATCCCTCAAGGTAAAAGATGGGAGCAGATTCCCTCACATGTTATTCCCATTTCTTCAACCAGGACTCATAATTTTCAGACCTGAGTCATAATAGCACAGTTTTAAGTTACTAAGGAGTTCGCATTTATTGGGCACAAATGGTATTGAAATTTTAATCCTAGACATTTTACAGTTCCCCAAATACTTTTAAATCCACACCATTTTATCATTCTCGATGTGGAAGTCTGCAGTTATATTCGGGTTACACCAGGATTACTACTTGAGTATTAACTGACACAGCGCTCTGGAAAATTCTCAAGCTGGTCACAAAGCATTTAAAATCCCAGTTGTTGAGGGACCATGGGAACGGGGATGAACAGAGAGTTAGGGATATGGTCAGTGGCAGAGGAGGTGAGTGGGCCCATTGGCCATGAGGGGTCAGGGTGGGGGGTTGTGGGGGGAGAGGACCATGAGCCACGTGAACAAGCAGAGGGGAGTGTGCGGGGCTCAGGCCTGGGATGAGCTGAGTCTTTTGGAATGGACCTGCATTCAAGTGATGAGCGTTCCAGCCATGTAACGAGACGGAATGGTTCTAGGTGATGACATCTGTGGACACTGGTGGATGGAAGTGGAAAGAACTGCTGTCCAAATGGAAGATGCCAGAAGCCCTTCTCCTGGCTGCAGAGGGGCAGCCACTGGCAGTGTAGAGATCGTGCTTAAATGACCCTTGTCCACTGACTTGATTTCATACCCTTCATTGTGCTTCCCGGTAGTATGACATCACTACAAGCAGGGGTTTGGGGTAAGACATCCCCCAGCACCAGTACCAACTCTTCCACGGATCAGCTGCGGGTCTCTGGTCCAGCTGTTTGCCCTCTTGTTGGTTCATTCACTCAATTACTCGTTCAGCAACTATTTATTCCCTGTCTACCTTCTGACGGACACTCTGATGTCTTCCATTCTAAAAGCCCATTGTTTCTGCTTCGGGCCAGTGTGTGCTGATGTCACCTGGGTGGAGACAGCCCCTCTGCCTACAGTGCCGGGACCCTCATCTTGTATATGCAGCTTAACCCCAGAAGACTCCGTTCTCTCCCTCCTGTGCATCTAAGAGGACAGAGAGAAAGCTGCCCTCATGATTTGTGTTCTCATATTAGAAGAAAAATGATCGGCAAGACCATTTCAGAGAGCAGTCAGAACGATGAAAGAACAGGGTTACAGGGGCTGGGTTATCCTTGCACCACTTCTGTGTATCTGCGATGGCTTCCAAATAAAAGACAATAAGAAAAACGAGGTGACGAGAGAGTCATGGAGAGGGATACTCTTGATGGACAGGCCAGGAAAGACCTTTACTTATTGGGAGGGAGTGCACATAAGCTCAGACACAAAGATGAGAACCTTCCAGCCCCACACAGAGCCACAGGAAGAACAAGTCAGCAGAGGGATAGCAAGTGCTTTCCTTTTCCATAAAATGAGGCAGAGTATGGGGAGGTCAGGAGAAAACATGCGTGAAGCATAGAGAACAACGCCCACTGGTTTCATCGGCATCATTCTCGCCCAGACCCGATCTCTTGCTCAGGACTCTCAGTGGGATTCCCATGTTGGAATTTACCAGAAGTTCATGCTGATCCAGTTATACAGCTCCTGCAGAGCCAGACGAAGGGTGCAATTAGCTGAAGGTATCTTAACAGAGAGCAGGTGTGTTATTTGAATTGGACTAAGAAGGCTTTGAAATACCAGCAATTACAGAATAAGAATTGGGGATCTATCTGAACTTTCCCCTAAACCAATAAAAACCATGCCACGCGCCAAGAGTCACCATGGCCAGTATTTTAATCTTTTGAAAAGTCGGGTAAAACTGTTAAGAAAGTGATTGCAAGCATTTAGAAATTTTCTCTACAAAAACAAACCAATTTGATTATAAGCTATTCCTGGCATTTCTGGCAGTTAAAATTTTCAACACAAGTGGATTGCTAACTTGAGTAGTTAGTCACAAATCCAGTTGTCCAAGGGCTTATTAAATCCAAAACAGCAGTTGCATCACCCATCACCCAGCCACTATGAGGAAGACAGGACGCTTTCCAGGGGTATTCCGGCCATGCTGCTCAAAGACAAAGATCTTCACTTAGCCTCAGACCCTCGGAGAACAGCCTTGGCATGCAACCAAACTCGCTTGAGAAGCCATATGTCTTAGAAGGAAGGGGATGGCACCATGAGGTCCAGGTCTTGTGGGTGAATCGTTAGCATGACTCTGCCAGCAGGGGCGCTAGGAGGGGTAGCAAGACCACAATCTTTTTTTATTTTTATTTTTTTTATTTTTAAGTGAATATTATTTATTATAATAATTTTTTATTATGCTAGTCACCATACAGTACATCCCTAGTTTTTGATGTAATGTTCCATGATTCATTACTTGCATATAACTCCCAGTGCATCATGCAATATGTGCCCTCCTTAATACCCATCACTGGCCTATCCCAATCCCTCACCCCCCTCCCCTCTGAAGCCCTCAGTTTGTTTCCCAGAGTCCACGGTCTCTCATGGTTCATTCCCCCTTCTGTTTATCCCCTCTTCATTCTTCCCTTTCTTCTACAGATCTTCCTATTTCTTATGTTCCATAAATGAGCAAAACCATATGATAATTGTCTTTCTCTGCTTGACTTATTTCACTTAGCATTATCTCCTCCAGTCCCATCCATGTTGTCATCTTCTTAATCCAGTCCTCTGTTGAAGGGCATCTCGGCTCCTTCCACAATTTAGCTCTTGTGGACAATGCTATGAACATTGTACATCCACTCTGGAAAACAGTGCGGAGGTCCCTTAAAAAGTTAAAAACTGAGCCACCCATGACCCAGCAACTGCACCACCGGGTATCTACCCCAAGGACACAGCCACATTCTTGATTTGGGGGAAGCTGGGGAACGTCTGTGGGGCCTCCTATATGGCAATCAGGCTGAAGCCGGACAAATCAAATGCAAGGAACATTCTTAGTCCTCTGGACATTTTTCCTCCAAGACTCTTGGTAGCAGAGAAAGAGAGCCATTTACTCTTCTGAAGGCAATTTCCAAGCAATGAACACTTCCCTTTTCACCTACATATTCCATCATCTTCATCCAAAAGAAGTCCTTTTTGGCTGAATTCTTTTTGTCTAAGAGGCTTTATTTCTAAATATTCCAAGGAGAATTTCGAGGCCGACTGTGCCAGCACTTGGAGAATGTTGTGCAACCTTCTTAAGAAACTGAGTAACTGCACCGTTCGCTGAGTACAGAATTTAGTATCTATGTACGTGGATAACGAAGCCGTCCCTCAGCTTTTTAATTGGTTGCACAACATCCCCCCAGCAGTATCTGTAGTCAGAAGACCATTTCTTATGAGCTTTGCTTATGTATTTATACACTGGTATTTCTTTTAGATGATGCAAATAAAAATTTTATTTGTGCTGCATGGATAGACAGAATAAATTATACACAGCTGTGAGATATCAGAATGTATTTTATGGAGTGATCTTGTTGACAAACCATAAAAACAGGTCCTGAATGATGCATACATCCAAGCCCTTAGAAGCCCAGGGAAAAAATATGACCTTATAAAATACACAGTTTGCATACATTTTGTTTTTCCTAATATTTGGGCTTCAACAAAACTCAGTTGCCTAAATAAAAAATGTGAATACTTATATTGGGGAAGAACTTCTGGCTTTTCTTCTGTTGGGTAACCAGATACACTGCTTGCCATTTTGATAAAATGGCCAGTTTGCCTCAGCCTCATAGTGGGGGGAAAAAAGCATATTAGATAGTTTGGTTTCTAACACAATTATCGTCTATAATAATGAGCTTTACTTTTCCAAGGAAATGTGTATGTCTATTTTTGCTTTTGTCCTCGTCTGAGCTTTTCATCTTCGGACTTGATTGTGGCCGGCCAACAGGGAAGGTATAAGACCCAACGCTGCAAGCAAAAAAGAATCTTTGCAGCCATGGATTTTAAGGTCTTAGAAAAGCCACTAATGAAGACACCTGATCAAAAGTGACTTAAGATCCCCCATGTGACTCACCCAGAGCCTGGCTGCCTTTGGAAGTCCTGCCCATCCCTGCTCTGGCCAACCCTTCTTCGCCTGCCTTACAAGAACAACCAACTGATGCCCATTGATGGGCTTCAGTTACGCACAGTTAGAGACCAACGTGGAGTTCTGGGACAGTGAACATCCTGGAGCCATAAGGTCTGGCCCTCGTCTTGAGTCCTCTGATCTATACTCCAAGCCCACCCCTGAGGTTCTGCCCTCCGCAGAACAGGAAGCATGTTCTCTCCCTTCCTAATTCTTACACGGTGGAGGAAGCTCAATGCAGTCAAAAGACTTCTAAAAAGCTTTAATGCATGAGATTAGCTTAGGATCTCCGAATCCATGTTTCCAGATTTCTACACAGTGTTTGTCGGACCAAACCACACTAACAGTGTGAAAATGACCACTGCCTATCAATCCTTAGAAAATGCCAGGCTTAGGTACAGGTGGTATCCACTCGAGCCACCCAATGGGCCACTGGAGAAGCAAACTCTGATGAGATTACTACTCAAGATAGAACTTAAACATCACATCTGGAGTTCTGGCTTTAAAGGGAAACCAATATCAACACCTGCATGAACCTAAGAGAGGAGACTCAATCTGAGGCACTAAAAGTAGGATTAAGATAAATATTCTTTTGAAAATCTAGCTGGGGAAAAAAATTGAGGTAGCCATTATGAACTGCAGACCAATCTGGAAACTCATACAGCATTTTCCTTAGCCCTAAGTATGTGAAAGCTACAGAAAATTTTATAGAACTGACTGAGCCGCTCCTTATTTCAGGGAAATATGGTGGCAATGCTCCCATAAAGGACGGATGTATTTCCTTGGTTCAGATTCCTATTTGCAGTCTTACCAAATAACACTTCACTCTTTCATTTCATCTGCAAACTCCCCAGGTGGAAATTAGGAATGTGATTTTAAAATGACATAGCTCAGGGATGCTCAAAAGAACCATGGCAAAAGTTAATCTGAAAAAGAGTAATCTCAGAGTGGAAAAACCTGAAAAACACTACTTTGGCCAAACAATCAAGGGCAACGTAAACAGCGATGTCATATTGTCAGTGTGTACCTGTCAAAGGATATGGTAAAAATGATGCTTTACTTCGGGAGTCTTACTCCCCAAACCCATGACCCCAGTCTAACCTGAGACAAACACCAACAGAGGTGCATCCTATAATACCCGTAACCAACACACCTCAAAAGGTTAAGGTCATGAAAAACAAGGGTGCTCTAAGAAACCCTCACGGCCAAGAGGAGTCCAAAGAGGCAGGACGATGGTCCTGTGGGGTCGCATGCTGGATGGGATGGAGAAACAGAAAAGGGAGAGGAGATAAAAAGGAAATCTGAGTAAAGTGTGAACTTCAGTTGAAAAGAGGTTAATTTTGGTTCATAAGTTATGATAAAGGTACAATATTAATGTCAGAAGTTAATAACAGGGGAAAGTGGTTATGGGGAATATGGAAACGATCTTTGCAATTTTCCTTTACATCTATAACTGTCCTTTAAAATAAAGGCTCTTCATCATCACTTTTAAAACTTAATCTGAATCTTGAAGGAATAACGTCATTCTGGAGCAATTCAGTATCCAAAGCTCAGACATGACTGGTGACCATGGACGGCTCCAAATAGCAGCAAACTGGAGTGCTTGCCTTTCTCTGCCCTCATACTGCTCTTCATTCAGGTGGAAGAAAAGACACGGCAATTGCAGTCAAGTGAAAAGCATCAAGAAACTGATAAGATTTTCTAGAGTAGGAAAAGGCAGAGGTCTGTGAAAATAGTTGATCCTCAAGCAACTGAAAGGCCCCGTACATGCCCCCAGATACTCTAGAGAACAAAGAAATAACAAGTTGCTGTGAACACTTCAGTGTTTTTGAATGATTGGCTACAAGGCTCTGGGGGAGTACAGAAGTAAAAAGTTGGTCTAGGAAGGTGACACCAAGTGAGAGTTACATAAAGACTTCGATAAAAGGATGTTGAAACAGAACCAGATTCTCTCAGACCCTAAGATTTTACTTATCCACACTGGCAGGCTCAACTGTCAAGATGAAACCCAGTGTAAAGGAAGGAGCCATAGTGTCCTGAGTCGGAAGGCACATCTGCACCCATCGCAGGTCATATATGGACGACCTTGGGCAAGTTCCTCCTCCTTGACACTCAGCTTCTTTCTGTGTCCAGGAGGCTATGGGAACATCATCCACCGCACCAGGCTGGCAAGAGGACCAAGTGAGATCATGGATGTAAAACGTACATGGGTGTCATTTAGCGTAGTTTTTTGTTTGTTTTAAAATCAGTGTTTGGAAAGAAAAACACTGAAATGCTCTTCCAGGTTTCTTCTGAGTGTTGAGGCTATGAATTCATTGTTTTTCTTCTTTATGTTTGTATTTATCTCTGATTTTTCTATAATCAGTACATATTACTTTTATGATGGATAAACTTTTATGATGAATAAAAAATAAACTTAAAAAAAATCAATCATTTGGACTCGTGACAACAAACCAACTGCTTGAGTGTTTTACTTTCTTACTGGCTTTCCTGGCATCACAGATATACAGACTTGGGCATGCCAGAGGACAGAGCCCATTTGGAAATAAAAGCAATCAAGCACTATGGAACAATTACAATTTTGAAAAGATGTTTTATATGTCATTTCCAAACTCAAAGAAAGCTGGTTATAGCTTCCCATAAATGTTTCAAACGGATTCATATCCCAAGCATTCATTGTCTCTACTACACAGAAAAATAATTCTCCGTGCCCATAGTGTATCCTGTTTGTAGAGAGCAAAATCATTTACAACATTAACTTATTTTTATACCCTTTGCTGGTCAGTGGAAGCTAATGCAAGGACCATTTTACAAATGGTCAGACTGAATTACGTGATTATATGGATTATTCCTAATGTTGCCTAAAGACAAATGGCAGAATTAACGGCAAAAGCCAAGCCCTTCGCATTTCAAAAACATTCATTCACTTTGCCCTTCATAACAGGGACCAAGACATGCTGCAGGAATTCATTTGATTACTTTTGGGGGTTGGAGTGGGGTCAGAATTTTCCAAAATTTACTTTGCAAAAAATTACAAAAGGGGAAAAAAGAACCAATGATTAGCATCTACACTCCAGGAGCCATTATTGAAAGTTAACAGCAAAAGGACAAGAATAAAAACTAGTTTATTCCACTCACTATTATAAATTTAGCAAATGGAAGTACACAACACCGAGGGAGCGGTCACTTTCCGTCTGCACTAGAAGCTCAGTTCCATCTGAGGGCAGTCGCTAACATCCTTCGTGTGCCATGTCTCACCACCGACCAACTTCTGCTAGAATATACACTGATTTGGCAGCACCTGACCATTCTCTGACCAGGCCTTGCCTTGTTCCGCTCATCCTCCTTTCTCTGGCCGCCTTCTCTCCCTGAGGGATTTGAACAACCCCCCAAGTCCCAGCTCTGAGCCATCTTCCCTCTCTACTCTGACTGTCCCTCACAGAACTCATTAACTGTTAAGCTGATGTTGCCCAAATCGATGTTTCCCCATCTGGCCAACTCATGCAAGTGCAGTCTGTATTACAATACCTACTGGGCACTTTAATTCCTATGTTTTGTCACCCTCATCACCTCAGACTCAGCATGTTTAAAAAAATCAGTGTTTTCATTCCATTCCCCAGTCAGACAACAGAGCATTCTGTATCACACATGTCTTGCCAATGCCACCATCATTCACTGCTCCTTAAGTCACGTGGCCACATGGCTGGGTGATCTGACGCAGTCCTCGTCTTATGGCCCATAGTCAATAGCTCCAACAAGCTTTTTTGTGCTTTGTTTTTGTCTCTTTTGTTTTCTGAAAATTCTCCTACTTCTTAATTGAATCCTTCTAGATAGACTCATCACCTGTGGGTTCTCCCTCTTCCAGTCTTAAAGGAGAGGTCCATTTGAGAAGAGCAAAAACCTACAGCATTTGGGATGGAGAGAGACGTGAGCAGAAGCACAAGGGGTAAACAAGGCTGGATCATGGTGGGCCTTCCAAGGCACAGTTTGGACGCTATTTGTGTGCAATGGGAAGGCATTCTAGAGTAGAGTAGTAAGCAGAGTAAATCATCCATATTGGAAACATTCTCTACATGAGAATGGAGAATATGAAGGCTGGAGAAGAATCGATAAACGAGAACCATTCATTGGCCAAAAATGCAGTGTTGGGCATAGGTGACATAATCAGTAAGCACTTATCGATCACGATGGTGAACACTAACTGAACAACTCTAACTCTTTAAAAGTTTAACTTGTTTAAACTGCACTACACCCTACGAAGTTTATCTTCATTTAAAACAGGAGAAAACAGGCACAGAGAAATTAGCCCACAGTCATACAAATCATGAAGCCGGGAGGCCCATCTACACAGCCAAGCTCTAGATCTGTGCTCCAGCCATACTGCACGATACGTTAACAATCACTCTGGCCTGGAAACACTTGAACAAGAATCAATTCTTTCCTGTGTCCTTAAGTCCTAGACCCCCAACCCCTGATCACTTCATCTTGCTCACTCTGTTGTGACCACACCAACTACGCGTCTGACACCTTACTGTACCCAGCTATGTCCTACCTCATGTTGTTTGCATTTACTGCTCCCTCTGCTGAAGACTTCCAACTCTCAAACCTCTGCATGACCCCAAATCTCATTTTTCATGTCTGAGCTCCAATGTTACCACTTGAGAGAAGCTTCCTCCCAACCCAAGATCCGCACCTGCCCATCATCCCATGCTGTTCCTTTCACAGCAACTTTGAGTACCTGCACGTTTTATTTATCCGTTGGTCTGTCCCCATCTCCCTACCCCCTAATCTAAAATCACAAGAGGTAGGGGCTTTGTCTGTCAAATTCACTGTTATACCCTCATGTGCAGACATGAATTTATTTAATGGGTTATTACCAAACAAATGATAAGTTCCCACAGCCTTGTTGTGATCATAATGACATAGGGGAGGGGGCTGGGGCTTGGTTCTCAGCTTGGAGGTTCTGAAAGGTGATTTTTAGCTTACCCAGCAATGTCTGGTCCCTTGTAGGTCAATGCACAGAACCAAATCCACATGTGTCTTATTTATAAGCCAGGATTCCAATTTACTTATTTTTAATGAGAAAGAACTGGCAAGTCAACCTGAATCCTCATCTAAGGCATTTTGCTCATTATCTTACCAGCAGGAAATCTTCCTTGAAAAGCCAAATTAAGATCAGAACAGAGAACTGAGGGACCATAATAGAAATTGTGATCATGAAAGCCCAATATTTCCTTCTCTCCTCAAGAGTATGTACCTGCCATGCTAACCAAGGGAGAGCTGAATCTCAGCAAGTGTGCAGCACACCAAAAGGAAGCAAGCACAGGCTGATTATTTGAACTTGACCCTAGAGACTCTAGGAGCTCTCAAAGGCTAGCTCCCAAATGCTTATTAACTCATAATGTAGAGGTCTCTCCTACCACCATTTGGACGCTCCATCTTCTTTATTAGAAAAACGCACTTTGAGTTTTAACTCAGATAACAGTTCATGGACCTGAAACCCCATGTGTGTTTATGAGAAAATATATACAGAATTCCAAAATGCAACACCACGGGCATATCCTCTGCCTCATGCCCCTACTATAGGAACATTTCCTCCCCCTTCTCTACCTGCTGGACACTCAACTGTAGGGACTACTTTGACTCAGGTAGTTTGGGGGTGGGAACGTGGCAAGATTGGGAGTCTTGGCTTCAAGGCGGTACCTGGAGGAAGTAAGGATGGGGGATTATGGGAATTAGCAAGGACTACCTGCCCAAATCCTAACGACCAAGGGAAAAGTGTGGCTGTCTGGAGGCAGGGGCAGATAGTATTTTACAACCATTAATATTCTAGTTGTTGACTTTGCCATTGAATTGGAGGGACCCAAACGGGAATCCTAACAAATAGTCCAACAGGATTAAAAAACTATTACAACATAGGGTTAGAATCTTAAGTTCAGGGGCGCCTGGGTGGCTCAGTTGTTAAGCATCTGCCTTCAGCTCAGGGCGTGATCCCGGAGTCCTGGGATCGAGCCCCACATCAGGCTCCTCTGCTGGGAGCCTGCTTCTTCCTCTCCCAACCCCGCCCCTCCCCGCCCCTATGTTCCCTCTCTCGCTGGCTGTCTCTCTCTCTCTCTGTCAAATAAATAAATAAATAAAATCTTTAAAAAAAAAAGCATCTTAAGTTCAGAGAAGTTTTAGTTCTCTGAGCTTTGCTATTTATTAGGCATATAGAATGACTTAGGAGCATTTTTAATAATTTCAATTAGGAATACTGTCATTCTCAGTTTTCGTCAAGTTTAGGAACTTTTAAACTATTTCCTCTCAATACTACAAATCTTTATTCTGATCTGTCTCCATGAGACAACAGAACTGGCCAAGCCCATATAGCCAACAAGCATCTTACCAGAGCAAGTGCATTTGTGGGCCGAGTGCCACTGCCCTGGTTTAAAATTCATACTAATGCTGCATTAATTGTTTTAAATGGATTCTCAATCCTCTATAAAATCAGCACTGATATGCCATCCAAGTGCCGCCACTGTGAGGGGACCACAGTCACAACCCAGAGCTTGCCTTGTCTTTCCCTCTCCCAGCTGGCCACACAGGGGAGCTCACCGGCATCCACAAGAGGAGACACAAGGTTCCGTGGAAGGAATGCTGGGGTCAGGGAAGAAGGGGAGGAGAGTGGGCAGGGCTCTCTCCTGCCCATTGCTGGATATGAAGCATGACTGTTTTCTGTCTAGTCAGCAAGGACCGGGTCCTGGCAGGTCGACAACTCAGTAGCCAATCACAGCCAAAAGTTCTCAGTAGCCAAAAGGTCTGAAAAAAGCCCTCTCAAAACTATCTGAGCAGTTGTGGCACGCCTGTGTACCTCAGTTGGTTAAGCATCCAACTCGATTCCAGCTCAGATCATGATCTCAGGCTCCTGGAATCAAGCCCCACGCTGGGATCCCTGCTGAGCAGGGAGTCTGCTTGTCCCTCTCTATCTGCTCCACACCCCCCAACTTACTCACTCTCTTTCATAAATAAATAAATAAATAAATAAAATTTGAACATTTGTAAAGGGAAAAAACCCCACGTTTCTTTGTTTTAATGTGCATTTGTTCCTGAAGTTAAACTTTTTCTTTTTTTTTTTTTAAAGATTTTATTTATTCGACAGAGATAGAGACAGCCAGCAAGAGAGGGAACACAAGCAGGGGGAGTGGGAGAGGAAGAAGCAGGCTCACAGCAGAGGAGCCTGACGTGGGGCTCGATCCCATAACGCCGGGATCACGCCCTGAGCCAAAGGCAGACGCTTAACCGCTGTGCCACCCAGGCGCCCCAAAGTTAAACTTTTTCATATTTTTATCAGTTATTTTCATCTCTTAATTTGGGGATTATGTTTTTCCTAACTCTTGCCCATTTTTAATTGTTTGAATTTATTTCTATGAAATGTTATGTGCTGAGAATATTAAACAGGCTTATTTCCAAAATGAACAAGCAAACAAACAACTCCCGAGTCAACCAGCATCTTCTCCAAGAGTGGAGGTGGCTGTCACCTCCAGTGGGGATCCCCCCTCTGCTGTTCAGGAGCAGCAGGGAGGAGGCGTCGGGTCACCGCCAACAGCACCGCGGGGTTCCACGTGAATCGAGACCACATGCAGCCTCTGACTTTCTGGGACCCTTCTAATGTACATAACAGTACACAATACCTAGCCCCCATGAGAGCGGAGGAAATTACAGGAGACGACTTACGGAAAGAAAGCCTTGCGCTTAACACCTAGCCTGTGGCAGAGCTCAAGCTTAAATTGCCATTTGGGAGGGAAGGAAGGAAGGAAAGCAAGTTTTCTGAGTGTCGGTTTTCCGCCAGCTTCCGAGCTTCCTTCAATCGGACTTGCTTCTGCCCTTGGAGAGCACAAGGTCGAGTGAAGAAGTCTAGGAAGCTGAGCTCCTCTAAGAGCAATCTGAGTTGAAGTGGGTAACGGACTGCAGTTGACATGGTCCAGGATGCCAACTGCAGCAGCCTTCGGGCAGGTGCGCTCTGGGCATCACATGAGCGGGACGGGGGGCCCAGAAGGGGAGGGAGGGAGGGAAGGACCAGGTCCCAGGTCCGCCCGCACAGCCTGCACACACACACAAGGAGGAGACCTGTGAGGAAGTGGAGGTCTCTAAGGAGAAAAAGATGTTACCCCGGCGTGTGCTATCGGTCTGCTCTCAGACTTTGTTCTAACAGACATTCGTGTTTATTCTACGGACTGACAGACACTTCCTCCATCTCTATTCCCCACGGAATTTCAAACTCACAAAACCTTCATCACTGAGGAATTTTCTTTGACAGTCATTGTTTATGAGAACAGACCATAAATCAGGGTCTGTATAGGGTTGCCAGACATAGGAAACAAAATTATGATGTCCAGCTCAATCTGAATCTCAGATAAACAGCAAACGAGTTTTTTTTTTTTTTAAATAGAAGTATGTCCCCCACACTATGACGCGACCCTGATCTGAAATTCAGACTGAGCTGGGCGTCTTCTGTTTTATCTGGCAGCCTCACATCCAGGCTCCTTGAATAGCTCGCTGGCCCACAGAGCCAAATAATTTCAATCAATTTTTAGGAGCACATGTAGTTTCGGAATTTGAAATGAACGTGAGCATGCCCGAAACGTAATTATTCTCAATCAATTCAGAGTGGGTGACAATATTTACTGTGGCACAGAATTTGAGACCAAATAACCCAGGTGACATATTTCAAAGGGGAAAGAGAGATGGTAAGCTCACTCGAAAGCACACCTCTTAAGTAACTGGATCCTCTTAATCTCGCAGCTTGTGTAACCCAGCTGCTGGAAGACAAAATCTATACACAATAAAGAGTTTCATTCAGGGGTCCACATGACTCCATCCGTCACTGAAGCACATGTTTGGCACGGATTGAAAGCCAAAAGCAGTCTAACAAATATTTCAAAACTGAATTTATATCTTTCTAACACATGGTTTATATACGGATGTCATACCTAGAGAGCTTTTCAGTTCTCAAATAATATCCTGGCTAAACTACAAATGATGTCTGCAGCAGACCACAATACCAAAATTATTTGCTTTTTAAATACGTTAAAGAAAGCTAAGTTTATGAGGGGGCGGCTGCCAGAGACGCCTGCTTTAGTATGCAATTGTTATAAGGGGGCAGAATCCAAATACATCCACTGGAAGCTAAATATTTGCATAATTCCTTATACAAAGAGGGAGCTCCTCTCTGAAGATCCAGCTTCGGGATGAAACTACCAAGGATGCTTAGAGCTCATGTTTGAAAAGTTCTGAGTATGCCCTCCATCTAGGAAACCGCTTGAAGGTCACCTCAGTAACAGGGCAGGTAGAAGGTTCGCGCCTGCTGTCTGGGGGCAGAGTGAGTTAGCATAATGGCTTTCCCCAGCATGACAGTGCGCTCAGGCATCCTGGCCTGTCCTAAGTGGCTTTTCCCCAAGACAAATTTCTAGATGAGAACTGAAAACTACTGTAAAACAAATATTTTGTCTTCAGCGTCAAAAAGCCGCGTGTTTGTAGACTTTCTTAGCTTCATCGTTTTCAGTTCTCCTCCACCTGAAAACTACTGTAAGACAAATATTTTGTCTTCAGCGTCTAAAAGCCGCGTGTTTGTAGACTTTCTTAGCTTCATCATTTTCAGTTCTCCTCCACCTATCCGAGAGCTGGGGACACAGCTTCCGTCCATCAGGGAGCGGACGGTATTTGCTACTGGCTGCCCAGTGCATCCTTGTAAATACTCCAATACCCTCTCTGCTCCCAAGAATAAAATGGAAAAATGGAAACTATCAGAAAGCATGGTCCCCATGCTGGCACCCGCTGAACATCTACTAACTTTCCTGTGTGTCCCAAAGATTTCTTTCCTAGCAGGGAGATGGGGAGCAAGAAAATCATCACATCGATTTTCTCTGGAAATGATATAATTTATATTTTTTAACTTGACAGTATTGGCAGAAATCAGAGCCACATGGAGAGAAACTCTCCTCTGAATGTGCACGCGCACGTATGCACACACACGCACACTCCAGAGCTCTAGAGGGCAGACTCTGAGAAAGGGAGGGATAGAGGGGACAGGGACAGCTGCTTGTGGTGTCATCCCCACAGTGTGGCTCACCTGGCCCTACAAGCTGACCAGCATTTTAGGAAGCTGCTGCCCCAGGGCCTGACGGTGCACATTTCCTGGAGGACTTTGTATGGTGGCCTGGGGGGGCAGGAAGGAGCAGGAGTGTTGTCAATGGCCGTCTGGGAGCCGACATCTCCCAGGAGCTCACAAAGTGCTTTATCCAACCCAAACTGTCACGGTAGGTTGTATGCACGCCACTCTCCTCACATGCAGGAATGGGGACAGGATGGGTGGGAAGTGAGCTTCAAGGAGGCGAAGGGCCTTGCAGAGCTCACACCACTGGCAGGTGGCAGAGGACTGGCTCAAATCCGGGGCTCAACATGCCACGGTCGCCTCAGACTCATGCTCCCTTAACCCCACACCCCCCCTCCGCAGTGGTATGCCTGAATTAGGGGCTTCAGTTAGCTGAAGGGGGCTGGGAGGCAGGCAGTGGCCAGGCTTTCAGCAGAAGCTAGGCTGTGGCAAGGTGCATCCTGAGGTCCAGGCCCCACTCTCAGCCGAGGCTGGTACCAAGCAACCTGGGCTCCCTGACCCTTCAGTCTGTCCCCTGGACTCCCCTCCAGTTTCAGGTTTCCTGCATGACCTGGGCCTCGCCAGATGCGGCCCGGTTGTTACCAGTGGTCCTGCCAGCTCTGCCCTCCACCAGCCCCATCCAAGTCAACAGACTCTCCAACCTGATGCCCAGGCCAGTTCTCTGCCTCTCTGGAAGCCACTCTGCACCCTCAAGGTAGAGCAGATCCCTGTCCCACCGGAGAGCTTCCCAAAGCCTCCCATGAGGCCCTGCGGGCACTGTGCACAGTCTTCCTGATGTGGAGCCTCGTGCCACAGCTCGTGGTCATTGCCTGGCCACCTGGGAGTTGGCCTCTTAACAGAAGCTTTTACTCTGAGCCCCAACCCCAACACCCGGGACCTACCACAGGCTAAATAAGTGTGTTGAACAGATACGATAGAGGGCATGGGGTCCAGAAGTTGTCAAGTGAGATGCATGAAAATGCCCTGGCTGACAGTTTGGGTCCAGAGAGAAAATGCCAACCTCCTGATCAATGAGACAACACCTCCATCTGTGCACTGCTTTCCCGGCATCCTCTTCTCCGATGAGGGCACTGAGCCCCCAGGGGCCCTAGTTGGTTTCAGGTGTCATCCAAATGTCCCATGATTCAGGCCTTAACCCTCACCTGGTCTTTGGACTCACACCCAGGAGTAGACAGTTGAAAGCACTTGCAGGTCACAGGAAGGCTCTGGTCTTTCTCCCCTCTCCTCTAGATAAAGGATCACCAAATTATTCTGAGATGTTCCCTTAAGGAACCCAGACCTTGGGTGTCTCAGGACCCAGGCACACTAGCACCACGGCTGGCTAGGTGTAAGATGCTCTCAGACGGGGCACTGATCACAGGGGATACATTATTCTCTTCCTAGACCCCTTCCAAGGCTTTTAATTGGGGCAACATCTGTTTGGTATAATAGACTTAACACTGCCCCAGCCACTGGCTGACCACCCTTTTTCACAAAGGAAGCAGGGCTCTCGCTCCAGGACATCAATAGGCGCCACAGTCTGGCTGAAACGTAATAACCCTGCTGTGTTTTCTTTCCATTTATTTTTACACTCTTTGTGACAAGTGATGCTGGCCTTCCATTTATAATATGGAAGTACAATTTCCTCCTTAAATAAATTGAAGTAGAATGTGTATATGCTGACTTAAAGGAAAATGTAAGATAAATTAAGAAAAGATGTTATGTAAGTAAATAATAGCACAGGTGATATCCACATTTGAAAAAGTCATGAAGTTCTCAATGCCAAGCTGGGAAACGTGGTAGTGCATGGACTGCTTAGACCACAGCTGGTCCACACTGTGATGTGCTGAGTTACCGAAGCTCCTTGATAAATAAGCAGGCCCCGACCCCAGCAGAGATGAGATCCTGATTCAGGGTACAGCACCAAGTGGGGTATGAATCTACTTCATAACAAGCTCTATGGATGATTCCAATGCAGGCCATCTGGTAGACCAGTGGTCTCAGGGACCTTGGCCTTTGAATCAACAATCCTTGACCACCACTCTAAAATCAAAGCACAAAGGCTGCTCTTACAATAGGCACGTCCCTATGTGATGATTTCTACTATGATCAAAGCAGGCTTTGCTCTACTACTCCAGAACATCTATCTTTTCATCCATGAGACATTCAAGCATATCCTACACACAAAATACAGCCCATAGATTGAAAGAGAATTACCACTCACTCCCTACGTTCAAATGGATGCAACACCCAGTGAGTGGAGATGTATGAGACATAAGCTCTGATAGCAATGAGCTCACAACATCATGAGGTCATTATTGAACTCGCCAGCCTTTACCGAGCACCTGCTATGTCACAAGGCCTTGGGGCTGAGAGTCACAGGTCACAAGCCCAACTCTGAAAGATTTCACAGTATGAAGTGGAGCAGACAGAAGTGTCAGACCAAGATGGTGGAGCACCCAGGGAGAAGGCCTACCACAACTTGGAGAAAAGAACTGAGGGTAGAGGTGGGAGGGCAGTCAAGGAGGTATCCCAAGGGACAGAGAGGTTCACAGGCACAAAGAAGAGGCATGCAGAGCAGCACCGGGCCAAGAAAGCACATATATTGTAAGTAGCCATGTGGATGGTAAAACAGCATGACACTGTGGTTACATTAGCATGTCACTCTTTCCTTTTCATCTGTAGAGGATCTCAACCTGTTCATTAAAGAGCTAAGCTCTGGGAGGGCCTCTGGTAGCTATAAGAACTAAACAGGAGATGCATGAGCTCTAAAGCTAAACACTGCTTTTGAGTGGACAAAGGTAATGGAACCCAGCTCTAGCCCGGCCCTGCTCATATACCTTTCGGGAGATTTCATAATGAGCCCAGTCCCTAAGAGGAGTGGGAAACTGCCTTCTGTAACCAGCTGACTGTGCTGGCACAGCCGGCCCTAGGCTTCCAGCTGCCCTTATCCAGGAAACACACTCCCCAGGGATAATGTCCCTTTGCAAGTCTGTAGAATCTTGTTTTAACCCCAAGCCAGGGGACTCATGTTCACAGCACATCCTGCATGCTTGAATGTAATGTCAAAGGAAGGTAGCCCATTTAAGATGACATATTTTAAATCATTTTTATACTGATTTAAAAAAAA
>NC_048223.1:124695761-124698302 GCF_002007445.2 Ailuropoda melanoleuca
CCCGGTTGTTACCAGTGGTCCTGCCAGCTCTGCCCTCCACCAGCCCCATCCAAGTCAACAGACTCTCCAACCTGATGCCCAGGCCAGTTCTCTGCCTCTCTGGAAGCCACTCTGCACCCTCAAGGTAGAGCAGATCCCTGTCCCACCGGAGAGCTTCCCAAAGCCTCCCATGAGGCCCTGCGGGCACTGTGCACAGTCTTCCTGATGTGGAGCCTCGTGCCACAGCTCGTGGTCATTGCCTGGCCACCTGGGAGTTGGCCTCTTAACAGAAGCTTTTACTCTGAGCCCCAACCCCAACACCCGGGACCTACCACAGGCTAAATAAGTGTGTTGAACAGATACGATAGAGGGCATGGGGTCCAGAAGTTGTCAAGTGAGATGCATGAAAATGCCCTGGCTGACAGTTTGGGTCCAGAGAGAAAATGCCAACCTCCTGATCAATGAGACAACACCTCCATCTGTGCACTGCTTTCCCGGCATCCTCTTCTCCGATGAGGGCACTGAGCCCCCAGGGGCCCTAGTTGGTTTCAGGTGTCATCCAAATGTCCCATGATTCAGGCCTTAACCCTCACCTGGTCTTTGGACTCACACCCAGGAGTAGACAGTTGAAAGCACTTGCAGGTCACAGGAAGGCTCTGGTCTTTCTCCCCTCTCCTCTAGATAAAGGATCACCAAATTATTCTGAGATGTTCCCTTAAGGAACCCAGACCTTGGGTGTCTCAGGACCCAGGCACACTAGCACCACGGCTGGCTAGGTGTAAGATGCTCTCAGACGGGGCACTGATCACAGGGGATACATTATTCTCTTCCTAGACCCCTTCCAAGGCTTTTAATTGGGGCAACATCTGTTTGGTATAATAGACTTAACACTGCCCCAGCCACTGGCTGACCACCCTTTTTCACAAAGGAAGCAGGGCTCTCGCTCCAGGACATCAATAGGCGCCACAGTCTGGCTGAAACGTAATAACCCTGCTGTGTTTTCTTTCCATTTATTTTTACACTCTTTGTGACAAGTGATGCTGGCCTTCCATTTATAATATGGAAGTACAATTTCCTCCTTAAATAAATTGAAGTAGAATGTGTATATGCTGACTTAAAGGAAAATGTAAGATAAATTAAGAAAAGATGTTATGTAAGTAAATAATAGCACAGGTGATATCCACATTTGAAAAAGTCATGAAGTTCTCAATGCCAAGCTGGGAAACGTGGTAGTGCATGGACTGCTTAGACCACAGCTGGTCCACACTGTGATGTGCTGAGTTACCGAAGCTCCTTGATAAATAAGCAGGCCCCGACCCCAGCAGAGATGAGATCCTGATTCAGGGTACAGCACCAAGTGGGGTATGAATCTACTTCATAACAAGCTCTATGGATGATTCCAATGCAGGCCATCTGGTAGACCAGTGGTCTCAGGGACCTTGGCCTTTGAATCAACAATCCTTGACCACCACTCTAAAATCAAAGCACAAAGGCTGCTCTTACAATAGGCACGTCCCTATGTGATGATTTCTACTATGATCAAAGCAGGCTTTGCTCTACTACTCCAGAACATCTATCTTTTCATCCATGAGACATTCAAGCATATCCTACACACAAAATACAGCCCATAGATTGAAAGAGAATTACCACTCACTCCCTACGTTCAAATGGATGCAACACCCAGTGAGTGGAGATGTATGAGACATAAGCTCTGATAGCAATGAGCTCACAACATCATGAGGTCATTATTGAACTCGCCAGCCTTTACTGAGCACCTGCTATGTCACAAGGCCTTGGGGCTGAGAGTCACAGGTCACAAGCCCAACTCTGAAAGATTTCACAGTATGAAGTGGAGCAGACAGAAGTGTCAGACCAAGATGGTGGAGCACCCAGGGAGAAGGCCTACCACAACTTGGAGAAAAGAACTGAGGGTAGAGGTGGGAGGGCAGTCAAGGAGGTATCCCAAGGGACAGAGAGGTTCACAGGCACAAAGAAGAGGCATGCAGAGCAGCATCCCGGGCCAAGAAAGCACATATATTGTAAGTAGCCATGTGGATGGTAAAACAGCATGACACTGTGGTTACATTAGCATGTCACTCTTTCCTTTTCATCTGTAGAGGATCTCAACCTGTTCATTAAAGAGCTAAGCTCTGGGAGGGCCTCTGGTAGCTATAAGAACTAAACAGGAGATGCATGAGCTCTAAAGCTAAACACTGCTTTTGAGTGGACAAAGGTAATGGAACCCAGCTCTAGCCCGGCCCTGCTCATATACCTTTCGGGAGATTTCATAATGAGCCCAGTCCCTAAGAGGAGTGGGAAACTGCCTTCTGTAACCAGCTGACTGTGCTGGCACAGCCGGCCCTAGGCTTCCAGCTGCCCTTATCCAGGAAACACACTCCCCAGGGATAATGTCCCTTTGCAAGTCTGTAGAATCTTGTTTTAACCCCAAGCCAGGGGACTCATGTTCACAGCACATCCTGCATGCTTGAATGTAATGTCAAAGGAAGGTAGCCCATTTAAGATGACATATTTTAAATCATTTTTATACTGATTTAAAAAAAA
>NC_048223.1:124702427-124726281 GCF_002007445.2 Ailuropoda melanoleuca
CTGGCCTTCCATTTATAATATGGAAGTACAATTTCCTCCTTAAATAAATTGAAGTAGAATGTGTATATGCTGACTTAAAGGAAAATGTAAGATAAATTAAGAAAAGATGTTATGTAAGTAAATAATAGCACAGGTGATATCCACATTTGAAAAAGTCATGAAGTTCTCAATGCCAAGCTGGGAAACGTGGTAGTGCATGGACTGCTTAGACCACAGCTGGTCCACACTGTGATGTGCTGAGTTACCGAAGCTCCTTGATAAATAAGCAGGCCCCGACCCCAGCAGAGATGAGATCCTGATTCAGGGTACAGCACCAAGTGGGGTATGAATCTACTTCATAACAAGCTCTATGGATGATTCCAATGCAGGCCATCTGGTAGACCAGTGGTCTCAGGGACCTTGGCCTTTGAATCAACAATCCTTGACCACCACTCTAAAATCAAAGCACAAAGGCTGCTCTTACAATAGGCACGTCCCTATGTGATGATTTCTACTATGATCAAAGCAGGCTTTGCTCTACTACTCCAGAACATCTATCTTTTCATCCATGAGACATTCAAGCATATCCTACACACAAAATATAGCCCATAGATTGAAAGAGAATTACCACTCACTCCCTACGTTCAAATGGGTGCAACACCCAGTGAGTGGAGATGTATGAGACATAAGCTCTGATAGCAATGAGCTCACAACATCATGAGGTCATTATTGAACTCGCCAGCCTTTACCGAGCACCTGCTATGTCACAAGGCCTTGGGGCTGAGAGTCACAGGTCACAAGCCCAACTCTGAAAGATTTCACAGTATGAAGTGGAGCAGACAGAAGTGTCAGACCAAGATGGTGGAGCACCCAGGGAGAAGGCCTACCACAACTTGGAGAAAAGAACTGGGGGTAGAGGTGGGAGGGCAGTCAAGGAGGTATCCCAAGGGACAGAGAGGTTCACAGGCACAAAGAAGAGGCATGCAGAGCAGCATCCCGGGCCAAGAAAGCACATATATTGTAAGTAGCCACGTGGATGGTAAAACAGCATGACACTGTGGTTACATTAGCATGTCACTCTTTCCTTTTCATCTGTAGAGGATCTCAACCTGTTCATTAAAGAGCTAAGCTCTGGGAGGGCCTCTGGTAGCTATAAGAACTAAACAGGAGATGCATGAGCTCTAAAGCTAAACACTGCTTTTGAGTGGACAAAGGTAATGGAACCCAGCTCTAGCCCGGCCCTGCTCATATACCTTTCGGGAGATTTCATAATGAGCCCAGTCCCTAAGAGGAGTGGGAAACTGCCTTCTGTAACCAGCTGACTGTGCTGGCACAGCCGGCCCTAGGCTTCCAGCTGCCCTTATCCAGGAAACACACTCCCCAGGGATAATGTCCCTTTGCAAGTCTGTAGAATCTTGTTTTAACCCCAAGCCAGGGGACTCATGTTCACAGCACATCCTGCATGCTTGAATGTAATGTCAAAGGAAGGTAGCCCATTTAAGATGACATATTTTAAATCATTTTTATACTGATTTAAAAAAAAACCTTCCTTAAAAGAAAAGATATCTGGGGCACCTGGCTGGCTCATTTGGTGGAACATGTGGCTCCTGATCTTGGGATCATGAGTTTGAGCCCCACGTTGGGGATAGAGATTAAATAAATGTTTAAAAAAAAGATATGCACGTATTTACTTATTTTCCATTGATACTTCACTTGGGCCTCCATGAAATCCTGCTCCTTCGCTAGTTTGGTATCTCTCTTTGGACAAGTCATTTGACCTTTTCAGCCTTACCTTCCTTGTCTGAAAAATGACAGATTTATGGATCGTCACCTTGGCTTTTTGGGGTTCCAAGAATGTAGTATTGTGGTTTTAGGAGGAAAATCCCCAGAATGCATCCCATCATAATGCTGGTTTAATGCACCTGGCTCCTGCCCTCCATCAGCCCTCGGCTTTTGAGTATCTACTGGTCCTTTGTTCTGGGAGGAGGGTCGAGGGAGGATTCAGGAGTGACCGCACATGCACATGGTATCGGGCAGGCAGGAGGCACTCCATAAACATTTGTGGAGGGGATGGTGAAAAGGGTAGTAGCCATAAACTGGGTGAGTTTCTAGTTCCTTCTGTATCTCTAAAATTCCGTATTCTGTACACCTTACTAGCAATGATACATGCAAATAACATTTGAGTTTAAAGTACTTTTTTTAAAAGTAGGGCCTTAATGGAAAAAAATGCTTAATGCTGAAAACAAACTGGTTGGCTAATTCAAAAAGAAAGCTCTGTGGGAGGAGTCTCACGGGGAGAAAAAGTACTCAGACACATCCAGGTCTTCCAACGTGTTCATTTGTAAAGTGAGTGCCATGGAACTGACAGAGGCAAGATCTCCCATCACAGCCGCTAAGCCATTTTGATTTTTAACGGAATACTCAAAAAAGATAGTCAATCAGTGAAATTCCAACTCTACACTCTGCATTTTGGAGTGGGGGCACCATAAGGACATGGAAGTTTTTCACTTTTTTATATTGGAACTTGCGCTGGTCTGGGGCAGCTGGGGGCTCAGTTGGTGAAGCATCTGCCTTCAGCTCAGATCATGATCTCAGGGTTCTGGGATCAAACCCCAAGTCGGGCTCCCCTCTCAGTGGGGAGTCTGCTTCTCCCTCTCCCTCTGCACCTCCCCCCTGCTCGTGCACACTCACGCTCTCGCTCTGTCAAATAAATAAATAAAGTTAAAAAAAAGAACTTGCACTAGTCTTGGAATTTACAGTCATTCACAGAAAATATGCCCCCCAGAGATCTGACGTCAATCTTCAAACAGCAATTCTCTGCAGAAAAAGGAACCATTTTTTTTTAAGTAGAAAATGTTTTAAATTCTATCTAATGAATACTAACCATCAAAATAGATGGCAGGAAGCCAAAAATTTCCTAAAAGGAAAATGTACGGTTTCAAACGTATTTATTATCAGGAGATAGGAACATAAATGAACTAGCAAAAAAAAACAAAAAATAAGAGGAAGGAGTTAAAAAAAAATACAAGCAGAAATCACTAAATCAGAAGCCATAAGTAAAAGCAATAGAGTCAATTACTAAAACCAAGACTTCATTCTTCAGACAGACCACATCTATATCCAAACCTCTGATAAGTCCAAACAAGGAGAAAGATCAATTGTAAAGAAAGAGAAATATGTATATTTATAGGTACAAAATTTAAATTACAATCAAGTACTACACATTCTTTATACTAATAAGTCTGAAAACATGGATAGAAGTTTTTTCAGGAAAAGAGGTTACTAAAATTGGCTCAATAAAGAAATAGCAAAACCAATGGTCATGTAAGTAGCTGAAAAATCTGTAAGAGATTTATGTTCCATAGAGATTCTGGGCCCAGATAGTGGTAAGGGAAAGTTTTGAAAGCCCAAAAGACAGATTATTCTTGTATTATTTTTACCACCCCCAAACACACACACACACACACACACATACACACACACACACAGAGTCAAAGGCAGGACAAAGGAAACTCGAGGATTATGGCCGGTTGTTGGAATGGCCCTAATACTTCAGTCTCCCCCCATCTGAGCCCCAGTGAGCCCCTTGCTTCAGGGCTGGGATTTAGCACCGCAGCTCCCCTTGCCAACCCCACATGCCTTCATTCCAGGTTTGGCTACCTGACATGGTAATGAACACTAGCAGGTCAGACCCAAGCAGAGGCTAGAAATGGGCTTGAGCGTTAGAACTTGTAAGTTCTTGTGCCTCTGNGAAATGGGCTTGAGCATTAGAACTTGTAAGTTCTTGTGCCTCTGCCTGTCCCACGAGAAGGTGCCCGGGCCAGCCTGCTGGAGGAATGGGAGAGACTTGGTGCAAAGCCCAATCACCAAATCAACAGTCAGTGGGCCCACAAGCATATGAACAGGCCTCACCATGACCAGAACCGCCCCGTGTAAATCCCTGACTCACAGACTCAATACATGCTTTCTGGTTTAAGGCACTGAATTTAGGGCCAGTTTATTGGGCAGGATTATTGTATCAATAAACAACTAAAGACCACTTTGCCTTCTTCATTTAGAGGTGAAAAATCTTAATTAGAACACTAGGAGGGGCGCCTGGGTGGCACAGCGGTTAAGCGTCTGCCTTCGGCTCAGGGCGTGATCCCGGCGTTATGGGATNACCAAATCAACAGTCAGTGGGCCCACAAGCATATGAACAGGCCTCACCATGACCAGAACCGCCCCGTGTAAATCCCTGACTCACAGACTCAATACATGCTTTCTGGTTTAAGGCACTGAATTTAGGGCCAGTTTATTGGGCAGGATTATTGTATCAATAAACAACTAAAGACCACTTTGCCTTCTTCATTCAGAGGTGAAAAATCTTAATTAGAACACTAGGAAATTAAATTCAGCAGCATATTAAAAATATGATACACCTTGAAAGAGTCAGATATGTCCCCCAAATGTAAGGATGTTTTGATACCGGGAAATTTCCTCAATGAATAATTATATCAAAAAGTCAATGAATATTTGTATCAGTAGATCAAAGGATTCAAAGAGAAAAAAAAGGAAAAGATATGGTGTCTCAGTGTCTAAAAAGCAGTTAATAAAATTCAATATCCAATGTTGATTTTTAAAAATTCCTATTTGAAAACTAGAAGTAGATTCTTCCTTAAAATAATGAGCTTGCATCTTAAATCTACAGTCAATATCATAATCAATGTGAAAACAACAGGGGCCTTTCCATTAAAGCCCAAAACATAAGAGGGATTCCTACTATTTGCCCAAGTTTCTAAAACTTCTTTATGTTTGAGACTGTAAGAAAGCAATAAAAAATATTCAGAGAAATAAATGTAAGAGAAATTATTTATAGGTGATATGATCAGTTACCTAGGAAACCCAAGGAAATCAACTGAACCTCTACTAAAACCAGCAAGATATTTTAATAAACAGGCCAGTCCCAGAATGTATATATATAAATCAATACAAAAATACTATTACTGAAATAAAATTGAAAATCGGATCCCATTTATAATGATAAGAAAAATAACCAAGGGGGGGAAAAGCCTAAAAAATTCTTTGTGAGAAATGGATGACAATGCTGTTCATCAAAAATTATGGCTTACAACAGGGTAGTGTCATAACATACAAGCAGCTCATAACAGATCAGTAAGAGAGGACAAACACCTCAACAGCAAAGTGACCCAAGGATATGAACGGACAGTGTAAAAAAGGAATTGTAAGTTGTTGCTCAAGTAAGGGGGAGAAATTCAACTGCATTAGCAGGTGTTTAAAGAGAGTCTCCTTCCCCAGCTCCTCCACTTGCCCCTCGCCCTTGCTTCTGTGAGCAGGAACTTACCCCTGGCCTCCTCCCTGCCCAGCTCCCCCAGGGAAGGGACAGTGACATCTATGACCCAAGAGACTGAGAGGAGGACCAGCCAGCTGTGACTGTGTTCCCTCCAGGCTCTCCCTCTCTTCTTGGGTCTGCCTACAGTGCATTCATTCTGGCCCGCCCGCTGCCCTGTGTGAAGGGTAGTGACCCCTCATGGAGGTGACACAGAGCAAGCTCACCCAGCCACAGGCCGAGAGCCAAATTCTCCCACGAGCTTCCTCGTAACAGCTGATAGTCTGATCCCCAACGTTCAGCTCCTGAGCAATCAATGTGCCCCGAATCTGAGAAGGGAAGAGCGTGCTGTTCGTTAGACTTCCAAACCCCGACAAGCATTAAAAATGTGAGTCAAGGGACGCCTGGGGGGCTCAGTCAGTTAAGCATCTGACTCTTGATTTTGGCTCAGGTCATGATCTCAGACTCGTGGGATCAAGCCCATGTCAGGCTCCATGCTGACTGTGGAGCCTGCTTGAGATTCTCGCTCTTCCTCTCCCTCTGCCTCCCACCCCCATGCGCGCATATTCGCATGTGCAGTCTCTCATAAATAAATAAATTAATTAATTACATCTACTCCATCCAAAAGAAAACAGGAAAAGGAAATATGCATACATATATATGTATATTCTTTTATACACATCATATATATATACACACATATGTGTATATTCTTTTACACACGTCCTATATATATATATGAGAAATAGAAAGATAATGAATTTAACTCCCATGGGAATAATGAGTTTAAACGTTAATTNTACACGTCCTATATATATATATATATGAGAAATAGAAAGATAATGAATTTAACTCCCATGGGAATAATGAGTTTAAACGTTAATTAGATAAAATGGTCCATTTTAAAGAAGAGACCCTCAGAATGGATTAAAATGCAAGGCCAACTAGTTACTGTTTACAAGAAATGAACTTTGAGTATAACTTTGATAGGTTGAAAGTAAAAAATAAATTAATAATAATAATCATAATAATAATGGAAAAATGTGCTCCATGGATACACACGTATCACTAAGCATACGAAAGCTGAGGTGGCTGAATGAGTATCAAAGTGGACCTAAAAGAATTACTACATGAGATAAGGAGGAAATTTTGTGACGATAAGAGGACATAAGCAGACATTAACAAGGTGTAAAACCTACTGAGTTTCAAAGTACATGAGAAAAAAATGGATAGAAACAGACAAATTGACAATGCTAGTTAAGATTATACTACTCTCCCAGCAACTGAGAGTAAGCTTCTAGAAGATTCAGTTGCACTGGCCACCAACTCTGCCACGTGTAGAGCACTGCTCATCCAACAGCTGCAGAAACCAGTTTCCCTCTCACTGCTCGTGGGACACTTGTAATACAGACCACGTGCTGGGGTGTAAAACTAATCTCGACAGACGTAAAGATCAAAATTATAAATGATATATTATCTGATCACAAAATGAAATTAGAAGTTAAAAACAAAATATCTTCTTAAATTCTCAAATATGTGGAAATAAAGCAATGCATTTCTTTTTTTTATTATTATTATATTATGTTAGTCACCATACAGTACATCCCCGGATTCCGATGCAAAGTTCGATGCTTCAGTAGTTGCGTATAACAGCAATGCATTTCTACATAAGCCATACGTCAAGGAAAAATTACAGGGGAAAATTTTAAATATTTTTAGCTACATGATAATACAAACTCAGCCCTTAAAAATTTGTAATATGTAGCTAAAGATGTGCTTCCGGGGATATTTCTATTTCTAGATGGTTCTGTGGGAAAAGAAGAAAGGTTTTGTGTCAGTAGCCAAGGGCCCACCACAAGAAGCTAAAAGAGCAAAATCAAAGACAAAGTAGAAAGAAATACAAAAAGGTAGAAGGCTGGAAATAGAAGACAAAAGAGAGAATCTTTGAAACCAACGTTGCTTGTGGTACTAACAAAATTGTTAAACCCTTAACAAGGTGGAAAAAAAATGAAAGAACACACAACTTACCAATTTCAGGAATGAAAGAGAGTGACGTTATTACAGAGAATAAGGGTATTACAATAAGAAAATACTATGAAAAAATTTACAGCAATAAATTGAACTCAGATGACATGGGTATGTTCTTTGGAAGTCACAGATGACCAAACTGACACAAGAATGAGAATTATCTGTCTGGCCCTATATCTGTTAAAGAAATTGAATTCATGACTAACGCCCTCCTCCCAACACGTGTGCGCACGCACCCCTCTCAGTGGCCAGATGACCACACTGATGGACACTGTCAGACATTTAAGAGAGAAATAGTAACAATCCTACACTAATTCTTTCACAAAATCCAGGAGGAAGGAAAACCTCCCTAACCCTCATTATGAGGCCAACACAACCCTTACGCCAAAACCAGACAAGAATATAATGAGGAAAATATTATAAACCAATATCTCTTGAACATAGACTTAAAATCCTTAATAAAAACATTAGGAACTCAAACCCAGTACTCTCTCTTTACACACACACACACAGGAAAAGTTCATTTGTGGATCTAAATTGTCCATATTCCCAGGACTAACCTAATTAGGCCACCCTGTTCTTATTTATTTAAAACTCTTCAGCCACATGGATTTCACTATTCCTTTGATAACCTATTTCAATATCTCGTGATCTGGGCTGAGTTTTTAGGCTATTTCTACAAAGGACTGATGGTAAACCACCAAGAGAAAAATGTATTACAAAAATAAATAGGGCACAACCTTAAGAAATGTACTTTTAAAATTACTGGGAGTTTATCAACAATGAACTCTGATGTTCTCAAACAGTTGTATATAAAAATGTTTTTCACTCAAACCACTGAAATCATACAGTGTGGACATAAATAAAAGGATAACCAAGGTCAACGTAAGGAAACAATATGAAACAAAGTAAAATTTGTGAATTGCAAATTAGCCTGATGGGAGGTTTTATGTTTTTTTGTTGTTCCTTTTGTAGTGGCTGCACTTAAGTTCTGTTTTCAGAGTCATTTTATCCCCCAGTTGAATTTTAATTTCAAAGGTTTAACATGGAGTAAAGAGGGAATGAAAAGAAACAATGTGAATATACATCTGAGTTCATCTTCACCGGGTCACTAGGTGCTGGCGAGAAAAAACCCACCCCAAGGCTCCGTACAGTTATTCAAACCCATCTTTCCACCCGCTGCTTCNCTTTTATACACATCATATATATATACACACATATGTGTATATTCTTTTACACACGTCCTATATATATATATGAGAAATAGAAAGATAATGAATTTAACTCCCATGGGAATAATGAGTTTAAACGTTAATTAGATAAAATGGTCCATTTTAAAGAAGAGACCCTCAGAATGGATTAAAATGCAAGGCCAACTAGTTACTGTTTACAAGAAATGAACTTTGAGTATAACTTTGATAGGTTGAAAGTAAAAAATAAATTAATAATAATAATCATAATAATAATGGAAAAATGTGCTCCATGGATACACACGTATCACTAAGCATACGAAAGCTGAGGTGGCTGAATGAGTATCAAAGTGGACCTAAAAGAATTACTACATGAGATAAGGAGGAAATTTTGTGACGATAAGAGGACATAAGCAGACATTAACAAGGTGTAAAACCTACTGAGTTTCAAAGTACATGAGAAAAAAATGGATAGAAACAGACAAATTGACAATGCTAGTTAAGATTATACTACTCTCCCAGCAACTGAGAGTAAGCTTCTAGAAGATTCAGTTGCACTGGCCACCAACTTTGCCACGTGTAGAGCACTGCTCATCCAACAGCTGCAGAAACCAGTTTCCCTCTCACTGCTCGTGGGACACTTGTAATACAGACCACGTGCTGGGGTGTAAAACTAATCTCGACAGACGTAAAGATCAAAATTATAAATGATATATTATCTGATCACAAAATGAAATTAGAAGTTAAAAACAAAATATCTTCTTAAATTCTCAAATATGTGGAAATAAAGCAATGCATTTCTTTTTTTTATTATTATTATATTATGTTAGTCACCATACAGTACATCCCCGGATTCCGATGCAAAGTTCGATGCTTCAGTAGTTGCGTATAACAGCAATGCATTTCTACATAAGCCATAGGTCAAGGAAAAATTACAGGGGAAAATTTTAAATATTTTTAGCTACATGATAATACAAACTCAGCCCTTAAAAATTTGTAATATGTAGCTAAAGATGTGCTTCCGGGGATATTTTCTATTTCTAGATGGTTCTGTGGGAAAAGAAGAAAGGTTTTGTGTCAGTAGCCAAGGGCCCACCACAAGAAGCTAAAAGAGCAAAATCAAAGACAAAGTAGAAAGAAATACAAAAAGGTAGAAGGCTGGAAATAGAAGACAAAAGAGAGAATCTTTGAAACCAACGTTGCTTGTGGTACTAACAAAATTGTTAAACCCTTAACAAGGTGGAAAAAAAATGAAAGAACACACAACTTACCAATTTCAGGAATGAAAGAGAGTGACGTTATTACAGAGAATAAGGGTATTACAATAAGAAAATACTATGAAAAAATTTACAGCAATAAATTGAACTCAGATGACATGGGTATGTTCTTTGGAAGTCACAGATGACCAAACTGACACAAGAATGAGAATTATCTGTCTGGCCCTATATCTGTTAAAGAAATTGAATTCATGACTAACGCCCTCCTCCCAACACGTGTGCGCACGCACCCCTCTCAGTGGCCAGATGACCACACTGATGGACACTGTCAGACATTTAAGAGAGAAATAGTAACAATCCTACACTAATTCTTTCACAAAATCCAGGAGGAAGGAAAACCTCCCTAACCCTCATTATGAGGCCAACACAACCCTTACGCCAAAACCAGACAAGAATATAATGAGGAAAATATTATAAACCAATATCTCTTGAACATAGACTTAAAATCCTTAATAAAAACATTAGGAACTCAAACCCAGTACTCTCTCTTTACACACACACACACAGGAAAAGTTCATTTGTGGATCTAAATTGTCCATATTCCCAGGACTAACCTAATTAGGCCACCCTGTTCTTATTTATTTAAAACTCTTCAGCCACATGGATTTCACTATTCCTTTGATAACCTATTTCAATATCTCGTGATCTGGGCTGAGTTTTTAGGCTATTTCTACAAAGGACTGATGGTAAACCACCAAGAGAAAAATGTATTACAAAAATAAATAGGGCACAACCTTAAGAAATGTACTTTTAAAATTACTGGGAGTTTATCAACAATGAACTCTGATGTTCTCAAACAGTTGTATATAAAAATGTTTTTCACTCAAACCACTGAAATCATACAGTGTGGACATAAATAAAAGGATAACCAAGGTCAACGTAAGGAAACAATATGAAACAAAGTAAAATTTGTGAATTGCAAATTAGCCTGATGGGAGGTTTTATGTTTTTTTGTTGTTCCTTTTGTAGTGGCTGCACTTAAGTTCTGTTTTCAGAGTCATTTTATCCCCCAGTTGAATTTTAATTTCAAAGGTTTAACATGGAGTAAAGAGGGAATGAAAAGAAACAATGTGAATATACATCTGAGTTCATCTTCACCGGGTCACTAGGTGCTGGCGAGAAAAAACCCACCCCAAGGCTCCGTACAGTTATTCAAACCCATCTTTCCACCCGCTGCTTCTCGGGGAGGTCGTGGGAACAGGCTAAAGCTGGTAGAGATCTCTTCTCATTTTTTATTAAATTATCAGCTCATATCCTCTACCCAATATAAAAATAATATTCCAAGTAGAATTTCATATATTTCCCAGAGATGTTTCTTTTGGATCACTCAAGATACTAACCACCGGGTGCCGGGGTGGCTCAGTCAGTTAAGCGACAGAGTCTTGATTTCAGCTCAGGTCACGATCTGGGGGTCGTGGGATTGAGCCTCAGACGGGCTCTGTGCTTAGCAATGAGTCTGCTTGTCCCTGTCTCTCTGTTCCTCCCCCCGCGCTCTCTCTCTCTCTTCCTCTCTCTAATAAATAAATAAAATCTTTTTAAAAAAGGATATGAACTATCCTTTCTGCACCAAATATTAGGACACATGGTCTTTTTAAAGAAGATTGTCCAATTATGCCGATGCATTTACATGAGAAGTTGCACACAGCAAGTCTGACTAGAGGGTAGAGCTTTATGGAAACACGTCGGTTGAAAGAAAAAGCATCACGCACAGCGGGGCAGCTGGCTCGCTGCACCAGTGTTGACGGAGCAGCTGTAACGCGCTCCGTATGGGGGACAATGGTGAGTACCACGCATATGGCCTCTGTCACCCTGGCACTTCAGTGCTCACCAGGCAGACAAACGGGGTCCCACGTGATGAGCACTCGCATGCGCAGTGGTACTTTGAGCGCAAGTGCCTGGGGGGTGGCAAGGACCGAGACTTGCTGCCCCGAAGCAGTGACCTTTCGGCGGGAGCCCACGGCGCAGGAAGAGCCGTCCCGCAGAGGCGGAGCGCCCCGCGGTGAAAGGGGCGCGGACGGCTCAGGAACGCAAAGGCAGCCCCGCAGAACCGCCTTCCCTAGCAAGACGCTGCCACCCATTCTGCTGCCCGACACCTCTGGCCACCGGCTGCCGGCTGCCAGGGCCACACCGGGTTCTAACAAAGCTCGTTAGCTACTTAACACGCCGTGGTGGACAGACGTGGAGACGGCTCCCGATGACCTCTGCAGCCTGGTACTCACGTCCTTGTGCCAACTCGTCCCCTGGAGAGGGGGCTGACCTGCTCACTTGCTTCTCACCAACACAATATGGCAATACTTCCATGATTAGATCACAAAACTCGTGGCTTATGTCTTTCTAGCAGACTCTCTCTGCGCCTTCTACGCTTGCTTGCTTGGCTGCGGCCAGCCACCATGTGGGACGGGGACGTGAGGGAGGCCTCCTGCCACTGGCCGGCTCGGAACGGACACCCTCCGTCCAACAGCTCTCAGGGAACGAAATCCTGCCTGTAACCAGGTGAGCCGGGAAGCAGAGCCCTTCCCGGTGCGACCTTCAGGTGGGCGCCTGGCCCAGGGGTTGCCTGGACGACCGCCTGCGACCCAAGCTACAGCGGAAGACCCAGCTGAGCCCGCATTCCTGTCCCACAGAAACCGCGAGGTCCGAAGACTGTGCTACTTTAGACCAATGAGTGTGGTCACTTGGTCCACAGCATTCGTGTACACGCATTCATAATTTAAATATTTCCTACAGCCATCATGGATAAAAGTGATTAGGGTGAGTCCTACATTTTATTCCTGAGAGAAAACAGAGGGCAGATAATTATTAATCAATCAGCTTCCCTGGCAGAGAAAACCTATCTTAGCTAAGTCCACCCAGGTCCCTTTAAATGCAGAACCAAAGGGTCAAGACTGTTGGCCCCTGAAAATGGTCCCTAGCCTTATCTTTCCTGTGAGTCCCTGAGGGTCAGAACCCACCTCAGGAAAAATCCCCAGGGTCTACACAGTGAGCAGCTCAAGAATCATCCTACCCAGCATCTTCCTGGAAAGTTGCGCTGCCCTCTCCTCAAGGCCAATACCCCAAGATCGACACAAGATGCCTCTATGCCTCAGTCCTCTTCTCTGTAAAACAGAAATAATTGTAGCACATCCCTCCCAGGACTGTAGTGGGATTTTAATGAGAGGATTGGTATAGAGTCCACTGCGGGGTGAATGTCAGGTTCCATGCCAGCGTTTTCACGATGACTGGTATTAGTATATCCATTTACATTGCCTACTTGTCTATTGGGACAGTGTTTCTTGCACATAATCTTGCTGTGCCACCTGCCTATTTGTGTGTACTTGTACAGCTTGAACTTCCTAACCCTGGTTTTCGTATCAGGAAAAGAGAGCGGTCATAGTATCTCCTGGCCAGACCCACGTCCTGAAGATGCCCGTAAGCCCTTGGATTAGCGCTGGTACACATTTACGAAAGCAAATTCTCCTTTATGGAATTCCTTCACTCTGTTCTCAAAGTAAGAGCAAGGACCCTCAGGAAATATGACTGTTGTCCAGGTACACAAGTAAAACTGTAAAAATGAGGGGTGAGTATGGTCTCATTATGTATTGAACCAAGACTGAATGGACATTTTTTAAAAAATTCATTTGCTTCTTTGCAACTCAAGGGAAAAAGTAGCCAGAACCCCGATTCAGGAGATAAACAATCTTGGCAGTGAGGGAAAAAATATCTTTCCATTTACTTATCTTTTTTTCTACAAATTAGGAAAAATAACATCCACATTCAGTCTTAGAGTGGAACATTTTTGTCAGAGTCTGGAATGTTCTAAATTTTACTGACTAGAATCACAAGGATGCAGAGCCTTTAAATGGCCATGCTATTGCAATCCCATACTCTAATTGCTAATTAGCACAAAAGAGCTTATATATATGCTCCATCCACAAAATGTAAAAGATTCCTATTTTTACGGAAATCCTACAAACACCTACCCAGCACCTTGATAAGCATTTTGATTTTGCATTTTATTTTCCTTGTAAATCTACTCTCAGTCCTCTACCCAAACCCCTTTCTCAACAATCCAGTGGAAGGTGAAGGCTGGGAAAATCAGGCCCTTGGCCTGGGTCTCTGTCATCACTCATGCTCTCTCCAGCCCAATGCTGAGCCCATAGCATGTCCCATAATTGGAGAAGGAGGAAACTAATAATCATTTTGTTTGGTATAACCAAATATATCTGAAAGTAATAGGGCAATCTCAAATGGTGGCCCAGCCTGAAGATGCCCCAGCCCAAGACCAATAAAAATGAAGACTGAAACACGATTAAAGGCTAGAAGAAAAGAAACAGAGGCATCCTGCTCTCCCAAATCTGTAGCCCCTGTCTTAACCTCTGGGATTAACCTGCCCACCCATCTTCCAACAGCAGGAGGGACGGTGGCTCATGGAAGCTGAGAACTTCGGGCTTCCCAAGGCATGATCCCAAACCTACATCACTGAACTGACAGTGGTACCTCCTGTGTGTTCGCTAACTTGAAGAACTCGAATTACAAAAATGCTCTGCCTGACATGCCCCTGCTTCAGTGCTTATAACAACCCAGCAAGGCAGGCTGTGTACTTCTCTCCCTTTTTTTTTTAATTAGAAAAAAGATTTTAAGTAGGCTCGACGCCCAGCATGGAGCCCAATGCAGGGCTTAAACTCACAACCGTGAGATCAAGACCTGAGCTGCGGAGATCAAGAGTCGGATGCTTGACTGAGCCATCTAGGCACCCCTGTATCTTTATTCTTTGACAAATAAGGAAACTGAGGTTCAGAAAGATTTAGTAGTTTCCTCAGGCCACACAGCTGTCAAGAGGCCAAGCCAAGGCTTCTGAGTCCAAGTCCGAGTTCTGGCATGACCCCTGGCATCCCTCAATGTCATCACTGCAGCGCGGGAGCACACAGCGCGAGAGCACACAGTACCCTCAACTCACTAACTCCTCGTGGAAGTGACATCAGGGGAGAGAAGGTAAAGAATTCTCCTTGTGTGATGTCATGTATGCCCACAAGAGGGGCAGAAGCTTCTATTAGGGATTTGTTTACGCTTTAAACAGTTGTCTTGACTTGGCCTTTCAAACTGTCCTATCTAGTCCCTTCTGCCACTCCTTTGAAATCACTTTCCTGCTGAACCTCTGTCACCAACACCATGGCTCTTAGCTGTGCCGAGGAAGAACGAAGGTTGAAAAGCACTTTCTCAGGGCGAGCTGAGGTACAAAGGAAGAGGAGAGATGCCGAACCATGCGGAAGTGGGACAGGAAGTTTCCAGGGGACCATCTACTCCAGTTGAGTAAATTATGCTCCAAGGAACAGACTTCCCCTACTAAGAAATTGGAAGTAAAACTTCATGCATTGAGTATACTAAATCCAAATTTCAGCGACAGATCAGGCATCTGATTATTTGAGATAAATCAGTAGAGAAATCATTCCGTATGGGATCATGTTATTCATTCCAAGAGTTACAAAGATACACAGATGAGTGTTTCAATCACCGGCTTGCCCCATTATACAATCTGCTCTCTATATTAGAACTTTAAAGTATGGAACAAATTCAATATACGTCCTGGAAGGCTCACAGGAATGGAATTCTGTTGACACCTCTGCTGGCAGAGGAGCGGCTTCTGGGAGTGTATTCCAGCCTTGTTTCCCAGCTGTTCACATTCTGCCTCAGCCAGAGGAAGATGGGAACAGCTGATGGCCTCACCCCCTAAGCTCAGCTTGGCCCCATCATTAGCACATCTCACCCCAGCAGCTGCCAAGGCAAAGACTAACATGCCAGCAGGAAAGCAGCTGACTCGCTTTTCTGACCAAGGTTTGGCGTATTGGAAGCTGAGAACCAGGGTGCCAGGTGGGTTCAACTTATTTTCTGTACATTTGTATGATCTACTCACTCTACGTGCCAGGAGGTGAGCAGCTGTGTCTGTTTTTTTTTTTTTTTTTTACCATCACATCCCCAGTTCCTGGCACAAATCTGAGATTGCTGTAGGCAAATAAATTTGTTGACTAAGAAAACCCAGTGTTGGGGACTCCCAGTTCTGAAAACATGGTGGACTGAGCTGATTCAGATAGAAAACATTCTCAAGACACAAACATAAAAATGTTAAATTAAATGTGGGGTTTTTATAGTATATACACAACTAAACCGGAAAGAAAGGAAAGGAAATTACCAGGATCCATAAACTAAAAAAAGAATTCATAGCTAGTGCATTCAAACACTGCCAATGACATCCATGCCATAGGGACCCAGCAGATATAGGTCCGCAGTCTAAGAACTGTCAGTTTAATGACAGGCAGTATGACTGCAAACCTAGGAGATGGGGATCTAGAGCCGGGACCCCTGCAGGATCCAAGTTCACAGGGCTAGAAAAACTCTACCAAATGCCCCAGAGAAACTGCAAAGTGACACAGTTACCCAGAGAGCTCATGAGGGTTAGGGGGTCTCCCAGCAGAAATCAAAACCTCAAGTCTTCATCACATGGGTGTAGACACCAAGATTACAATAATCATATGGTACACAATTCCCAAAATGATAAATTAACATAAAAACTGAGCTCAGATGAGTGAAATCCTTGAAATACCCATCATAAGTAAATGAATGGCTCCATTAGACCCTTCCTAATCCCAGGCGCATAAGACTCCCATGGAAGCAGCAGTAGGGGAAGGAAAAAACTGAAAATGAGTTCACAACTCAAAACTGCAAGAAGAGATAACCCATGACAATATAGATACAGCACCCTAAGAAGTAGTGATAATAGAATAATCTAAAAGGTATATATATATATATTTTTTTCCCTCCATCCTCCATCTCGCCAAAAGTTTTGAAGACATAAAATACATAGAAACCATAATGGAAGATAATAAAAAAACACATTATTTGTAAATGATCTAGCAGGTTTTAAAAAAGAACAAAATAAAGCTTCTATAAATGAAAAGTAAAAGGCAATGGAAATGCAAAGTAAGTCCATAGACAGTTTGAACAGCAATATAGACATTGCTTGAAAGAGAACTAGGCAATGAGCTTTAGGCCTAGAGATATCACCCAGAGTATAAAGCAGAGTGATAGGAACAAAGAGAAATTAAAAGCAGTATGACTGAATGATAAGGCCTTGTTACATATAATAGAAGTCCAAAGAAGACAGTGGAGAAAATAAAGACAAGAGAGTAATTGAAGAGATTATGATGAATAGTTTTTAACAATTTTTTGGATTCAAGACATGTGTCAAGAGCAGATATACACAAATTAAGAATAAATCCATATCAAAAAACATGATAAAAACTTCAGAACCACAAAACAAAAAAACAAAGAACAACCCTAAGAGCAACCAAAGAAAAAGGCAGGTTTAGTGCAAAGGAATCATTAAACGAAAGGCTCCTCAACAGTGATAGTAGAGACCAGGATACAATAGGTAATATCTGCCTGGGGATAATAACCATCAACCAGGAATTCTATTCATAGGTAACCTAACGTTCATGAAAAAGAGAAAACAAACATTTTTCAGGCAAATGCAGAGATCTGCTACTCATAGATTTGCTACTCATAGATCTTCAATGAAAGTCAACTTTGATAAAAAGCAAACTGACTCCAGGAGGCAGAAGTGGTTTACAAGAAGTCATGATGGAAGAGAAGAACTGGTTACACTGGACTCATCCAAATAATCCAAGACTATAAAAAACAAAAACAGGGGCACCTGGGTGACTCAGTCAGTTAAGCATCTGCTTTCAGCTCAGGTCATGACCCCAGGGTTCTGGAATCGAGTCCTGCATCAGGCTCCCTGCTCAACAGAGAGTCTGCTTCTCCCTCCGCTTCTGCCTGCCCCTCCTTTCTCTGTCAAATGAATAAAATCTTAAAAAACAAAAAACAAAGCCTACCACCACCCTATAACATTTTTTGATAATGTGTTTCAAACTGATTGAATAAAATGCTAGATAACAACAGTCAGTGGGAGAAGAGATGAAAAGCATTAAGCATTCTTAGCCTGCAGTACAGTTTGAGAGGAGGCCAGAGTTACTGACCACCTTTACACTTTGATGCCTGAGGTGCAAATGTTAAAAATTTAACAATATTACTAATACTGTGGAAACAGACTATATAACCTTTAAATTAATAAAACTGGACAGAAGTAGGTGTAAATAATCCTTCAGTAATAGGAGAAAGAAAAGGGAAAATATTTAAAAAGAGTTCAAAATTTTCAAAAGTCACAATAAATGTAAATGGATAAAACCAGTTGGTTAATAGGCAGCAATTACAAAGTTTTAAAAATCCAGCGTATTTTCTCTATGATGGGCACTTGTGAAATATAACATGGAAAATTTTTAAATAATGATAGAGGAAAAAATATGCCAGAAAATTTTTAACCGAAATAAAACAGATATAGCAATTTTGTCTTAGAAAGATTTGAAGCTGTACACAGTTGAATGGACCCAACAAGCTAACCTCAAAATGTATCATGCAAAAACTGACAGAATTACAAGGAGACATGGAAAACCCACGATTCCATTAGATTCTTAAAACCTGTTAGCAACAGAAATACTGAACACAAACTATTTGTCATAACATGATGTCACATCAATTAATAAGCTTAATCTAACTGGCATATCTAGAACACCACACCCAATACGCTATTTTCAAGCACATATGTAATTTTTACAAAAATTCACCATGCATGGGTTCATAAAGAAAACTTCAAATGGATGAGCATCAACTGGACACAGATGGCTTTTTCTGACACCAGTGCAATAAAATCAGATATCGAGAAGAAACTATCCTTTCTCAAGCATTTGGAAAATAAAACACACACACACACACCAATCAAAACATATGTCTAAATAACTTAGTAATAAAAAACAGAAATAAAAAACCTCATAACGCGAATTATGGACTATTTTGGATAGGATGATAACACAAAACTGGAAGCAAATTGTGTGCAACAGTGAAAGCAGCAATCAGAGGGGAACTTTCCGCCCTTTGTGACTATAACAGAAGAGGATGACCGAAGGTGGCAGAGCTAAGGTCTCAGCAGAAGTAAGAAACAGACGGTATAAGCGCCAAGGTCGTAGAAGTGAAGGATGAGGATTTCCTGAAAAGGAAGAAAAATATGTAAGAGAGCTGCAAAAGAAAATGCAACAAAATTATTGAAGATGGAGAAGAAATGAATAGCACTACAACCATTGAGGAGATTAAGTCAACTGTCACATTTCTCATGAAAAAGCACCACGCCCTGGTATGAGGTGCCAACAACTATTAGGAAAAAAATCACCCGTACACCTAAGCTGTCCTAGGAATCACAAAAGCAGCAAAGCACCCTAGCTCTCTTTCTGAGGCTAACAGTAGAGCTTTGAAATGAAAATTAGACAGACATTTAGAGAAAGGAAAACTAGAGGCAAGTCGGTTATGAACATTGCCCTAGAGTGGCTAAAGTCTTAAATAAAATATTAATAAATGGAATCCAACATTATATTTTAAAAACACATTTGTCCTAACCATTCAAAGATGGTTTAACAGTATAAAATCTATTAATGCAATGCATTACACTAATAACAGAAGAAAGGGGGAAATCAACAACACACGAACAAGGGATCTATACAGAAATGTTTAGGAAAAGCTTGAAAAAATCAAACCACCATTTATATATGTTAAAAAGGAAGACATTTTAGCAAACTAGCAGTATAGGGAAATGTTAACCTGATAAAACATATCTAATAAAATTTTATAATAAACATCTTAATGGTGAAAGCTAGTTATTCTCACTGAAGTTGAGAAAAAAAACCCAGGGATATATGGAGTCACCATTTTTGTTTATCATTATAATGGAAGTGCTAGCCAATGAAAGAAGAAAAATAAAAGATAGAATGCACAAGAACTGTAAAGAAAAAACAAAATTTACCATCACTTTCTGGTGGTAATTCTTTCAGAATTTCTATGAAATCAATTTACAAACTATCAGAATAAAAATCAAGCAAAATCACAGAATTCAAAAGCAAAACACAAAAATCAGTAACATTCATTTATACTGACAGGAAAACAGCCACAAGAACTTTTTTTAAAAAAAGAAATGATTCCACAAATAAAACAAGAATAGGGGCAGCTGGGTGGCTCGGTTGGTTAGCGCCTGCCTTTGGGTCAGGTCATGATTCCAGGGTCCTGGGATCGAGTCCCACATTGGGCTTCTCCTTCTACCTCTACCTGCCCCTCTGCCTACTTGTGATCTCTCTCCCTCTCCCTCTCTCTCTCTCTCTGTCAAATAAATAAATAAAATCTTTTTAAAAAATAAAAACAAGAATAGCTGGTATTCATAGAAGCTGAGAAATAGACATGTGTTCATTACACCAGTCTATTTTTGTATGTATTTAAAATTTTCCATATTGAAAAGTGAAAACCTAAAAATAAAATAACCAGGTACCCAGGGTACCTCAAAATATATCTTACAGAGATGTGCAAGAAGTTAAAAGAGAAAATTATGTAAAATTTATTGAACAACATTAAAGAACATATGAATAAAGAAGTGACCATATTCATGAAGCAAAGCTTTGATGCTGTGAGGTAGTCAATTCTCCCCCAAATTAATCTATAAGTCCCCATAGGGTATTTTGCAGAACTTATCAAGATTATTCTAAAGTTCATACGAAATACTAATGTTTTAGGAATAGTTCAGAGAATTTTAAAGGAAAGTAGGGAGAAGAAGAGGGGAAATTAATGTTCTTTGAGCATTTAGCACGAGCTGTCCAAAGCACTTTCCATGTATTATCTCATTTACTCCTCCCTGCAACCCCTGTGGGGGGGAGATACTATTATTATCACCATTTCATGGAGAGAGAAACTGGGGGGAAAAGCTTGCACAAATTTTGTGAGGTTTAGGGTGACCAATCTTCATGGTTTGCCCAGCACCAAGGGTTTCCTGCAACATGGGATTCTCAGTGCTAAAACTGGGAAATTCCCAACAACAAGGGATATTGACCACCTTCCTAAGGTCACGTGTCAGTAACGGCAGGGCGGAACTGATACGTAAACACTGGCAAGCTGACCTCAGGGTCTGCTGTCTACACCACTATATGCCAGCCACTCTAAACACTTAGGGCTGATTACAAAGTACAGAAACCTGAACACAGAAGGATGCTGGAGATGTGATAAATAAATGTCCAACAGAACAAGGAACACAGAAGCATATCTGTCTATACTTGGTATTTATCAGAAGGGAGAAAGGATTCAATAAATGTTAACCAGGATGATTGGTTATCCTCTCTATATGTGAAAAAAATAGATGCTCACTTCATAGGATAAATAAAAAATAAAGTCCAATTATATAAAATGAACATCAGAAAGTTAAAATTTAAAAGAAATTGTTATTATTATATTATAATAATAAATATTTAATATATAACATAATTATAATATATAACATATAAATATATAATAAATAATAATATTATTATTATTATTTTAAGTGGGCTCCACAATTTATGGCTCATTCAATTAAAAGGAATGAAGAAAGCACATGTACCAACATGAATAAGTCTTTAAAACTATTGATTTAAAAACAGCAACCTGCAGAAGGCTGTTGTATACAGTAGGGTACTGTTCGCATAATATTTAAAAACGAAAAATACTGAATATATGTAGGAGATGAGACTGCCCAATTTTTTAAGTAGTTGTCTGGAAGCTGAGCTCTTAATATAGCCTTGGGAGGACATAAAAGCTTAAAAAATAAAAAATGTCAATATGATGGTGAATTATTCAGGTTCTCCACCCCATCTATCAGTTGGAGGCAAGGTATATTGGACATTAACACACAAGGATGCAGAATGAAAAATGAGCTGGAGGAAGTATGAAGATTGAAATAGCAGCCTGTCAGACAGCGTGATGTTCAATGCGCACATTTCAATTGGCAAATAAAGTGTGTTTGAACTGCATTGCCATTCTGCTTAAAACTAAGCTAAATTATAATCTCATTGCTATAGATGTGATAAATTACACCAAAGACAGAGAGCAGAATTCATAGTCTACAAAATGTTCCCCAGGGCTAGGTGAAGACCTTGTCCCCACCATGAGGCAGCCTAGAGACTGCCCTACGTCTGCAACTTAGCAGATACTCACCCTTTGAAGCTGTGGTTTCCTCCTCCGTAGTGTGAGGGTAATAGCAGGACCCGCTTCAAGACTTTCACACGCGGATGGTATGAGATGGTGTGTGCAAAGATCTTAGAACTGCCCCTGGCACCAAAGCACTCAGTAAATGCCTATTAAAGTAGCTATGTGCTGGTATAAACACTTTGGGTTTAATAAAATACTAAACAAACCCATAAAGAAATAGCTACTCAAAATGCGTAGAAACTATTTCTTGAAACATTCTGTCTAGATCATATCAACTTCACATTCTCAATCCCAGGGAGCTTATAATTACAGAATTGTACATACCACAGAGCTGTTTAATACAGCTCCCAGTGGGTACACAGCCAAAGGGCTACAGGGCTAGCCATTTGGTATAGAAGAAACATCTGAAAATGTTTCTCACACCTGTCTTTATAAATCATAGATACCACGGGAACAGTTCAGCTTAAAAAGATTCTTGGAACACAAAACAAAAAAAAAAATTTTTTTTTTTTTGCAACTGTAATGAGTTCATTACAGCATCATCTACACCCGGAAGAAATATGTTTAGCATCTTTACGTGATGCAGTTGCATTGCTTTAAAAAAATCTTCGGAGTTTCCACAGCTGCAACATCTATCTAATTAGGTATATATTGACTTTCAGCATTTATAGATTTTAAAAGAAAGTTTTAAAACATTTAAAAATGGATGTAATTTTTGTTTCCACAAGGAAGGAACAGAAAGAGCCAAATGACAATTAAGAGAAAGAAAGCGTGTCTATATGTAGGGAGTGGTAACAGAAACATGGGCTGACTCCTGAATGTACATGGCAGACCCACAGATGTTCACCTGCCCTCCCTCCTGAAACCCCACAATAGGGAATAATAACAATAATTTTAAAAACAATGCATTGGAGAGAAGATAACAAGAGAGAGCAGCAAAGCTTTCAAAGATGGAGAAGGATAGATGAAAGGTTCCTTACTTAGTGGAGAAGAAAGGGCTGGAACCCTGCTGCTTAGGGGGGAGGGAAGCCATCGAGAGGGTGAGATGGATGTGCAGAACCTGAAAATGCTTGGGAACGGGAGGCACGAGGACCTGTGATGACCAATACAGGCTGGGCTGAAGTATCGTCCAAGGAGAAGTTAGAGCCCTAGATCCCTTGCAAAGCCACCATGGTGAGGGGATGGCCCCTTCTTCTCTGACAGATGAGGAGATGTATTTTCTGGAGACACTGAAGCAGAGAAATTCTCTGCTCAAGAACCTCAGGCATAGCTGAGGGAGGGAGGGGAAGCAAGGTGCCAAGTTGAAAACAAAAGGATGAATTAAAAAAAAAAAAAAGTAAAGCACACTTAAGAGTGAGTCATCCACTTTAACCCTGTTCCCCTTTGCTCAGCTCACAGACTGTCTAGTCAGGCTTCAGCAGGAGGATGCATGGTTCTCCTCTGGGAAAATGGACAAGCCTAAGAAAGAGGACATACATAGTCAGTGATACATGAAGGTCCCCGCAACAAAGTGGTGCTTTGGAAGCACACAGAACTTTCAGTCAGCCTCTAAGTGTCTCCTTATTAAATATAAACAACCAAAATTCAGACATCTGAAGAAACTCAGAGATTACAACAAATGGGGGTGGGGAAGAATCTCAGAGCTAATGATGAGAATGAAGTGAGCAAAAAAAAATGCTCAAAAAATAAAAATACGGTCCAAGAGTTCACTGAAATCTTACATTTTTTACAAAACNAGAAAGAAAGAAAGAGAGAAAGAAAGAAAGAAAGAAAGAAAGAAAGAAAGAAAGAAAGAAAGAAAGAAAGAAAAGTAAGGGAACATTCGTAGAACAAAAAACATCTCCTGGAAATTTACTATCTGGTAGAAGTAAAAACTCAGGGGCGCCTGGGTGGCACAGCGGTTAAGCGTCTGCCTTCGGCTCAGGGCGTGATCCCGGCGTTATGGGATCGAGCCCCACATCAGGCTCCTC
>NC_048223.1:124726403-124767597 GCF_002007445.2 Ailuropoda melanoleuca
TTAAAAAAAAAAAAAGAAGTAAAAACTCAAAAGTAATGTTGGAAAATGAAACTAAACTCTCCCAGAAAATAGAACAAAAATACAGACATGAAAAATAAATAAGGAAGTTAGACAATGTTTCCAGGAGATTGGGACAGACATCCAGCTAATAGCAGTTTCATAAAAAGCATGACAAAAAACAGCAAGGAAGAAGTAATTGAAGAAACAGTACAAGAAAGTGGACTAGAACTTCATAGCACGAATTTTCAAACTGAAAGGGGCCACAGAGTTCCCAGGATAATAACTCATAAAAACTTGAAGTAAATCATCATGAAATGTAAAAATACTAGGGATTAAAAGATAATAGCTTCGGGGGAGGAGGGAAAAGTCTACATTTAAAGGACTGACAGAGTGCTATCAAGTTCTCAAGCAGCTATGGGCATACAGACAGTTAAGAAATATCTAACAGAACACTAAGAGTTTGAAATTGGCCTTCCATCTTGGAATTTTATACCTAAACAAACTAGCAGTCAAGGGTGGAATATAGACACGTATTTTTATGCAAGGTATGGCAGGCACACATTCTGACCTCTCTTACTCACAGAACTCTGTTTTGTTAAAATACCAATGTACACAGCTAAAAAATAGGTATTTTCTATTTTCCCATGCAGTTAGCAATGGCCCTGTGTCACAGGCTGATCAAGAGAAAATCTGCTACAAAGGTTTGTGTAAGTATTCATATTTTCCTGCTAAAAGAGATTTGGCTGGCTCTGCTTTTTGCCTCTTCTGCCCTATTACTGCCTAGAATTCAGATAGAATGCTAAAAGGCAGAGCAGCTATCATGAGACCAGGAGGCAGAAACATAAAGATAAAAGTCAACATGTAAGGATGTCAGTTACAAACAAAAGTAAAAGCTTGGCTTCCTGATGGTCTCAGGGACCCATTACACCAGCTACTATACTGCTTACTTCACAACTACGTGTCATATTAAAAAAAAAAAAATTAAAAAAAAATTCTGTAGTCAGGTTTTCTGTTATTTTCTGCTGTATTCCTAGCAAGTTATCAAGTGGTTTTATCTCCCATGCACCCTTCCTCAGGAAATTACTACATGATGTTCTCCACAAAAGTAAGGAATAAACTAAGAAAGAGAAAGTTATGGTGCTCAGAAAACAGGTGATCCCAGAGAGGAAGGATTGCAAGGATCTTAGTAGTAAGGGTAGTCTTGAGACAACAGCTGTACTGTATCCTAAAGAGTACCCAGTTTATATTGGAACAAAAGAATAAAGGGCTCCAGGAGAGAGAACATTAAATAAAAATAAATAATGGATAGATTACCTGATGTGTTTGATCATGATGAAAGGAATTTAATAGTTCTCCCAGAAAGTCTGGAAGGTAGAGATTGGTACACAGGAAATAAAACAAAAACAGGTTTTTGTTTTTTTTTTTTTTAAAGCAACTATTAACTCTAGGAAAAACAAAAAGCTGCAAGAAGTATGAAATGGAATCATGGAACACTGTATGGCTCGACTGTGAACAATATTTGCAAAGTCTTTATAGTGCAAACATTGAATTTTGTTTTTTAAAAATTATGGCAACGCTATACTGGAAAGTTGGAAAGAAGAGATGCCAGTGTGGCTGGAGTAGAATGAGCAAGGGGGGGGAAATGGTAAGAAAGGAGATCATAGAGGAAAACAGGGATTAGGTTATCCAGAGGTTTGAATTTTCTTTCCTAAGTGCTGTAGAAAGCCACTGGAGAGTTTTAAACAGGAAACCAGCATGATCCAACTCATGATTGAAAATGATGACTTTGGCTATAGTATTGGGAAGAATACACTGTTCAGGGGCAGGAGGGAGAGCCAGCAGACCAGTCAGGAGGCTACTCTAGCAGGGATATGAGGCTTCTGCGGAAGAGAGAAAAAGAAAAAAGGAGAGCTGGGTTGAAGAAGGCATACTTTGAAATGGTGGAAAGAGGGCAGATGGGAATACATCTTGGGGGCTGGTGGCTTTTAGAGAGAAAGGGATGACTGTCTATGTGTTAGCATTAGACATCTGGAGAAGGCAGAGAGTGTTATTACTGAGTTGGGAAGACTGGAGGAGGAACAGCTTTAAGAGTAGAGGTTTTGGGGTCTAGGGTTCTGTTTTGGATCTGTTGGGTACCAAGCAGGCAACTGTTCTGGGTCATGGGGTAACACCCAGGGAGACAACCCACAGGATATACTCTGCCTTCGACAAGTAGTAATTCCTCCTTTTCCCTTGCCAACACAAAGACATGTTTTATATATGCTTGGATTTTTAAGCAACCACAATGCTATGATTTGGGGCACTGATTGATTTAAGAATTGATACTGAGAATCCAAAGATAAACAAGCAGTGAATGCTGGGATATCACAACCTATGCCCCATTCAAAATGTTTAGGTCTAACTGCTTTTCTATTTGAGTCAGATCTACCCCAAGGAAAATCGCTCTCCACCAAAGCTGCTGTCATAAAATAAAAGTCCCCCACTCCGTGAATAATTTCCCATTACTAGTTTGATTTAGTAAACATTCTCTTCTAAAACAAAGAATTAATATTCTCCTTGCTCAGTGGACTATGCGTACAGAGCATGTGCCAAGTTAAGGACCACCTCAGGCACACTTTGAGATTCTGTTTGAGTTTTAAAAAGTTCCTTCTCAATAAATATTCAAAAGGACCAATTTGTACAAAAGTCTTTCAAAAACACTTTTGACTACTATTATTTTCATTTGCAGGTCACAGAGCTCTTTAAACATAGTCAGCAGTATTCTTTCTTGGCTTCCCCATTGTTTTTCATTGCTTTGTGCAATCCTTTTATTTAATCATTAATTCCCCAATTGGTCTTCATTGCTGTGTGGATTTTAACGAGAGCTGGGTTTTAGCCACATTACAGTAGATGTGGTGGGGGTGGAGGGTAGCAGTGGCAATTGCAAAATAAAACGTACCATAAAGTGGTAACGGCTCATGATTGAGGCCAGTTGTTGAAAAATAAATGCCTGTTACAGAGAACCATAGAAATTTGGAGTTAGAGGCCAAGGCAAGCCATTCATTGGTAGGCCGACAGCGCCTCTAGCGGCAGAAAGACCGCGTTGGCGGCGTCCAGGAGAAGCTTCTGAATTTTTAAAAAGGCACCTGCTGGGTGAGTCCCTCATTATGCAAAAACAAAGGCTCCACGGGTGCCCAATTTTAAGAGGATAGGACTCGAGGAAATCTAGATCCATAAAACAGCCATAATACCTACATTTTAGTTTAACTTCAAAATGAGTTGTCGCTTTACACAGGCTGATTTAAAGATTATTTATAGCCGAAAAACTGACGAAGTGGCGGGAGGCGGAAAAATTCTGCTCAAGTTTGGCCGTCACTGACAACGAGGGAGCGATCCGGAATAAAAAAGTGGGAAAGAAAACTAAAGAAGTAGGTGGAGAGTCAATTTTTTAAAAATGGAGACCGCTGTGAAACGCAGCAGGCACACCTGTGGAGAAGGGGGATGGCTCACCTGTGTGATTATCTTGCCTTCCCCAAGCGTATCCGTGGGGGAGGCGGGGTGGAAAGGAAACTTCATGGAGGGCTGACCCAGAACCTGGGGAGTGGGGAGTGGATTCGCTATGGGACGCCCCGTGTCAGGAAGAGGACCCGACGCACATCATCCCGAGCGACACGTGTAACTGTCAAGTCTTGGACACCTTGGCAAAGGGCAGCCCAAAGGGGAGGGGAGCAGGCACCAGCCCCTAGGCTGTGCCGTCCAGGCTACCCGCTGGTGTCTTGCGGGCCCCGAGCCAAGTGTTCCCTCCTTCCCCCGGGAATTGGCACCTTCGAGAGGAGTGGCTCCCCTGGATGCGCCCTGCGCGCCGCCACGCGGCTCAGCGTCCCCCCCGTCGCCCACTACCGCGCGAGGTGCCCCGGGGGGACGCTCCGCAGCCCGCGGACGGCCCCGGGCGGCGGTCGAGAGAGAAAGGCCGGGGCGCGGCGGGGGGACCGCCGCGCTCGGCAACTTACCTCGGGCCGCGGGGGGCGCCAGCAGAGCCCCGGCCAGGGCGAGCAGGAGGGCGCGGGCGGGGGGTGCGGGCGGCGGGCGCGCTGCCATGGTCGCCGGCCTTCAGTGCAACAGCTCTCGGGGCCGAGCGGCGAGCGCTGCACCATCCCACGCGGGCGCCGAGCGGGGGCCGGGCGGCGCGACCCGAGGGATTTCCTGCCGCAGGGAGTCAGCCCCGAAGCCCTCGCGCAGCGCCCGCGCCGCCGAGGAGCGAGTCTAGGCTTTCNCCCGGGATGATGTGGCCGCGGGGCCCCGGGCGCGGCTGCCAAGAGCACACGCGGCTGCACGGTCCAGCTTTCCAGGCTGAGGCTGGAAATGATGACTCGGCTGCTCGCTCCCAGGCTCGCCGGGAACCCGCGGAACGCGGGTAGCAGGTCTGGAAAGCTGTCCAGCGCCCGGGCGGGTGTCCCCGGGCCTGTGCCCTCAGCTCCCACAGGGACACCTCGGGCCTGAGAAATCATCTTGGACTCACAGGCACGCGACGACGTCTGGGCATTACGTTTTTCATGGACTGCTTTAGGTTTTACGTTGATAGGTTGGCTCCGGGTACTTTCCCTAAGGCATGGGACCCGGAAGAGGGTATACCCCGCCCTTTCCCAAACTTTCCTGATCATGAGAAGCATCTGTAACTGTTAGAAATACAGATTCCCCGGGCACCCTTCCCCGCCTGTGGCTGGAGACTCTGCAGGCCACGGAGCCAGGGGAACGCCAGGTGTCCGGGAAACCCCCTGGCGAAGTCAATGGGGGGCCTTGCCTTGAGGTGAGTCCTAGTTCTTGGCGGTCTCTGCCCTTTCCACCAGAGAGCCTCGCAGAGCCATGGTGTCCGTTTTGATAACAGGACTTGTTACCCTCTCCAAGACCTTGGGGGTCAGGATCGACAGCGATGCAGCTAAGCTCACGGAAGGAGCGGGATGTATTAAGGATGGTGGCCACCACCCACCTAAGACAGAATTCTGACTGTCACAGTCCACGTTCCAAGGGCCAGTTAGCCCATGTTAGAGGAAACTGCCCTTACCGTCTTTTACTATGTACAGGAAAGTCGCTTTCCTATCTCCCACCCACTTCCAGGGTTTTGCAGCGTTCTCAAGAACTGCCGACAACCCTCTCAACAAAGAACAGGCCTTTAAAACAAACACCCTGAAAGCCAGAGGCACTGGCCAAAGGGCTCACCTTCTTTGTGCCAGGGCACTCCAACACTCCATCTGGAATCAAGGCCTGGGTGTGAGCCCCAGTTTAAATCCAGCCCTACTTACTCCTGCCCCTGAGTGTGGCCTTTCTCTGTTCATTCATTCCCTCAATCAACAATTAGCCGTGCTATGTTAGGGATTTGGGAAACCAAACGCAGGAGAAATGCTTTTTGCCTTCAAAACCTTTTCTGTCTTATAGGACAAACTGATAAATTAAGACTACTGACAGTGTGACAGGTTACTTAACCTACTTAATAATCACTGGGTTGCTTGTTAACTACTACATTATTTACTAACGGACTTCATAGGATCACAGTATTGTGCTAAAGTAATGCAGCCGGTGCATTATTTCCATTTAAAATCCTGAATATACAGATGAAGCAACTGCAGTATTTAAAGGTTAAGAGCCTCCCCCATGGTCACAGGGCTAAGGAGTAGATCAGAGCCCACCCCAGATCTGTTAGCAAATACAGCCTCTGTCTTTAACTCTGACTTCTAAGCTTTGGGTTCAGCATCTGTTAAGTGAAAGTAAAAGACAAACCTCCCAGATGGTAGAGAGCATTAAATAAACTAATACTGTGCCCCGCCCCCAACCCACAGATTCCCGAAGTTTGTCAAGAACTCACATCCCCTGGTATTTGCACTGGACATTATGATTCGGAAGGTCTGGGAAGTTTTAGCAAGTACTCACGTGGTTCTGATACTTTGGTTCCCAGAACGTTCAGAAACACTGGGCAAGGGAATTAAAAATTATTTCCTTTGAAGCCAGTGGGACAGACTAGTTTGGGGATGAGTCTAGCTGCTAGCCTCTTGAATCTTTCTTCTTACTGGACAAATTCTTTATTCATAATGGACCTCATATGTGCTGCAAACCGGACTGGGGCTTTCTATACTTTCTCTTCTAATCCGTTTCTTTTTGTTCTTCTATATTCAGCTGTTAGTCTTGACTGTGGAAGTCCAGTTTTGTTCTGTTTTCTTAACCTGGAAGTTGCAAGTCTCCTTCGAAAGGGTTAAATGTACCCCAAGACAGTCCTTGGTTTGTTTTGACTGAATGAAAGAAAATAGCCAATGCAAGGGGGGGAAAGTAAGACAGGAAAGAAAATCCTAGCCACAGCCCTGGTGTCTCAACCATTTAATTCCCCGTCTCTGTGAAGCAAGGAGTCTGGACTGACACTCCATCCATAAAGACTTCATGCTCATCCGTAACAGCCGGCGAGGCAGAGGGAATCTTCCGTCCGGCAGATGGCTGGCCTTTGGATGGGAACTCTGCCTCCTCATTCACAGGAAATGGAAGCCGACATGGCATTCAATACTGGATTGTTAGGTCATGGTATGGGGTCAGAGGCCAGGATCTGCTCATTAAAATTTCAGATAGATGGCTCGTTGTCCCTTCCTTTCCAGAAGAATTGACCTTTGCGATACCGTTTCCTGTGTGCTATTTTTGCTGAACAGCCTGGGCCTTCATGAGCAGGGCACTTACTGCTCACCCAAGCTCACATGCAGCTCAATCCACTCTGAGTACAAGCCGATGAGAAATGGAGGCAGATTTTCCTAAGCCAGGGTTTTACAGGTAGCCACTCCTGACTTCGGTAACGGGTCAGCCTCCCTGTAGTTCGACCCACTGATGGAGCTTTACACACAGGCTCACAGAACAGCTTTTATCTATCCAAGCACAGTTCCCAAGGCTTGCTGTGAAAGTAAACAAACACAATCGCCCCGTGATGAAGATTCTTGGAAATCTTTTTAATTCCATCTCTTGGGGGGCTTGAAACTCATAACCCTCTCAGTCCGTGATAACATGGAGTCCATTTTCTTTTCATAGATCTCACTTCGAGAATCTGTGCCTCACTTCAAGAGGCTTCTCAGTTCTCACTTTAAGAGCACCCAAGAAAGAAGAATGCTTTGGGGGACTCAGGTGCTCATGGGTGCTCCGGGTCAGAAGGGACATGGAAGATAATTTAAGCTAGCTCCCTCCAACCCCATCTATACTCACCTGTGGCACCCTGCCAGCTGACCATCCGATATCTCCTTGTATACCTACGGTGATGGGGAACTCACTACTCGTTACTCAAGAGAGCCCATTTTTAAGGATCCCAAGTGACTGACAACACCCAGGAGGAACAGAAAGCCACCCCCAGGGCCAGAATTCTTGCCACAGAGATAGCCCCCTGGCTGCACTTGCTTGTCCTTCTCCACTGTCACTGTGGCGGGCTGAACAAACAGGCAGTACTCAGAAAAAGGCGAACTGGGAATCTCAAAAACAAACATGAACTCACAAGAATGACCAAATATTTGAAGATCCTCCTTCATTCAAGAAATAAAGCTTAATCTCCCTCCCTTTTCGTGTGGGTTGGGATGGGAGGCTCGTTCTAATGAATAAAATATGGCCGAAGTGACCGTGCATGAGCTCTGAGACTAAATCATGATGGCAGGAGTGACTCAGGTCACTCACTCTTGAAGAAAACCAGCTGCCATGAGGACACTCCGGCAGTCCAACCGGGAAGAACTGGGGTAGGACATGGAGGTCTCCTGTCATCAGCCATGTGAGTGAGCAATCTTGGAAGAAGAGCTTCTAGCCCAGTCAAGATTGGGCAGCCAGGGCATTATCTGAGAGACCCCATGGCCAACCCACCCAGCGAGACTGCTCCCAAATTCCTCACCTACAGAAACTGCACGAGATAATGAGATAATTTTTATTGTTTTGAACCACTAATCTGGGGGATAATTTGTTATGCAGCATGAGACAACTAATCCACACTTAACAAACATTTCTTTTCCATGAGAAAGTTTGCAAGAATTTTCACATCAAGGGCATCCCCCTTCTTGTCTGAACTTTGAATATAAGTTATAGATGGATGTGCGGCACCTGGGGGGCTCAGTCGGTTGAGCGTCTGACTCTTGGTTTCGGCTCAGGTCATGATCTCAGGGTCCTGGGATCCAGCCCTACAGAGATTCTCTCTCTCTTCCTCTCCCTCTGCCCCTCCCCTGCTCCCCCTCTCTTTCCCAAATCAATCAATAAATTAAATCTTTTAAAATTAAAAAAATACCTAGATGGATGGCCACAGGCCTCAGCTCTGTACCAGCATAATTATTAACAGTACCCTCCATTCACTGTCATAAGCATCACGGTTTGCAAACAAATTGTACCGCTAGACGATCTGCAGATTACCGTCTTTTATGTGGTGTGTGCGGCAGGAGGCGGAGGCAGGCCCAGAGCTTGTTTCTACATCTTGACTCAGTTCCTCCTATGAATATGGTGGAACGTGGGACCGAACTCACCATGCTGGAGAGTATGCCTATGAGTCCAGCCATGGCCACCAAAGCAAGCTGTGTAGGGGTGTGGACTTCCACAAGCTTTCTGTGAGTCTTTTCACTCCCCAGTGAGCCAGTCACTCAGTGATCTGATCTAAACGGCTACTTCCGGACGTGGTGGTAACATTTTTTACCGGCTGCCAAGGATCCCGCAGGCATTTGCTGTTGACTGTATCTTGAACACATCAAAGCAAAAATGTGATTAAAGGCCATGCTCGCTCTTGGATGGAGGGACCCACCAGGAGAAGCAGAGATGCTCCCACCGGGCAAAGCTAGCCACTCCCTGTAGGGTTTCTGCTCCAAGAGGCGCAGGCTCCCAGCAGCCAGGAGAGCTGGGATGGGTGGGGCCTCTGGAGCCGAGCCAGCCCCTCCCTATCTACCGGCCTAGTCCCCAGCAGCTTTCCTCCCAGGGAGGGGCCAGCCCTATTTGACAATAACTCCAGGGAAGGCCATTCCAAGACGTCCATATGTTTCTGAAACTCCCTCTTTACCTAATCTCTCTGGTGGCAAATTGGGCCATTTGCCTCGTCTTCTGTGCTCTTGAAATCAGAAAATAACTGGACACCGGCCCCTCTCTATGTATTTGAATGCAGTCCCCATTTCGTCTTTACTGTTTTAGGCAATCAACCCCAATTTCTTTAACTTGTCTCTTGGGTCCTATTCTTGCTCTCTTTAATCATGTTTTTTGCTTTCCTTTGGATCGTCTCCAGTTTCCTGATTTCTCTTAAACTGTGGAAGCACAATGTGGCTGGGGAGATCCAAGAAGGGCCCGCACGAGGCCGTGGGGAGCAGAGGCTGCTTTACTGCCTCGGCTTCAAGGGCGGTGGGGTCTCTCTGCCGCTGAGACTCTGAACTCCTCTTGGGAGCCTGACTGCTTTCTCCTCTGGGGGTGAGGGACAATTCTGGGTGGTTCCGGGGAGGTGGGCTGCTCTGGTCTGGGTGAGTCTGGCCCTCCAGCCCATCCCTGCAAGGCCTTGCCTGGGGCACATGCAGCCCTCCCTCACTGTGCTTACCTCCACCCGCTCCCTGGATCTCAGTTTCTCTGCTTCTTTGATGGACACTTTTACGCAGGCCTGCTTCTCCCCTTAAGTACTCCTCACAGGACTCAGACAGAAAAGCCAACTAAGATTTCGAGGGCCTGGGGCCCCTTGCTCTTCCTCCTGCGCCAAGCTCTGGTCTAGGATGTGATGGAGCTTTGATTTTGTAGCAGTGACCAAACATTGGACATTTTGCATCATTACATCCTGGCCCAGCAGCACCCCGGCTGCCTTAAGCCTACCAACACCTATCAGTGGGACAGTGCCCCCCCTCCCATCTCCCTGGGTAGAAACACTTCCAGCGTTCTTTTCCCCACGTAGTCTTAGGCAATATTCCCCAGGGAGTTCTCGGCTTTCTTTGTTCTAGGCTGAGCTGGAAAATAAAAAGAAGTCAAGCGCTCATCCCCAGAGCCCCTTCCGTGCCCTGTGCTGGAGATGAAGAAGACAGACAACCACTCCTGTGCTCCTGCCCCCCGGCGTGAGACAGAGCGTGGCTCTGGGCCTACCTAAAATAACCATGATGCAAGCCTCTGTCCCCAATCTGTCTGCTCTGCGCAGGCCTCCAGGATCTCATCAACCCCAGTGAGTCCTGTACATTCCCCTTCTCTTGAAGGAGGAGACGGAGGGTGTGAGGAGTGACTTGGTCACAGACTTGACAGTGGGTACAGCTGGGATTGGAAGCTGAGTGTGTCCGACTCCAACGACCCCCCATCTCACTCCCTCCCTGCCGACCCCTTCCTCTCTCGCTCCCTTGACCATACTCTTGCAATTCATAAAGTCCTGTCTCCTTGGCCTCAGGCATGGCTCCTGAGTCTGCCTCCTCCCCCACTGCTCCAGCCCCAGGGCTGGGTCACCATGGCACCGCCCCTTGATGACAGTCACAGGCGCCTGGAGCTCCTGTTGCTCTCATTCCAGCTACTGCTATTGCAAAAGCACTTTTAAAATGAAAACCTGACAAAACTTTCTAAATTCTCTTGGACTTTAGTAATACATCGAACCTCCTTCATGGGAAACACAAGGCCATTTGGGATTCGAACACAACCAGAGTTCCCGACCTCATCTCTCTCCTACCCCGCCCCATACACAGCTCCATCCTTGAGCCACATGGGACCGCTCAACATTTGCAAAGTGTCTACCGCTTCATGGTTTTCCATGCTACTCAATGTCAGAATACCCTTCTCCTCCTTTCTGATCCACCCTTCAAAGCCCAGAGTGACACCATTTCCTCCGCATTGTTTTTTCTATGACTCCAGGCAAAATGGAGACTTCCTCTCTTTGCTTGCACAGATCTGCGCACCCAGTGCTGGCATCGGCTTTACCAGTTTGTACTATAATGATTGTTGTGTGAGCCTGCCTGCCTTACTCGACTGGGAGCCCCTTGGAGGTCGGGCTCCTTGACCTATGATATCTGATATGCCCGTGCCTAGCCCAGAGCCTGGCAAAAAGAAGGCACAGCAATTTCTGGTTCAGTGGATAAATGAACCAATGTGTGACTATTCCCACTTGGGTCTTTAAGACATTTCCTCTCCACACAGCCTTCCAATCCAGGCTCAAGGATAGTGATTCCATGCAAGCATATTTATTGCTGAGGTCCAAGAAGATAAGTAGGCAATATTTCATTTCTCTCCCAAACCATTCCCCCAATAACGTCTGTAATTATTCCAGTGAAGGCCCATTACCGTTGCAAATCAAGTTAGGACTGATTTCCACAGTACTAGCAATCTGTACCAGGACATGTTTTATTTTCTAAAATCTTCCATTTTTAACCAAGTCTGTGACTTCTGGTACTATGTTTAAGTTTAATAGAAACGAAATCAAACTCTTTCAAAACTCCAAACAACCTCAAACTGTGTTTTGTTCTGGTAATCAGACAATGGATGAAGAGTGTGGTTACTTGGAGATATTGCCAACAATGGAAAAAATAAATAAGAGCATGAGTCAGAATAATTTGAAACCAGAAATGTGTGTTGGTAATAACTCAGAAAGTCACATGGAACAGACTTGGTCACAAAACGAAATTTGAAGGTTTTTTTCAAAAAAAATTGTCATCTATTACAGAGACCCTTCTGCCTGGTAGAGTGCCAAGAAACCTTACAAAATCTAGTATTGGGAAATCAGAATTCTGCGCCATCAGGAAAATGCTGTCTCTCTGGGGGGCAGGATGCAGACAGTCTTGAGTGCCATATGGAAAAATGACCCGCAGCGGTGCGGAAGCAATGTATCATTGGAGAGGGGACTGTTAAAGCAGGGTAAAAGCCATCGCTCCAGCCTAATCCTGTTAGGCACATTTCCAGCAGCACCCTAGGTGGGGGTGATGTGCAACGGGAGTCCATGTCCAACTGCATCAAATTGGAATACCAGAAGCATTACCCAAAGCGTGGTTTTGCTATTCAAACCAGCTGTGTCCACCTCTCCACGGAGGCAGGAAACTACCCCACTTATTCATCCCCCAACAGACCGCTGTCCCCAGTCCTGTGTTGGGGACTTTAATCTGCCAGTTTGGTCCCCATGCCCAACAACCATGATCTCCATCCTAGAGGTGGCCATCCTAGAGAAGGCCGTCAGCAATGGTACGAGAGACCATCTGTGTTACTCTCCTTCCCCCCCCGGAAAGAATGGTCCTTTAGGTCTTCAGTGAACAGGGTTTAGACCAAAGGTCTAAGCATGAAATCTCTCTGGAGCTGAACCCCACCCCCTTCCTCTGCTTAGATTTGTGGCAATTGACCTATTTTACCACTCTTGTACCGACCTACTTTGGAGTTCTATTTTGGAAAGTGACACAAAAGTCTCTTGTACCCCATGCAGAAGCAGACCACGTGCACAGGTGCACACGTGCACACACCCCAGAAATCAAGGCTGTGGCAGGCTTCCACGCAGGAGCTTTTTTTTTTTCTGTCACAAAACAAAACACAAAACAAAACCCTTGCCGGCACTTTAAAAAGTGTCAACAGTCCTTTCGGAAGTAAAAATAAATACATGTTAATTTACTAGATGCTTATTTTCTGGTAAAATACCTGCAAGGTGATGTCAATGCGTGTGGGTGCAAAGCCTCATCTTCCAGAAGCTGGCAGCTGGTGTACGAGCCGTGGCCGACCTCGAGGCGAAGGCCCTCAAGACACGCCCCCCCGCTTCGTGTCGCTTTCATATGAGTTTTGCCCCCACCATAACCGGTGGGCTAATATCACGTATCTGTTTTATAAGAGACAACGATAGTCTGGGTAGCAGCTGACCAACACGTGGCTCCCAAGTGCTGGGTCTGGGTCTGCCAACAACGATAGGCTATGTTAACAATGGTCGCCATTTGCTGAGCGCTTATTGTGGCCAAACACCTCCCATATATAATCTATAAACTTCTCTATTACCCTGTGAGGAGTATTTATTTAGTTTCCCATTCTAAGGATGAAACACTAAGGCCCAGTGACACTAAATTATTCAAGACCTCCGCCCTACTAAATAACAAACCCAAACAAGGGCTCCCACCCAGGTCTGCCCAATATCAGCAACATGGTATCCTGGATCAGATTCTGGAACAGACAAAGGGCATTAGGGGAAAAACTAGTGAAATCTGAATAAAGTCATGTACTAGTGTTGGTTTCCTGGTTTTGACAAATATACCATGATATTTTAGATGTTTTCAGTAGGGAACACTGGATGAAGAGTATGTGCGAACTCTCTGTACTATCTTTGCAACTTTTCTGTAAGTCTGAAATTATTCCAAAATTTAAGCGTTTATTTTTTTAGAAAGAGACATCTAAATAAATAAAAGGAAAGGAATGGAAAAATAGTAGTTCTCTTCCTGTGGCTTCTGATCGTGGAGATTTGAACCAAGTATTTACTGCAGGCTGGACAGAGATGCGGACTGACATGTTCAATTATACATCCCTGCATTAGGATGAACACATTTATTTAAATACGTTTATTTAAAAGTGCTACCAAATGCATTGCAGTTCTTTTGTCCTTGTATATTTTCTTAATAAATTCCCAAAGTGGATCTATTTAATGTAAACATTTTTGACATTACGAAGTGGTCTCAAAGCTAAGTGGAGAAAAGTGTGGACAGCATGCTACCATTTATCCAAGAAGGTGTGATATGAAAATATGTGTATGTGTATAATATTATGCTATTATTATATTGTTTTTTAAACAAAAGGATAGACCATAAATTTTTTAAATTATTCCTTATAAGGGGAGGAAAGGATCATGACAGGGAAGAGTAGGTTAGACTCCTTCGAATATACTTTGGTTTTTACATTTGATTTTGAAACCACGAAAACATTTACACAGTTACAAGACAAAATATTAAAAAAAAAAATCAGCCCCCCAAAGTCAAAAGCAACATGAAACAAACAGCTATATATTGATTTGTGGAATAATTTCTATCTATTCCATGTGACTTCAAAACACTAATTTGGCTGTATACCCTTAGTTAGACACACGCTAAGAACAAAAAGAAGATACAAAAGGAAAAACAAAGGGTTTTTAACAATCATATTATGGACTGGAGAGCTAGAGCTGTTTTTCTGAGATTTCAGAGTGACGGAATCAAGTTAAGTGCCCCCAAATTCTGACTGAAAGTATTCTTACAAACTCATTATATATTTCATTTTAAAAAACATGTTTTCTAGCTTTAGGTGCTGAAAAGTTCTGGAACAATGACCAACTACTAATGAACGTGGCCAGTGGGGAGACTGTGGTCTCCAAGGGCCATTTGCATTAAATGCAACCAGGACTCCTTGGAGAAATGGTTGACTCCAGGTCTGGGAGACAGAATGCATAAGGGGAACCTGGAAAATCTTGTTATATCAGAGGAAAGGAAGCTGTACAGGACTACTGGAGTCAAGCCAAAAGGACCCAGGAGCTAACCTGACCAGGCCCCCATTTGTCAAAGATAAAATAATTTGAGCATCAGAAATAATAGCTTACCGAACTGAGCACAAAAAATACATTTGTATTCATGAATTCACTAGACTAGATAAAAACAAACAAAAACCATCTCTGTTGGCTCAGGATGCTAGGGAACAAACTCATTATTTTAAAAATGGGTTGGGGCTCCTGGGTGGGTCCGTTGGTGAAGCACCTGCCCTCAGCTCAGGTCAAGATCCCAGGGTCCTGGGATCGAGTCCTGCATCAGGCTCCCTGCTCAGTGGGGAGCCTGCTTCTCCCTCTCCCTCTGCTGCCCCCCCATGTCACTCTCTCTCTATTGCTCTCTCTCTCGCTCTCTCTCTCAAATAAATAAACAAAACCTTTAAAGAATAGAAAGAAAATGGGTTAATGAAGAGAAAGATTATCCTGACTGCCGTATGAACTCTAGCTTTGGGTGTTTGAAGAGTTGATACAGGGAAGTCCATCTATAGAGAAGTAGACAAGGTAATCAACGCAGAAGGAACAACACAATGAGAGTATCACCAGTTTTGCAAACCCCCAGTGAAACAACAAATCTAGGAGTGATCACTTGTGGCTGTTAACGTTTCCAAGAGAGGTGACCAGATGTTCTGCCTCCTAATGAAAGTATATACGGTACTTTGTCCAAATTTAGCCAAGTGGATTTTAAAAACTATAATGAGCAGAGAAAAATATTCAGAGACACCCCGGGGATGCAGCTAGCTAACTGGCCTATGGGCCACCAGAACAGCATGGACGGGTCCACAGACCGGCATCAGCATCACCAGGGACCTGGCTAGAAATGCACATTCTCAGGCCCTACCCAAACCTACTGAATCAGGAATCTTGGGGGCGGGGCCCGGGCCCAGGGACCTGTATTTTATCAAGCTCTCTGAGTGATTTCTTTCACGTGGAAAGTGTGAGAAGCACTGATATGCAGGACAAGCATCCTGGTTACCTCAATGAATGCCCTGCAAGAAAAATAAGAAAGGAAATTTATGAATTCGTAAAGAATTTTTTAAAAATCGGCAATATGCAGTATGTGAACTTTGTGTGGCTCCTGATTTGAACAATCTGTAAAACTCTTTATGAGGAAAATGGGGAAATTTGAGCACTGATTTGCTATTTGCTATTAAGAAGTTACTGTTCATTTTTGAAGGGATGATAGTAGGTGGTCTCGTGGTTGTATTTTGAAGGGTCCTTTCTTTAAGCAAACAAGTACTCAGACATTGCACGTGAAATGATGTCAGTATTTGAGATTTGTGTCTACATAATTCTGGGGTAGGAGGTGGGGAAATCGGTGAGGATATGGCAGAAGCAAGATGAGCCATGACTTCGGAATTATTGAGGCTGGGTGTTGGGTGCGTGGGAGCTCCTCAAACTACTCTCTTTTTTTTCTTTTGTCAGTATTTCAAACTTTCTATAGTAAGATGGTTTTTTTTTTAAAAGACTAATGCAGGAAAATAATATAGCAAATATAACAAAATGTTACAAATGTTCATACGTAAAAACAAAAAACTTCATTGGAAAGAATTCGAAGTAGGTTCTCATGCTTAAAAAGTGGGCATCACTGTAGGAAACTCACGTATTTCCTTCAACCATTATTGATCACTTTTGCGTGCAGACACTGTCTTAATACGAGGTTATGTATGACACAATCTCAGATGTTACTAAGTGTCACTAGCATCAATTAAAATTGCAGGAAAGGAGCCCAGGGCAGCGTTGCCCGGGGTCACCGTGCTGAGCGTGAGATCAGGCTCTACCTTCTCTCTATTCAGTTCTGGGCTCTTCTTACTCCTCTCCCTGCTAGAACTGAGAACAAAATCTTTTCCCCAGTGTATCTGTTTATAATTCCTACAAGCTTGGGGGTCCTTTATATTTCCTGGGATATTAAGTGATAGCATTGTTTTGTGTATTTGTTAGTTGATTTTTTTACTTAAAAATGTATACTGTGTTACAACATACACAGCGTGTGAATATTAAGTACACCGTTTCATGAGATTCACTTACGTATGTAATCCTGGTACTGCTGCCCAGATCAAGATCTAGAATATTCCAGCACCCCCACCACCTGTGCCCCTTTCGAATCAAGACCCTCCCCCCAGGTAAGGACTCTGCTGACTTCCACCACCAGGAACACAAATAGGTTGCCTGTGGGTGGTCTTTGTGTCCGGCTGCATTCATTGGCCGCCATGTCCCTGAGATTCACACCTGTTGCTGCAGGGAGATTACCCTTTTAGTGCCGCGTACCTTTCCCTCGTATGGATCTACCTCAAATTACTGAACCTGTCCTATTTGATGGAAATGTGAGTTGTTTCCAGTTTTTAACTACTGTAAGTAAACCGTCAATGAACATTCTCATAAATGTCATCTGGCGGACATGTGCACACACTTATCTTGGGTGTAAACCCAGGAGTGGAATTGCTGGGTCATGGGAATATTATGACTATCTAGCTTCAGCAGGTAACTGGTAAAGCCATTTAAAGGTCATACCCACTGTCCCTTCCACCAGCAACATACGAAAGTTCCAGCTGATTCCCACTCACAGTGATGCCAACGCTACCAGTTTTGCCATTCTGATATGACCCTGTTTGGGAAGCCCCCCCCTCCCAGGAATGGTCCTGTGTGCTTCTGCAGAATTTGCACCCTTCATTTGGTTCATGCAGCATCTTCTCCCTCTGTTGCAACTCCTACCACCTCTGTGGGACCATTTGTTTTTTGGGTGTCACCCAACATCAGAATCGAGATCCCTCAAGGGCAGGGCAGTGACATATTCTTCTTGGTAACCCAAGACGATGTCGGCCTGGCGCACAGTCATTGCTCAATGTTTGAGTCAATGAGCAAATGAATGAACGGATGAATGAATCAACCAATCCATCAATATTCCTAAAAGCCTAAAACTTACTTGCCTGGCAGGACTTGGTACACAGTTTACATAAACAACTAAACCCTTTGGACCATGTGAACCTATTTAAATAGCTGTGACACACAGAGAAAATTTGTTTGGCTTGGAATTCAGAGAAGTCTCGGGGATTAGAAAATGTTTTCCATCTCCAAGGCCTCATGGGCAGCAGGACCAAAGGCACAAAGAAACAGGACTCGGCTGCCAGAGAGGAGCTGCCTTGGTTGGCACCCCACTCAGACAGGGTAGATCTGTTTTTGAAAAGTCCATCTCTACCCCACTGGCCACCATATTGCCATGAGCACAGAAAACAGCATTTACACACTCACGTTTTCAATCCTTGCCAAGACCAGCCATCGTCTCTTCATGGAGGTTTCATGAGATGCAAACGCTAACCCTGCCCTGACCCCATCTTTGAGTTCAAGAATTCTCCGAAGTGACCTCATGGTCCAGATGCACATGCCAAGAGGAGAACGATCGTGGAGATGCTATTTGGGTCAGCTTGGACAGACATGGCTATGTAAAGGTTGCCCTTAGGGTGGATGGGGGATTGAGAATCCCCTGCTGGGGGAGCACCCTGTGTAGATAATTTTAACCACCAGCAATTAAAGGAAATTAAAGGGAAAAGGCCATCCTTTAGGCAAATATCTGGCTTTCATTGAACTTCTGCAAAATGATTACATCAGTGGACTGACATCTGCAACTTCAGTTGTGAGCATTTCAGGAGCATTTCTCGATGTCAAAGGTGCTACAGAATGAAAACAGAAATCACAGAGGCTGAGTGCTGACAGAAGCAGAGCTATGAGGAAGACTGAGGAGATTGGAACGAACGTGTATGCATTCCTTTGAGTCACCCCAGCCTGGAGGTGAGGATGAGGCTGCCTTTTGTTGCATTTATCCGGGTCACCGCTGTGTTTTCGACACTAGCTCATGTGCCCACCGAGGCACAAGGCTCAGCCCTTTACTTCTAGGTTGCCCGTGGGACCGTCGCATGTGTAAGGCGAGCTAGTGCCCTTGGCCTCCACTGTCCCCTCCCCCAACCAAGACGTGGCCCTCAGCCCCATCTTCCCGAAGCTGCACACAAGGAAACAGCACAAGGACCAGATGACCTGCGCTGGCCTCCAGCGGCACGGTGACATGTGACCCCAGTCAGGCCGCCTTGTTGGCACATGCCCCCTGGGAATTTTAGCGAGATAGCTCTTGTCAGTTCAGGCTGAGAAAAGACATTTTCGGGGGAGTCTTCTCATACCTCCCCGTTGACCAAGGAAAGAAAGCCCTGTCTGGATGGCCCTCACTTCTCCAGCCTCCTGAGGATGGTTTACTTCTGCTGGGCCGACTCCTGGGTCTTGTGATCCAGGAGGAGAGGATGGGTGGCAGAGAACCCAAGAAAGGCCAGGAAGAGAGGTGAGGACTTTACCTGAAGCCCAGGATGGTGACATTAGAAAACATTTACATAAGAAAGCTGAGAAATAGGACAGAGCTAAGGACTTGGGGAGGGTGGAGTGACAGGTGCTTGATCTGGGGGCAGAGGACAGCTGAAGTAGGGAGAACCGAAAGTGAGGACTCCATATAATGGGGTGTAAGCTCCTAAGTGTTTTGATTTGGAGCCCCCAAAAGGACTGGATTTCCTACAAATTTGTGTGTGGCTTTTGAACCACGCTCCTTGAGAGTGAGCCCAGCTGTGACCTGAGTAGGTCACATGCACAAAACCCCTCTTGTTTCTAGGACTCAGAGCTGAGCCAATCTGAAAATGGGGCCGCCTGTGTACTCAGAATGGCCCATCCTCTTCGAGAGAAGCCAGGCCCTCCGAATCAACCTGCAGCGAGAAGGGCTCTCTCTTCCCCCAGGACGAGTTCTGTGCAGGAGGCTGCTCAGCCAGGTCAGGGTCCCCTCAGTGAGTAAGGCTGGGGGTGAAGCTGGAACAGAAATAAACACCCACGAAGGGCTTCAGCCAGCAGCCATCAGCTCTTCCCATCCACCCCGGCTGGGCCCTGCAGCCCTGGAAACAGTACATTTCACAAGAACTGCATCCTGTCCCCAGTGACAAATCCGGCCCAATCAAAGCCCAAGCCCTCGTCAATCATTCAGGTAAATTTGAACAACATCTGATGGGCAGTTAGGCTTGTTTCATTTTAGCCCAACTTGGCCTCCTTGTTACACAGGTTGACGAAGGAAGCTGTATACATAACTGGCTATGAGTGAGACTGTGGTGTTTGAAAGATGCTTCCAAGTCAAAAAACATCCTATTTTCCAGAAATAGCCGTTGATGCAAAATAATGCTAGTTCGTAGTGATAGGGGGCAGAAAGCAAGATTTAAGCTCCATCTCATACAAATTCTGTGTGTTTCTTTCTCTTTAAAAAAAATTTTTTTTGGTGTTATACCTTATTTTTTTATTTAAATTCAATTCTGTGTGTTTCTATCATCATTCTATTTCTCTCTCTTTCCTGCTCTATAGCCATGTAACTAAATATAAAAATTGATAGAAAATACACCAAAATATTCACACTGGTTACTTCCGGAATTGTGGGTGACTTCTGTTGCCCAACTAAAATGTTTTGTGGTTTCAAATTTTTCTTAAATTATACTGTTAGCCTTTGTCAGGTAAGAAACTATTCCAAACGGAGCTGTTTCAAACAAGAGACAAGAAACGCTATTCCTTACCATCCTGTGGGTCAGTGGGCTGTTCAAGGGGTCCGGGCTGGCTTGATGGGTCTCTGCAGTCAGCTGACAGCGAGCTGGGTCAGCATGACCTCGTGTGACCAAATTCGAATTTCTGGGGATTGGCAGGTTGGTTGGTTTCAAGGCTGGGCATCTCTACACGGAGCTGTCTCTCATTTTCTGTGGGCCAGCAGGGGCTCATCACGTGGTAGTCTCAGGGGTAGAAAAGCATGAGGAAAGGTCAAGTCCTACCGCTAATGCTCTTTCCAACCTTCTGCCTGGGTCACTCTTGCTCCTGTCCATTGGCTAAAACAAATGACAGACCCACCCAGGATGGCAGGATAGAAGAGACTCTGTCCCACGTGGCAAAAGGCCAGGCACCCAGGGAAGGGACCGTGGCCATGTGGGAGGACACACATAACTTTTGAAATCAGGAAGAAAGAGGCTTATTGTTAAAGAAAGGATAGAAGAAGATTTTGTCATGAGATTTGGAATTTTGGTTGAGAGTTCAAGAAAGCAGAAGTTTCTAAGAAAATGAGATGCTCACAGAACTTGTGAGTCGTTTGTGGCCAAGATCAGTTATTATTTATTTTAAAAAGAGATGGTGGACATTCCTTCACCTCATTTCAAATGGTTCCTTTTTCAAGGACTTTTTCTTCATCAGTTAAAAATAAATGTGGGAGGCAGGATTTTGGTCCCCCAGCATTTACGCCTGTGACTACATTAAGTCACGAGGCAGAAGAGAGGTAAGCTTGCAGATGGAATTAAGGTCGCTCATCAGCTGACCTTTAACTAGGGAGGTTATCCTGGATTTTCTGGGTGGGCAGGAGAGTCAGAGAGATGCATGGGGTGAAGAGGCAAGAGAGATTAGAGGTTTCACGGAGATCTGACTCACTGCTGCTGGTCCTGAAGATGGAGAGTGGCCCTGGGCCAAGGAGTGTGAGTGCGGTCTGGAGGGTGAGGTCGGCCCTCAGCCGACAGCCAGCAAGGACACGGGGACCCCAAGGAACCCACACACAGGCAACGGACTTCTGCCAGCAACCTGGATGAGCTTGGAAGTGGATTCATCCCTAGAGCCCCCAGAAAGGAACCCAACTTTACAGACACCTTGGTTTTCTCCTGGTGAGACCCCTACCAGACTTCCGACCCACAGAACCGTAAAATAAAATATTTGTGTTGCTTTAAGTTTGTGGCAATTTGTCATAAAGGCAATAGAAAACCGGTGCAAGGTTCATGATAAAAATTTCAAAAACTATGTAAAAGCACAAAGGAAAAAAAAAAAGCAAAAATCATGTATACGATTATTATTTCTGGATAGCCACATTTTACTTGAGATATATTTTTATCTATTTATCTTAATCCAATTGAGAGCATACTGGACAGATATTTTATAATTCATTTTTTTAACAGATATTGATAGTATCTTATGTCATTGAATTTTCTCCATCCCTGAAAACAGATTTTTTTAAAAAAGATTTATTTATTTTAGAGGGAGGAGAAAGAATGCAAGCAAAGGGAGGGGCAGAGAGAGAGGGAGACAAGCAGACTCCCAGCTGATCATGGAACCCGACTCAGGGCTTGATCCCAGGACCCTGAGATCATGACCTGAGACAAAACCAAGAGTTGGACGCTTAATGGACTGAACCACCCAGACGCCCCCTGAAAATAGAATTTTAATCAGATCTTAGAAGTGTTCGTGGAGAGGTCACACAGGGTGTGGGAACTTAGTAGTGGCCAGGAGCCACTTCCTGAAAGAGAGGGAGTCTTGAAGAGTGAGTAGGAGTTTGGTGGGTGAAGACATTTAGGGTGACCTTCCCAGCAGTAGGAAGAAGCAGACAAAGATGAAGAGGCATGAGCCCAGAGCACACTGCCTGCAGCTGCAGCTTGCCCTTCCAGTCTAGCGGGTAGAGCAGGGGCGGGGGTGGGGGGCAGGAGGAAGGCTGGGGCAGACCCCTGGAGACCCTCAACACTGCTGTGCTTAAGCTCTGGGAAAGCAACCTCCGAAAGACCATCCTCTTATCTGGGTCCTGTCGCCGTTTCTTTCAGGAGATGCCTTGTGGACGACTGACTTGGGACTTGCCCCGCAAAAGAGCTGCGGCCAGGTAAGATCCGCACAAACCAGATTTTCCTACAACGATGCTCCAACACCAGAAAACCGCATTCGATGGCAGTGGCTTCAACAGTCATTACCTTGAAAGCTTTATGGAAAATGGAGATCACTCTAATCTCTTGACAACAACCCACTGCAAAACTGAAATGGCCGACAGAGAATTAAACACATTGAGTTACTAGCAACGTACAAGTGAGTCTTGGCAGAAAGACCTCATCAGGTACCATGTGCCCACCTCACACGTTCTGGAACTGTGTGTTCTGGTCTGGGTTTTCTCGTAAAAACTCTTGACTTCCAAGCAGCTGCTTAAATGGGCAGCAGACAGTTGTGTGGGGAGTCCGTTTTCCTCCCGGGGGGCACAGGGAAGACAGTCAGGGATCCTCGGCAAACACTCCCTCCGTCCCCGGCCAGATTGGTCCATCTTCGGCAAGAGCTTCAGCACTGGGGTTCGCTCAGTCTTGCTTCCTCCCAAGCAAAAGATGGGAACAGCAAGGTCTGCTCACAAAAGTTCCAAGTCTTTCTATCCTGGAATAATGAAGTAATTCCCACTCTTGTCTCCAGACTGGAGGGCATGAGTCATGCGGAACAACACCGTCTTCTTTTTCCCCAGCAATGCATCTTCCCAAGCAGGGGAGATAGCCGACAGTCGCCACGGCCCTGGCTTTCTCTGGGGCCCGAGAGTTTTGTGTCCACGTGTTGCACCGTCTGCAGACCAAAGCCTGAAACTGTAGAACGCCTTCTCCCAGCCTCTTCCCTCAACTCGCCTGCCTCCTAATCCAGCCCTAATTCCACCTGGGCACTCTGTCTGCTGCCCTTTAAAACATCAAAGCACAGCTGCTCGCTTGGACATAATGCTTGTCTTTGTTACTCCTGGAGGACTGGAACCTTTAAAATGTCACTTCCTTGCACATTTCATTTGGTCTAAATGAAACTGATTTTAAAGTTAAAACTTGCACTTGGAGGTTTAATTCCTGGGGATTGTGTCTCTTTCTGCCTTTCAGCTGGCTCACCCCTTGGGTCTGACATCCTGACATAGATCTAGAGGGCTCTCTTGCAAATCCTGTAACTCTTGCAGTTTCTAAATCTTTCCTATCTGAACTTGAAGAGGCATCCCCGAGGATGCACCACTGCTGTGACCGTGCACCTTGGCATTGAGTAGATTGCTATTGTTTAATGATTTGCTTGTCTCTTTAAGCAGCAGTTACGGTTGTGTTCACCTTAGAAATGATTGTTTTTGTAGGATTGGACGGATCATAGTAGAGAATGACCAATCCCTTCCTGTCCTGGATTGGCATTCCCTAGACGTATGCCAGCAAGTCTTCCTGCTCCTTGGGGCAATCAGTTCAATCTGTCCTGTGCTCAGAAGGTAGAGCCTGAATTTATCCTGGATGCCGGCAAGAAGGCTGGCAAAGAACGGCATCCTGCTATTCAAAGTCAATGCTAGGTCCCACCATGTTCATGCAGAGCGAGACTTCCACCAAGCAAACTGGAGGCCTATGCTCAGGACATTGGAAGACAGTCACCCCTGGCCCAGAGGCACTAGGGTGCGGGGCTACATGGCCTCGAATGATATGAAAATGAAAATGACCAGTCACCCAATGTCAACATGAACACTTTTCCCCAGGTCAGGGGCCATTGTTTCTGAAAGCTGACCTTTTTGGAGATAAGTCTTCATTATCAGGTGATGGTTGCTCCAACTGTGGCAAAGTCACCCCTCCTTTGTCCCCCAACCTGCCCCACCCCAAGTTTAATGGCCCGTGCATCTCCATTTGTATTTTTTTTACCCCCAAGGCTTGGCTCAGGGGGTGTAGATAGGTTTACTCATAGGGTCACTTCCAGGTGGTTGCAGGAGCTTCCAGAATGATTCGTAGGCTGCATGTGGGCTTAGGAGGAGAGAAGGCAGCCATTGGCTATGGAATGGCCTTGCGCATGGAATGGGAAGAAAGTTAAGTCCTCTTTGCAGTACTCCTGGGGAGTCTCTCTGTGTTCACTGTCCCTGTTAGTGGGGTCCTCTGGCAAGTGGTGTTTGAGACTCCAGGCTCCGTCTTCCCAGCAGGAGAGGTCAGGTTAGCCCGCAGACTGATGGCTTCTCCACTTAGTGGGGCTTCATTAGAGCCTTTTCAGGATCATCTCCCCTCTCCAGACACATCCCACCCACACAGACCTTCAGTCTGTAACATTGCTAGCTGTTTCCCAGTGGTAATAAGTACTTCATACTTGACCTTTTAATGGGTGTGTAAGGTTTCTTCAGATGGGTATATGAGTTTTTGTAACCATCTCTCTGTTGTTGGACGTTTGGCTTATTCACATTTTCCCCTCTTTTTTTCTTTGAATATTTTATTTATTTATTTGAGAGATTGAGAGAGAGTGTGTGCAAGCCGGGGCGGGGGGGGGGGTCAGAGAGAGAGAGAGAGAATCTCATGCAGACTCCCCACTGAGCAAGGAGCCCAACATGGGGTTCAATCTCACAACCCTGAGATCATGACCTGAGCTGAAACTGAGTTAGACGGTGAACCAACTGAGCCACGAGGCACCCCTCACATTTTTTTCCTCTTAAAAAGAATACCGTAATTTAATTTCTTACATAATGCGCTTTCAAAACTTGAGAAGTTTCTAGAATGCTAGCAGTAGGATTGTTAGTTCAAAAGAAATGTATATTTTACAGCTTAGATATGTATTTCTATGTTGATTTCAAAAGAGTTGTATCAATTTATTGTCCAGACAGCAATTTTTAAAATTACTTTAAAAATTTGAGAGGTAAACAGTTGTGATTTATGTCTTAACATAAATTGTTTTTATCTAATTACAAAGGTAGAAAATTTGGAAAATATAAAAGAAAGAAGATAAAAATAAAGTGTGAAGATCACTATTCCCAGGTAGAAGGAAATGATTTCTGCAACTTAATATCAAATAGTTCAGAAAAATAATATATACACTTTTACATAACGTGTAGTATGACACACACATATGTACACGTATATATGTGTATATATGTATATGTAATACATGTGTTGTGTCATACATATACATTGTCACGCATGTCATACATATGTACATGTGTGTATATAACATGTGTGTGTTATGTCATATCACACACATTATATGTACACACATATACACTCATATAGATTATATAATGTACTTACATATATATATTACATATATATTATTTTGTAGAGAGAGTCACAATATGTATTGTGTGTGTGTGCGTCTGGTGAAAGAGGGAAAGATCAGTAAAGCAAATGTGGTCAAATGTTAACGCAGTTGGTGAGGCTGGGGGGAGGTCTGTGAAGCTATGTGAGCGTGCTTTGCACTACTCTTGGAACTTACCTATAAATGTGATACTATCTGAAAATAAAACATCCATTGATTTTGGATAATACGCTTTCTGGATGTTTTTCCCTATGCATAAAACCCCTGTTTTCTGCCAGTTCGAGGGTTCATAGCATTTTGCTTTGTTAGTGGCAGCTGCATAGCATTACACTCTGCCATAAATATGTTGCCCTGACCTTGGTACGTCCTCTTATGGAGGTAAGCAATTGCCTTCCTGTGGAACCTTTAAGTTGCTTCCAATTTGCCACTATTAAAAATAATATTTCAATAAGTGTCCCAGGGCACAAATCTTTCATCATGTCTTCGGTAAATTTCTTCCCTGGGAAGGACTGCTAATGCAAATTGCCAAATGCCGCGGGACGGGTTCCGCTACCTGGCTCTGCCCCTCACCACGCAGGAGGACCCCTCTCTCAGGGTCCAGAAACAGAACCCTGCTCAATGCCGCTCCGCTCGGCGGGGGTGGGGCTGCAGGCTCTACCACAGGCTGGTGGCGGGTTTCAGGGGCTCCAGCTGCAGGAAGCACAGCCTGGTGTTTCGGACCTGGAGTGTCTCCTTTGGGCAGCATTTCCCCTGCCCCATCCACCTCTCCACAGGCTGGGAGCTTCTTTGCAAAGCTCTGTGTTCTCCCCCCTCCTTCACTCCCACTCAAGGAAGCCTCTGATTCCCTGTGGTGTCCACTCTGGCTCCTGCTTCAGGCCCTTGCAGTTGACCAGCTCGCCGTGGTTTGTGCAGGTGGGATAGCATGTGTGTTGGGCGTGGGGTGCACAGAGCACAGATGTCTTAGAGCAGGACCAGAGAGGCAATGGCCTGAACCCCGAACTCACACGGTTCCCTGTGCATTTTACTACAGTTTTCTTTCACTCTTAAAAAAACAACAACAAAAAACCAAAAAACGGAAAATTTGTAGTTTGAAACATTTCATTATTCTAATTGCATTTCTTTGGATGCTAGTGCTGTTTAGCATTTGTGCAAGATTGTTGACCATTTCTCTTTCTTCTGTGAAAGGCTTGTGCATGTCCTTCCACTGTATTTGTGCTGGGCATTGTTTCTCCTTCATTGATCTGTATGAAGCCTTTATAAGGGACATCAGCCTTTGTCATATAGTTCGAATATCTGTCCCACTTTGCTATTCAACTTTTTACAGCATTTACAGTGCCTTTTGACATTCGGCAACTTCTCATCTTCGTATAATCCAATCTAAGTGGGTTTGTTTTTTTACCACAGCTCGACATTTATAGGCATGCTTTTCCTTTGCTTTCGCTAGAAAGGCTTGCCTTCTGCGTGCTCAGGAACTGGGGCTCTGCACGACATCCCCTCTCACTCCGCCCATGTGGCACCTACCACAGCACCCCAAGAAGGCATTTGATCAATACGTGGTTGCTGTTGACTCGAGTGAAGTAGGTAATGAAAACTCTTTATGGTCTAATGGCTCTGAACATTATTTGCAAGGCTGCAAGTGAGAATTCAGGAAGCAATGTCCTAAATGGTACCCTAGTGCCTCTCAGAGGATCTGGCTAATTGAATTCAAACCACATGTGGGGCTCTTTCCCAGGACAATATGCTCAGAAGGCAGCGGAGATGAGCTGCCTTTCCAGAGCCTGGGTGTCCTGTAACAGGACCAAACGAAGGTTGAAGTCAACATCTTCCTTCTCTTCCTTCTGAGATGTGGAGTGTGATGTGTACCTTCCAGCGTTAAGGATTTCTGAAAATTCATAAAGCTGGTAATACAGGGCTCATCTGCAAAGAGCAACACAAATGCCCTGTTTTAAAGTGGAAAGTGGTGTCCACAAGCCCGAGGCAATGAGTTGACGGTTACCACAAATCTTTTCACGATGTCTTTAAGCACATACATGGCGACAACAACAAAGTCATTGTGCTGGGCCTCCTTATGGCTCCAGGACTTTGGATCTCATTTTAGAAAGTGCCCACAGAAACCAAAACCAAAACCAAAACCATGTAGGACATTTCTAAAGACACACTCCTCCCATGGCTCTCCTGTGCGTTTTCAACTTTGGGGGTGGGGGCGATCTCTTGTTTGAAATCTTGCACGTTTTTTGACAGAATTATTGATTCTGTGTTGCCTACAAGATCATGAACTTTCTTGGTCATTACAAATCAACCTCCGTAGAATTGTCTCTTTCACCCACATCCAGAGAAAGGGAACTTGGGTTTTCTAAATAAAGTGTCTGGAGAAAACCAATGTGTGTACTGTACAGATGATGTCGTTAATAATGCATTTTTAGATGAAGTTAATATTTTATGGGCTATTAATAATATATGTGTTTGGGGAAATGCATATATTCCATAGAAGGAAGGGAAATTTATAAACCTGGAATCTCACATCTCTGAGCACAGTGCAGTTGTGACCCATATTTGATGAAAACTTGCCATTATTTTGTATTGAGAATAAAGTTTCTTCGTTGATGTAACCTGGAAGGCTCAGAATTCAGGAGTTTGTTTCTGCTTCTGGCTGAGATCGCTGCTGACAGCAGCCCCACCCCTCCTTACCCATCATGCACTTTAGCCAGGCTCTGAGCTCCGCCAAGGCCAGAACGTGGGCTTCCAAGCCTCAAGCTGGGGCTTGTGAAAGGCACTTACTATGTGTATACGTAAGACGTCTTCTCACCTCAGAATGTGATTTCAACTTAACGGCAATTTTTGTTCAGACTTGGAAAGGGTCTGTCTCTCCCGTTACCTTTGAGTTTGAAGAGACGAGTTACGCAACTTTCACTTTTCCAGATGGAGCGAGACACAGAAGGAAGACAAGTGAGGAGCAGCTGGTGTGGCCCAGATGTAACAAAAACCTGGCTGGTGACATTGAAATGAGAACATCTTGACACCCATGGGTGCCAGGCTCCCTGCCAGTTGCTGAGGAGGAGAAGCAGGACATAACCCCTTCCCCCTGGGGGGCTGTCAGTCTAGCTGAACCATCACAGGACTCCTTAATCATTACTCTCCTGTCATGATGAACCTATTTAATTCCTACTTATTCTGCAGCCCTGACGTCTCGCTGCTAAGGATGCAAGGATCCAAGGCAAATATTTTCTAATTTTATTTCCCTGAAGCTTTGAGATACCCTATTCCATATGTTAAGTCTGATGGAGTTCAGAACACGCAGTCCCAAAATATGGCATCTTACCATCTTTTAAACACATGTGAAGCTGAAGGAATTTGAGAAATTCAGGTGCAGGGAGACTCCCTGACCTCCCCTCTCCCTGAAGCAGTTGTAAGACCTCATGTGAGGGGTGCTTCCCTGTGCCCGGGGGAAAGGGGCCTCGTTATCTCAGGAGTTGAGGGACACCAAGAGGATTCTGGGTGAGCAGGCCTTGCTAAGTTTCCTGCCCTTGGCTCACACCCTTGGTCCTACCATGTTTTCCCATGACTGTCCACTCTTCACCGGACCTAGTATAAAAATACATTAACCATTTCTTCAAGTGTTCATTTCTCTTTCTCTTTTTAAAGATTTTATTTATTGATTTGTCAGAGAGAGAGAGAGAGAGCACACAAGCAGGGGGAACCACAAGCAGAGGGAGAAGCAGGCTCCCCGCTGAGCAGGGAGCCTGAGGTGGGACTCGATCCAGGACCCCGAGATCATGACCTGAGCCGAAGGCAGACGGTTCATGGACTGAGCCACCCAGGCACCCCGTCAAGTGTTCATTTCTTCATGATGGCTCCCGTGTCACAGAAAATTTACATGCAACAGGTGAGCCTGCCTGTCTCCTGTGAATCTATTTTTGTTGACTTTCAGGCCCAACCAGGGACCCTAAGAGGGTCGAAGACCAGTTTTTCCTCCAGGGGGCACGAGTCTCTTCTGTGTCAGTAAAATGACCTAAAATGTTAGTGAAATCTGAACGCGTGTCTTCATTCTTCTGCACACTCACACCTGTGCAGCATAGAGGTTGGGGTTCTGGAGGGCGACAGGCATGGCTCCCACCTCAGTCCCAACCCCCCAACATAGAATAACCTGGGCAGGTAACACCTATCCTCACTGGGACTACCCTCCCTTGTGCCGAACAGAGCTGACTCCGCGGGTCCTGGTGCACTGGCGCACTTCTCTCAATTCAGAGACCAGCTCTGGGGGGGGGCAGCAATTTTTTTAAAATATTTTTTTTTATTTATTTGAGAGAGAGAGAAAGAGAGAGAAAGAGCAGAGCAGCGGGGGAGGGAGAGGCAGAGGGAGAAGCAGACTCCCCACTGAGCAGGGAGCCCGATGCGGGGCTCGATTCCAGGACCTTGAGATCATGACCTCATGCAAAGGCAGACGCTCAACGACTGAGCCACCCAGGCGCCCTGGGGCGGGGGGCAGGGGGTGCAGGGAAGCAGCAATTTAACCAGCACTCAGGGATGCTCATCTTTTTACTCCGAGCCCCTGCCCTGCAGGAGGACCAGATGGGTGATAGGATCTATGGTCCCTTGCTTCTCAAAGTACAACCTTCTCACTGTGCTGAGTGGGACTCTGGTACTTTAAAGGAAGCTTATTTTGCGCACATCAAGTCCCCTAAACATGCCGATTTCTTCATCTGATGCTCAGTCGATCTGTTTCAGAGCGGGAGGAAACACCGACAGGTTGCAGACCTTTACTGAGAGATGTTCGTCTGTCTCAAGATGGTACCAAAGGGGTTTTCAAGAGTGATTCTGAAATCATACTATTCTAATCTTATCTTAGAAGCCCAACCCCCACCCCTTATGCTCACACACCGCAGCTCCAGCTCCTGTTAAAAGGAAGTCAGTCCGAAGCATACCGACCTTCTATCCGCTAGCACTATTCTGAGGGTAATGAATGTGAAGTGGACGTGACTTGCAAACGTGTAGACTTTTTGACTCAGACACAAACAAAAGGGAGTATCTCAGAAAATGAAAGAGGCCACTGAACAACTCTGAGCCCTAAAGCTCACTCTCTTGACATCTTTCATGAGACAATGGTCTTGAAGCCAAGTTTTGTGGGGGAAGAGAAAGTAACTTTCTAAATTCCTTGAGTTTCATGGACTTATCAAGCACTCTGTCTAAGGGACTAGATCCTGGGGATTATATGCCAGGGACAGAGAGAATCCAGGATATGACCCAGAGGAGAAACCCACTTCCTCTAGGTGGGACAGAGGAAGTGCTTTCATTTGCTTCTTCAGCATGTTTCCAGGCCTTTCCATGAGGCATGCAGGAAGTTCCTGATACACTGTGTCTGAGAATGCGAAAGTGGAGCCCAGTCAGCACAGAGAACCGGCAGGTCAAGTCAGAGAGCACATGGGTGTAGACTGGAGTATCAGGTGCAGCAGGGTGGGCAAGGAACGGTGTGGGCTCCAAGGATGGCAAGGGTCCTGTCTTAAGCTACTTGGGCTGCCACAAGTACCACAGACTGGGAGACTTACACAACAGAAAGGTCTCACGGTCCAGAGGCCAGGAAGTCCAAGATCGAGGTGTGAGCAATCTACGTTTCATTCTGAGATCTCTGCTCTTGGCTTGTAGGCAGCGACCCCCTTTGTTGTGTGCTCACGTGACCTCTTTATGCATTCTGAGGGACAGAATGCAAGTCCAGCGTCTTGTCTTAGAAGGACGCTAATCCTACTGGATCAGAGCCATATCCTCATGACCTCGCTTCACCTTAATTACATCTTTAGAGGCCAAACACAGCCATACAGGGGGTTAGGGATTCAACATGTGAATTTGGGGGGAACACAAACATCTAGTCCATAACGGGACCCTTGCTCTCTGAGGACCCTGGAAGCAGGTGTGAGACTGTGTCTTACTCCTCCCTGATCTTGTCTCATGCCCACAGATGACACGAGATGCACATATCAATAAACTTCTGTTCATCTCTTATCAATTTGTCCTCTGTTACAAGCCTCAGCTCAGAGCCTAGGACGGGGAGAGGAAAAGTTTCTCCTCCCCTACAAGCGTGTGGTATGTGCTTAGCACTCAAGAGAAAACAACGTCTTAATCCATTATTTTTAGAGACATTTGAACTGGGCCCCAGGCTCAGCAGGTTTCTGTCCAGGTTTCTCTTCTGTTCTGTTCCTAACCCATCGATCAGAAACCACTTCCTGCGTCAAGAGGCTGGGAAGTGGGGGAATCTCACTCAATTGCCAACTGAGAATTAGGGTCAAAACACTCCAATCTGGAAAAAAAAAAGCCTTCATCATATTTCCCCAATCTGAGCCAATTTCACATCTAGAAATAACCAATGTCCGCGCATCCTAGTTCTACCCATGCCAAAGTACTCGCTATCCATTGGAAGGATCCCGGCATCACCTTGCTAATAAAACGTCACAGGCTACCAAAGTCCCAGAAAACTAACCTGAATCATTTTGTCCTTTTGATTTACCAAACGTTTCAGCCGAGCAAGCAAGACTTGGAATTATAATTATGTCAGCATATAATAATTAAATCTGCCTAACCAGCCTTCGCTGTATATTTTTCAACAAAAACCAGCACAAAGAATTCTGCACATGCGCTCAATAGATTTCAATGTTAAGGACATAACTGGCAACACGCTGTTCAGCGGATCGTCAACACAAATTCCTCTGGTACCCGCGTCATAACATCAGTCACAAGGAACCACAGTGGATACAACACATAACTGTGGGTTTACTTCCTCACAAATCGGCAGCAGTGAAAAGATTTATAATTTCCCTGTCCCTGACATCAGTGGGCAAGCAAGCAGGCAGCCTCGTTGGCTTTGATGAAAGGATATTACGCATCGCATGTACTTGACACGGGTGACAGTTGTAATATCTTCTCCCTGATGTCAGTTCCAGCTGTTGTCCTACTGCAGGCAGGTCAGCAAGGGAAAGACACAGAACAAAGGAAGCATGCTCTGCACGTCGTGGACAGGATGCTTTTCCTATGGCTCACACTTTCGGTGCTGCTTCATAAAAAAGATCGAAGGAAATTCATGATTGTTTTTCTCAGCTGCAGTTTAGACCATCAGCTGCATTCTCTTCTTCTGTAGGCTGGGATAAGAATAAACCAGCATTTCTGGAAATCCTAGAGGCAAGTAAAGCCTCTCCCCTCCCTCCCCCACTTTGAGGTCCTGAAGGGGCTAAGATCTGAGAGAGAGGCCACCACTTGAAGGCCCGGTTTGGCTACAGCCTGGTGGGTTCCAGCAGCATCCAGCAAGTGGACGTGAGAAGCTTCCTAGACATGTGAGAAAAAAATGGACATTTTTCAATGCCTCCTCCCCGACTCACACCCCAGACAACTACCTCAGACAGTCTCTTGGGGTCTCAGGATCAGAACTGTGCCTGAAAAAAAAAATCCCTCGAATCTCAGGGAGACTTGCCAAAGTTGTTGCTAGGTTTCATGTGGAGAAAACATTTGCATGAGGGAGCCCGCCACTCCCGACTGCAAAGAGAAAGGGGGAATCTCACGGAGTTTTCTGACAGCCGGCTCTCCCAATGAGTGGGGGAGATGTCCTGGCAGCTCGGGACAGACAGAGAAAGAGAAAAATCTGGAGAGATGGCCAGAGCGTGCCGGTCCCTGGTGTGGGCCAGTTCAGTTCAGGGCCAGCCCCTGCCCCAAGGCTGCCATCCAGCCCGACACTCACGGGCACCTCTCAAGAAGCCGTGAAAGGGCGTCTAACGTACAAGCATCTGCTGATAGACTCGCTTTAATCACTTCACAGATCATTTCCTTTGCTTTTAACGTGCATGCCAACACTCTCACACAAAACCACCGTGAGTCATTTCTGAACCTTGTTCTTCCTCCCTTAACCCAAAAGGCCCGGGGCCCCACTGTCGGATAGCCTCCTGCTAGCCCATCATATCGTCTCGTCCTTCTGCATCTGGCCTTCCCCCTACTCAGACCGTTGGTCATCTGAGACGGTCAGAGACCAGGTCCGCAGCCTGCAATTTGTACACCGAGTGTTGAAATGGGACAACTTCCTAAGCAATAGCGTTTTCAACTAGCCTTCAGCAACTGGGGTTTCAGAAATAGTTCTTTCAAAGAGCCTCGTTTCATGTGAGCAAGCATTTGCTGACTCACTCAGGGAGCACACAGCTTCCAGGAAGTGTGGTTGGCAATGCATGCTGGCTAAAGAAACCAAGGCAATTGTTTTTCCATTATTCCATTACCAGCTGGCAGAGAAGATAAATACCAAAATAGGAATTTCTCCTTCGACATGAAGTCATGGAGACCACAGTGAGACAGGCTGGTCCATCCTGTTCCCGGGTGCCCATCTCAAATTATTTCAGATGTTGCTGGGTTCGAGCTCCAGAGCTGTCAGCTGCGAATCTCCAATTCCTACAACCTGCTTGTGTCGCTGAAGAATTGTTCCAATGCCAGCACCGAACACGCTCATGTGTAAAGAAATCAGCTCCCGAACGAATCTGATTATGGAAGTTACAAAGGTACATTCTACTTAGCATTTCAATATCATTAAAGTCTTTCCTACAGTCTGATTTCAAGAAGAGAATCGAGCAACTGGACCATCAGTTCCTGAGAGAAATACAAGGGATGGCTGTCGTGTTTCAAGCCTTGACTTCCATATTGATAGTAACACTATTGTATTTCTGTTATAACCTTACTAAAACACAAAGGAAATGCTGGGCATCCAAATTTACTCCTCAGCATTACAAAACAAACAGCAATAATAGGGGAAGAAATGCATTTTAGCAGAAACCAGAACTTTCCTTTGCAGCCCTGTCCTGAGCTGGCCACCCAGAGCACAGACCGGCTCAAGCCTGACATCACAAACTCCTACCCGAGCTCCACCTCGGGGGCCTTAGTTACAAAACGTCCTCAGAAATACATCATTCGAGGGCATTCGATCCCAAGTTGACTTTTACTTACTGTTTAGATTTTAAGACCTGTCATCCGCCTTGCAAGGGGGGGGTAAACTTTTCAAGGGCAACTTTTGGAAGTTGGCTGCATGCAGGAATTCTGAGGTATTTAGTTGCTAGGTGACATAAACCCCCTACTTAGAAAGTGTCACAGAACAGTCTAGAAGTGGTTGGGCCCTGAATGTAAATTATTGGTTAGGAAAAGCTTTGAAACTGTCTGAAGATAGTAAAGAAAAATAAGAAAAGGCGTGGCAGGGTCTTTACCTGAGAAAGATGGGCCTGAACTAATATCATAGATTTGGCTTAAACGATTTAAGAGAGCATGAAAAATCTGAATAGAAATTCAGTGTGCCATCGCGGAAGTTCAAGAGAGCCAGAATTAACCTCAAGGATAAGCATAAACCATGCCGTTGAGGTTGTTTCTAAGAGAAAGAAGAGCTTGGAGCAAAAGTTTGCAAAGCATCCTGTTTGTAGGACTGATCTTTGCTGCGGCCACATCCACGAAGTCAATGGTCTTTTTGGTGCCTCTTCTCAGTGCCGAGCTGAGGGATGATGGGAACGGACAACTCCCGGCCCCTGGGCCCAAAGTTTCCCAAAGACACTCCAGCCTCCACTTCTGCGTCTGTGTGACAGGAAACACAATGGTGTGCTTGCTTCGGGCCAGGCACCCTTTGAAGCACCCAGTTCACACTGATGATTCCATTCCCATGACAGCCTGTGGGGAGGTGTTGAAGCCGGCTCCGTTTCATAGGTGAGGGGACGGAGGCAAGGCTAAGCGGCTGGCTGGGCCAGTGCCGGGTGGTGTGATCTCACCCTTGCAAAGCTGCCCTTCTTGCCTCCTCCGTTGAAATGATCCAGGTCCCCTAAATGGGATCCCTCTGCTGTGGGCTTAACGCTAAGCTTTGTTGGTCAAGGAGACAGAGACCCTGAGGGACAGTCGGGTGCTGCTTCCTAGGTCTGGACGGTCTGCTTAGGGGGCTCCCGTGAGTCAGGTGGCGGTGGCAGCGGCTTCCCCGGTGCCCCCTCAGGTGGTACTGAAGCAGAGTAACATGCCCCCCACCCTGCGCATCCTAGAGAGCTGGCTTCCAGCAAATTCCAGAGGGTGAGTTTTCAACAAGATCCATCAGCAGGGCACCACAGGAACACCTGTCCCCTGCTGAGCCACAACGGGTCCCTCTCCATCCTGTCTGGACCTCAGCTTGGGGCAGGAAGGGACGCTCCTTACGGACAGCGCTGCTCGGTGCTGTTCCCACGGCATGCTTTCGAGTTCCCTCTACTCGTCACTAAGCAATCCCTTGTTCCTGCACTCCCGTTAGGGTAAATAATTATATACATTACACTTCCCTGGCCAAGTTACTGTGCGGTTTCTCTCTCCTGATTGGATCCAGACCGATACCCTTGCCTAAGGGCCCAGACGGGGAGCAATGCAGCCAAGACCTGAATCTGGAGTCTGCTCCGGACCATGCTGTCACCATCTCTGGTTGGCAGGGTCTGACACCATGTGCCCAAAGCGCACAGCACCAATTCACACTGGAGGGCAGGGCAATGGGGAAGGTGTCAGGGGAGAACCCACAGGCTGAGTCTTTAAACAGTTTTCTGATAGATACATAAATGAAAGGCATTCCAGAAAAGGGATGGCCTATGCAGTGCTGAGAGGAGTGACAGACTCAGGATGGGGATGGAGGTGTCAGCAGGGCTCCTGCTTAATCCCCCAAACCTCCTTCACATTCTGGGGCAATTTCTAGTGAGATGGGAGGCCTTCAGGATCCTAAACCTTGCTCTTCCATTTCCCTGCTTTTCTGGGGACAGCCTTGCTCTCCGGGGCATCGAGGAGCACGGGGCTCCTGACCTGGGTGTCGTGGTGGTGAGAAGGTGGCAGAGAAGGGGTCAGAGGCTGCCGCGGGGCCATGACGGCATTCTCACCAAGCATCACCCACAACGGCTGCTAAGTTCATAACACGGCATACAGAGCAGAGAGATACCTGCATTTTTGTAATAATTTCATTTATTTCCATTTTTGATAAAAACTAGTTAGTTCTTAACTCCCCAAACACACACTGATAAACAATGAATAGCATCAGCGTTGGAAGAGCAAATGGCAGAGCGGGAGCCACCAGGTCATTTCTAGCAATATAGCTTTGGTTTTGGGAGGAGGGGGCTTGGCAGAAAACACTGAAGTTACCTATAATTTTTTTCCCACCAATTCTGCTCTCATAGCTTTTGTGGAAATAGACTCTTTGTCTAAATGAGAAGAAGCACTCAGAGTGGGATGGGGTCGTGAGGACGGCTCTGCCCACCCCGCTTGCAGACACCCAGACCGCGCACTCCCTCATCCCTGCTTCCTTCCGAGGTCGGCTTCCAGCATGGCGTGGCCCACACATCCAGAGAGTATTTAAACATACCGGGTGCTGACCCAAAGTCTGGATTGTTGGCAAAAGTTGGGATTTATACTTAAAAAGTGATAGATGTGGGTCCCAAAACTTTGATGAACAAAAATAACCCCCTGGGATCCAGGCCCATGTGGATGTATAAGGCCCTTTTCTGCCTCAATGGCAATGGTGGGGGGAATCAGAAGCAAAAGGTAAATTCCAAAGCAGAAAACTGAGGGGACTGTATCTGGTGGTTTACATCGTGTTGGTCACCCCTCCACGGTCTGCGGGCCTGTTTTCTCAAGGGTTACTGTTTCTGTGTGGTTTGGGCAAGGAATTCAGGAAGCTATGTATTATGGAAAAAAAAAAAAAAGCAAAGTAAGTGTTTCATATCATGAAGATAATGCTAAGTTTAATGGTGGATCCAGCGTTTGAAGTCATCCCAGGTCCGGGGAGCGGGTCAGCAGCGCGGCCTACGGTTACACCGCGTTCCTTTGAAGGAGCTGGTCCAGTAATTGCTAGGGAAGCAGGAGACAAAGACGTCAAGGCCAGGTTTACCATCTGCGGGCCACACACACGTCACACCAGGTGGCGGCCAGGCCGTTACCTTTTTGAAGACTTCAGCACGGAGTCTGTTACTCTGTAAGATCACTCTTTTCTTTTGTTCTTCTTTTTTCTTTTTCACTTCCGGCAAGTTATTATAGATCCTGAAACAGATTCAGAAAACACGCGGAGTGGTAGCGAGCCAGCGTGTGCCTGGGGTGGCTCTGTGTCCTGTCTTGTCAGCAGGCTCTTCCATTTCAAAGACAAGACCAGCTGCAGACGGGTCATCCCGGATCCCCGAGACGCCGGGACCCAGGGCTGCAGTGACAGTCTCTAGAACGGGCCGCCGAGGCCGGGACGGCGCCAACAGGCAGAGTCCCCCTCTGGGGCGAAGCTCAGAGGGCAGGCCCTTCTCTGCCCCTCCATTCTCAGACATAATCAATGACTTGATTGCATCAAGTGGGAGATTCCAAACCTACTGGTTTGCCACTCTGTGCAAACTTACCCCACATACCTTTTTGCTACACATTTTCTTAAACCTTCCTATGACTTAGAAAAGGAGTAGCAAATAAACGGAGGAGCTAGCAGGGACTATACTAGAATTACACACACATCAATGTGCGTTTACCTCTTAATCTGTGCCTTCCTAATTAAACTGCTTCCAGATACATCTCAGGCATAACTATTATGTTCTTGTCCTGGTGTAAACTTAGGAGTTTCCAAGTTACAAGCAGGACCCAAGAGACCTTCTTCTGGACCCTTCTTTCCTACCTCTTAGTAGAAACTGTTTGTGTCTGGATGCCAAATGATATTTCTGCGAGAATCCGCAGACACAGCAGGACTGAGGCCTGAGCTTTGAGCTTGCTGTATACATGGCATGTGGGTACACACCTTTTTTTCATTTCCTCTCACATCTGAAAGCCAGAAAATTTGCTTAATAGGTCCTACCTTTAAAATAATAACAAAGTATAAAAATATTAATGAGGACAATATTATCAGGTGACATTATCTTGGTTATTGAGCACGAAGCTAGTCACCTGGCATAAATGTTCTCAATCCGCACAAGAGTTGAAAGTGGCCTGTACCGTCCTCTGCAGCATGACTGAGGAACGCAAGCCCCAGTGAGGTCAGGAGACTCTTGTAAAGTCCCTCAACTGCCTAATGATGGGCTGGGATTCGAACCTTGGACTCTCACTCTATGTAACACCGCCCCCCAACCACGTAGTATAAAGTGTCTGGGAAATGCTTATTCCACTGATATGGTTTGAACGAATCAACGAACACAGAGTTGCCATATCCAGGAACCATTCGAGAAAGGGCCAGGGACAGGACTGGAAGGAATCAGTAGGAAAGCTGAACGTCCCACAGCTCCACAGTGGAAACCCCTCAGATGCATAGAGACCGTCTTCCTGATACCGACCATCTGAATCATGTGGACAGTTGAAGATAAAAATTCCTAGGTCTCACTCCTGCAGCTTCTGATGCCGTATTTTGTTAAAAGGGCTTCCTAAATAAATGGTGGTCTATCCATGCGATGCACCACTCAGCAGAGAGTTGAAACCAATGAGGAAAATCATCTGTATCTGTATCTTTTGACACAGAAAGACCTCACAGACATATTATGAAATGAAAAAAGCTACAGAAAAATAATATGTAGAATATGATCCCCTTTTTGAAAATTAGAAAACTGTTGATGTCCAAATAAAAGTCTATTTTCAGGCAAAGAGAAAGGCCAGGAAGGATACAGAGAAGGCTGATAACTGCGGGTATCTGGAGAAAGGACTGGGCCCAGGGAGGTGTGGTGGGAGGCAAGACAGTCAGCCATGACGGACTTCAGCTTTATCTCTACTGTCTGAGTTTTTAAAATGAAAATGTGATTCAACAATACAACTTTTTGGTTATATAACAAAGAATACAGAAGAAAAGAAAGCTTCTGTATAATAACAGAATACAGAAGAAAAGAAAGCTCCGGTGTGATTGTGGGTGAGTGAGGTCTGAGAGCCAGGGTGAGAGCCCACCCAGGAAGCAGAGTGAAAACCCAAGTACAGACTTCATCTGTAACCTAGCTCCTGCATCCCCCCTGAGCCTTCGTTTCCTCTTCCAGAAAGCCACAGGGCCATCCTGTCCACCCTGAACGCTGCTTTGAGATCTAGTATTTTAATTTAAGTCTCCATAATAGCGGCTTTGGGTTTGGGGACAGGGAGGGGAAGATTCAGCTGAATTTTTTCACTAAACTGAAAAAGGAATACTTTGGGCAAGAGGTACACCAACTCTGCACATCTCAAACAAGCAAGTCTGAAAACCCAGCGGCCCCTCAGAATCCCCAGTTAGAATGCTGTCAATCAGGTTGCTAATGGGATGCTCCCCTTCTCCTCACTTCCACTCTGATACAAAGAGGCTCCCTGCAGAGGATCCAAGTTGGCCAATTATCATGGAAACGATACTGAAAGCAGAGAGTTTGTGTCTGGACTGTGGAGAAACACCTTTTTCCGATTTCAGTGGTCTCTCTAAGCGCACTATCAATGGGGCTTAATTATTACAGTTCCTCCCGGTGCTAGATACTTTATTATAAACTAATGACATTTTCTTGCATGAACTTGGCCAACATTGCTGAGTTATTACCTTCTGGTTGGGAGGCCAGGGCTCAGAAAGAATGGCCGCCTTTGTATGCACTAGGTGGGTGAGAATTAGTAAGGGTCCAGAATAGCAACCAGCCAAGCAGAACGGGGACAGCGTCGGCAGCAGGGCCACCAAGCTGCCAGGGATGGAGCATCAGGAAGGCCAGCGTGTGGCCCTCTGTGGCTTTGCTGGCTCCCACACGCCACGGGCTTCCAAGTTTGGATTCTTTCCTGCAGGCTCTGCCACTGGCAAGGTCCTCAGGAGAAACCTCCTCTCACCTCCTCATAATATCTCCTTCGAAGGTTCACAGTGACAAACAGCACCTGCCCACAGAGACGACGGGAGTGTGCAGAAGCATTTCCATTATGAGTCTGGGGATCTCTTAGAGACCAATTACTGGGTCGCTTCAGAATCCAAGACCCGCCACTTTCCTAAGGCTTTTCCAAGAACGGCATTAACATTCGGAGGTGCAGCTGGACAACTACACTTCTTTTAGCCAGTGTTTCAGATTCACGGCCAAGAAGACCTCAGACATTAAAGGTGGACCTGGAAATAGCGGCCCCTCTGGGCGCCTGGACGCATCAGCCACCCCTCCCTACCTCCCCCCCACATTTTTCGACTTCACACAATAAGCAAGTACCTTTTAGATCGCATGTGCATCTCCTTCTCTGAAATGTATCTTTCTTTGGGTTTGAACAAGTTATCTGGAATGAAATAGAAAGAGGATTAATTTCAGAAGGTATGGCTATTGCACATTTCTAGAGAAATATTATAGTGCACTTAATACCCACTTTCTTATCGATCCTTAGGCTAAGCCCCAACCTGCTACAGATACTGAAGGTCTTTTTTTTTTTTAAGATTTTATTTATTTTTTGAGAGAGAGACAGCACAGGCAGGGGGAGCAGCAGAGAGAGAGGGAGAAGCAGACTCCCCACTGAACAAGGAGCTGAATGTGGGGCTTGATCCCAGGACCCTGGGTTCATGACCTGAGCCAAAGGCAGACGCTTCACTGATTGGGGTGCAGACACCCCAGATACTGCAGGTCTTAGTAGATACTCATACACCAGAAACCCTGTCCACACACGCTGTAAACCTCAGAACACGGCCACCCACTCATACTGCAGAATTCACAGTTTGGGGGCCCTGCTTGATGAGCGCCAGTCCACTTCCCAGGAGACCAACTCCAAATTTATTTCTTTTATATTCCTTCCTCCTACATCCAATGCGCAGCTCCTTTATCACCAGGGGATGCTCAGAAGAAGAAAAAGTAGATAAGATTCTTCTACCATGAACTTCATTTTTTTTTGGGGGGGGGGCATGTCAGATAATTAACAAACTGGCTACAAAGTAACAGGCAAGAGCTCTGAAGGAATCGAAACACAGCCACATCGTAAAGGGGGACTGGGTGGGCCAAGAGGGCCCATAGGGGGAGGAGATATTTAAAC
>NC_048223.1:124768625-124794753 GCF_002007445.2 Ailuropoda melanoleuca
CAGAAACCCTGTCCACACACGCTGTAAACCTCAGAACACGGCCACCCACTCATACTGCAGAATTCACAGTTTGGGGGCCCTGCTTGATGAGCGCCAGTCCACTTCCCAGGAGACCAACTCCAAATTTATTTCTTTTATATTCCTTCCTCCTACATCCAATGCGCAGCTCCTTTATCACCAGGGGATGCTCAGAAGAAGAAAAAGTAGATAAGATTCTTCTACCATGAACTTCATTTTTTTTTGGGGGGGGGGCATGTCAGATAATTAACAAACTGGCTACAAAGTAACAGGCAAGAGCTCTGAAGGAATCGAAACACAGCCACATCGTAAAGGGGGACTGGGTGGGCCAAGAGGGCCCATAGGGGGAGGAGATATTTAAACCACAATCCAAATGACCATGGGACCAGCTGTGGGAGGACCTAAGAGAAGGAGGAGGGTAGGGGGAACCAGCGAGGGCCACAATGGATGCAGCGTGAGGGAGCGAGGGCACGAGGCGCGAGGCGAAGTCAGGCCAGCAGGTGACACGAGATCAAAGACAGTAGCATTCTCCACGCAGGTATGCTTAACAACCTCCTGGGGACTCTGACCCCGATGCACATGTGTGGGCGGTGGAAACGTGAACCAGAATTATCAGACTACGCCACTGTGCACCAAGACTGGGAACCATCCGAACTGGGTTTTCTATGCCTGTTTAAGGCGCTTTGCAAGCTTGTTAAGGAGTTTTCCTTCAGAGTGAGAGAGATGGAGATGACTCGTGGGGTTTTGTTTTTTATTTTTATTATTTTTTAAAGATTTTATCTTTTTTTCTTGAAGATTTTGTTTACTTGACAGAGATTGAGAGCACAAGCAGCAGGAGCAACAGGCAGAGGGAGAGGGAGAAGCGGGAGCCCGAGCAGGGAGCCTGAAGTGGGACTCGATCCCAGGACTCCAGGATCATGACCTGAGCCCAAGGCAGACACTTCACCGACTGAGCCACCCAGGTGCCCCCACGTGGGGTTTTAAACAGGAGGGCTGATCTATATTGCTAAAAGATGACCAGCAACTGTTCGTACACAAACTTGGGTCAAGGAGCTACACACAGGCCACAAAGGTCGATCAGGCATGGGGGTGGGGGGGAGGGGGACTAGAGATGGCAGTGCTGGGGTGGGGGGGGACTCCAGCCTCCCCGACACTGCCCGTGTGCTAAGTGAGTTGTGGGCTGGGAGAGAAGGATCGGGAGGACTTCTAGACTGCGGGCTGGAGTGACCATTCATTTGATGACTGTTACGCTTTCGCCGTAGGCACACAAAGGTAACTAAGACCAAGGGCTCAAAGCCCAGGGCAAGAGTCAGATAAGGAAGGCCTTGGGATGCCAGGACCAATGGTCTGCACGGGGCAGAGGGCTCCTGGGGGAGTGCTCAGCCCTCCGGGGGAGGAGCTGTGCTGGGGAGACTTCACAATAGGAGACAGACAGGGAGGGGGCTGGAGGAAGGGTGACCCAGGGGAGAAATGCAGCAGGGTCCCTGGCACCTGCCTGCAGCAAGGATCTCCAAGCACACACACGCAGCAGGACCCATCGGGGCCTCATTTCAAGGAATAGAAACCATCCTGCCTGCGCTTGTGCAAACATACAGCAAAATCGCATCTATCAATTCTCTTTGAAGGAAATGCTGCCTTTATGAAATTAAAGTGACTGGTGGAACAATATTCAGCCTGCTTATTGGTCTTTTATGGACTTTCCTTGAAGCGTTTTTACTCCAATTCACTGATAGAGAGCAAGGAGAACCATGGTTGTATTTACTTCTCATTAACATTCGAATAGAGGAGGTTTGGGTTTTCAGTTTTTTCAATAAAATTACTAAAGTAAATTGCCAATGTCTGTATTCCTGGAAAATCCCTTTTTCCCCCTGAATCTGTTGTCTGGCTCCTGACGGTATCCAAGGCACGGGGCCTGTTGATAATTTAATTTGGCAGGCCAGGCATGCTGAAGCCCTTGCCTGTTTCAGAGTCAGCCGATACCCAGCTACCAAGATTTTGGTGCCGGTGAGGCTCTGGGCGAGGAGCTGAGCAACAGCTGAGTCCCGATACCCCATCGATCTCTGTAAACACATGTGAGTGTTTATTAACAACCTTCACCTCCTACGTGTGTGAACACACACACCTATACACACATACGCAGAGACAGGTGGCCTCCGCATTCGGTGTCGCCAGGAGGCAGCAAGGGCCACCCAGATGCCAGCATGATTGCTTGTTTATGGGGCTGGGGCTCTTCTCCCTCCACACTGAGCCCTCTCTGCAGCTCGGATTGCTAAACTTCGTTCTCCCTGCTGAACAAGTAATCTAAATGATAATCGAGCGCTAATCGAGCGCACACTGGATTCATGACTACAATGCCCTCCCCGAGGCTCATTCTCTGCTGTCACCCTGAGCGCTTTGAAGAATCCTTCAGGTACCTGCTTTCCCCACCTTAGAAACACCAAAACCAAGAGATGCCTGTTGGACAGAATCCAGCAGGGAGACAACAAGCCACTCTGGAGTGTAGGTACCAAAGTCTACACCTCTCAGCATCTTCTATTAAAGACTGGGCCCCCCAAAAGGAGTACAGATGGGGTGTGGATTTGGGGGGAAAATCTCTAAAGGTTTTCCCCTTAAAAAAGACCCCAATATCTGCACATCCTGAGATCACAAGGCCTTTCACTATGCCAGCTAATGAGCAGCTGACCATCCTGCTGCTGGAGTAATTTCATCATGGTTTTCAAGAGTTAAATCCAGTTCCTTGCAGATCATTCCTGTTCAGCTCACTTCGATGGGACCTCTCATTTGCTGGACATAGGCAACAGCAGAGTAGTCTAGCTTGGACTAACTGGCCTTCCAGAAATTAAACGGTACACACTGCACCGTCCAAGGCGAGTGGAGAGACTCTTAGGTTGTCTGCCTCCGAAGTGCTCTTGTGACGCTAAAATCCTTCGCTGCATAAACACTCGTATTTTTCTCAGATCGCTGCTAGCCTTCTGTGGAATCCTGCTCTGAATGACGGTTCCACCGGGTCAGCAGCCTGCTCCGGGGATCTGGAAGGTGGCGGACACGGCAGAGATGCTGACATTGATCTGAAAATGATGCCCCTGTCAATTACCACCCAGCTACATGAGAAAGATGCTGATGTCAGTGTTTCGGAAACACAGCGAGGCTCCCGGATCCTTCAGGTGAAGGCATACAACCATTAAAAAAAGAAGAATAAACCAGAGGTCTGCTGGGATATCTCTTTCTCTCTTCGCAGGCTCAGTGTGAGAAGCAAGGTATGAAGTCTCGTGGTTAAAGAAGTGACTCGGTCTCTTCATGGAGAGCTCAGCTCCTCCGCAGAGACTCATCCTGGAGTTTAGAGCTGGGGGAGGGGTGGTGGTGGTGAGAACAGCCACCAAGAACACCAGCAGCAGTTCTCCATAATGGGAGAGCCCTTGATGCCCAGAGGCAGATGGGGCGGGGACTGCAACTTCAGCTCCCCAGGCTAGAGGAGCAAGATCCCCAAGCCCAACATGTCCATGAAGAACATTTTTGGAGAAAAATGGAGTCTTTATGCAATCCCTGGTTCTACCCTGCTCTCAGACCAGGAGCAGCAGCCCAAGCCCCTCCTTCCCCNCGAAGCCCTTGCCTGTTTCAGAGTCAGCCGATACCCAGCTACCAAGATTTTGGTGCCCGTGAGGCTCTGGGCGAGGAGCTGAGCAACAGCTGAGTCCCGATACCCCATCGATCTCTGTAAACACATGTGAGTGTTTATTAACAACCTTCACCTCCTACGTGTGTGAACACACACACCTATACACACATACGCAGAGACAGGTGGCCTCCGCATTCGGTGTCGCCAGGAGGCAGCAAGGGCCACCCAGATGCCAGCATGATTGCTTGTTTATGGGGCTGGGGCTCTTCTCCCTCCACACTGAGCCCTCTCTGCAGCTCGGATTGCTAAACTTCGTTCTCCCTGCTGAACAAGTAATCTAAATGATAATCGAGCGCTAATCGAGCGCACACTGGATTCATGACTACAATGCCCTCCCCGAGGCTCATTCTCTGCTGTCACCCTGAGCGCTTTGAAGAATCCTTCAGGTACCTGCTTTCCCCACCTTAGAAACACCAAAACCAAGAGATGCCTGTTGGACAGAATCCAGCAGGGAGACAACAAGCCACTCTGGAGTGTAGGTACCAAAGTCTACACCTCTCAGCATCTTCTATTAAAGACTGGGCCCCCCAAAAGGAGTACAGATGGGGTGTGGATTTGGGGGGAAAATCTCTGAAGGTTTTCCCCTTAAAAAAGACCCCAATATCTGCGCATCCTGAGATCACAAGGCCTTTCACTATGCCAGCTAATGAGCAGCTGACCATCCTGCTGCTGGAGTAATTTCATCATGGTTTTCAAGAGTTAAATCCAGTTCCTTGCAGATCATTCCTGTTCAGCTCACTTCGATGGGACCTCTCATTTGCTGGACATAGGCAACAGCAGAGTAGTCTAGCTTGGACTAACTGGCCTTCCAGAAATTAAACGGTACACACTGCACCGTCCAAGGCGAGTGGAGAGACTCTTAGGTTGTCTGCCTCCGAAGTGCTCTTGTGACGCTAAAATCCTTCGCTGCATAAACACTCGTATTTTTCTCAGATCGCTGCTAGCCTTCTGTGGAATCCTGCTCTGAATGACGGTTCCACCGGGTCAGCAGCCTGCTCCGGGGATCTGGAAGGTGGCGGACACGGCAGAGATGCTGACATTGATCTGAAAATGATGCCCCTGTCAATTACCACCCAGCTACATGAGAAAGATGCTGATGTCAGTGTTTCGGAAACACAGCGAGGCTCCCGGATCCTTCAGGTGAAGGCATACAACCATTAAAAAAAGAAGAATAAACCAGAGGTCTGCTGGGATATCTCTTTCTCTCTTCGCAGGCTCAGTGTGAGAAGCAAGGTATGAAGTCTCGTGGTTAAAGAAGTGACTCGGTCTCTTCATGGAGAGCTCAGCTCCTCCGCAGAGACTCATCCTGGAGTTTAGAGCTGGGGGAGGGGTGGTGGTGGTGAGAACAGCCACCAAGAACACCAGCAGCATGTGAGACTCCCGGCAGTTCTCCATAATGGGAGAGCCCTTGATGCCCAGAGGCAGATGGGGCGGGGACTGCAACTTCAGCTCCCCAGGCTAGAGGAGCAAGATCCCCAAGCCCAACATGTCCATGAAGAACATTTTTGGAGAAAAATGGAGTCTTTATGCAATCCCTGGTTCTACCCTGCTCTCAGACCAGGAGCAGCAGCCCAAGCCCCTCCTTCCCCACTTCCTCAGGGTCTTTTCCTATGTGATTCTAGACTTGGTTTTCAGCTGTCTGCCAGACCAGCTCTCTTCCCAAGTGGCACTGAACCCCTAGAGGACAAGGGTGTGTTTGGGGGGAATTTCTTCTATTCCCTTTGCTTCCTCATCGCCCCCCCAATACCCCCGGCTCCTTTCCATCCGCACTCCATCCCTATGGCCAAAGACAACAAATGTTAATATTTCTGTGTATTATCTGGTTACTTCTCAAAGACCCAGCAAAGGACAAAGGGGTCCAAGGCTCTCTGCTAGCTCTCATAAAAGCCACAGGAACCGCAAAGGAAGGCGAGCCCGTATCAGTGACCCCTCTCCTCTGCATCGCTCCTACCTGTTTGGCATAGGCAAGCACTCTCCTTCCATTACTTCACACTGTCACATTTGTGATGCACTTTCCAAAGGGAATGTGACTGGCTCCTTTCCTCTGATGGACTTTGTGCTGGGTACCAGCATAATGGCATTGTTACAGATGCCAGGGGAACCTACAGGTTAGGCAGGGCCTATCAATGGACAAGCATCCAACGAGGCAAAGTCAACCACAGACTGTGAAGTTGGCACCAATCTCTAATGCCCAGAGGTCCCCAGGGCCCTCAACCCTTGCTTCCTGGCACTGCTAGACCAAAGGCATACAAGGAAGGAGTAACACCTCTGTTCCACAGTCCCAGGTGTCTGTGGGAAATGGCAGACTTAAACTCCAGTTGGGGTTTCCTTAGCAAAGCATGGTAGATATTTCTATTACCAAAGATTCTTAGAGCAATATTTCCAAAGCAGACTCTCAAGAATTGGATAAAAGCATTCCAAGGTCAAAAACGTTTAGGGGAAACAAGGTCAAACAAATGTAAGCAGTCTTCATGGTTGCACGACTTATCAGTGCCTTTAACAGTTATAATCATCAGTTTTCAAAGTTACTTGTAGTTATAGAATATGATTTAATCTATCCTGAAAAGGAAACCTGGTGGATTTTCCCCACATTTTTTTAAAATGGATTTGTGTTAAATGGTAAGTTTAAATTACTCATTTAAAGGAACTTTAACAATGGCTCANTTTGTAGTTATAGAATATGATTTAATCTATCCTGAAAAGGAAACCTGGTGGATTTTCCCCACATTTTTTTTAAAATGGATTTGTGTTAAATGGTAAGTTTAAATTACTCATTTAAAGGAACTTTAACAATGGCTCAAATCACCTACTTCACCATAAAACAGCAACAGTTAGTGAAAGTCCAAAAGATTAACTGCTGATATGAGAGTCATTGTTGGCTCCAATTCCAGGGTTTGCCAGCATTTTTTTAGAGAACCACAAAATGTGGTGATTTATAGATGATGAATAAACTTTCCTTCTCATTGCCAAGTAGATTTATATCTTCAGTGTCACTGCAAGGTTTACTGCTGAGCTGCATTGTGAGATAAAAGGGAAATCATTTTGAAAATAAAATCTAGGCAATTGGGAAAAGGAATCTCCCATAAAGTTATTTTTCCCTACTACTTTGTAATTCTGGTTTCCATCTTGAATTATTTTAATTGGAAATAACTCTGTCCTTCTAACCAACAGATGTAAAGTGGTCTTTTCTTTCCATGTTTCTCAGAAAAAACACAACACCCTTATCATCGGTCTGTGAAGGACACCATAATCGTGTGCATATAAATATCTTTGAATCAGGGAAATGGTCTTTTAGCTAAATCATGCTGCTGTTTTCTTTGCAGGCTGATGAAGTAACAATTACTTTTATCTGATAAGCACATTAAAAAATTCCTTTGTGAGTAATACTGGGAGAACTACATCCCAATATTTATTCAGATGTTTTATGGGAAAACATTCACAAGATGAGACCAGGCAATAATAGGGACAATGCGGCCAGGGCTCAGCCTGCTGCACGATGAACAGCACATTTTTATTACTGCGATGACTTCCCCGCTGTCTCATACTGCTGGGTCACTTCTCCAGCTCGATGCTCTGCGAATGCAAATTCATGTTAATACCCGCTCCAGCCAAGATCGTAGGTCTGAAGGCAGACCTGCTGGAGGAGGAATTCTGCAGTGCCTTCCGGAGAATTCCGTTCCTCTACTGGTCCGTGATCTGAATGACTCTGACTTGGATCACCTTGGGAAGTGTGGCTAATGCAATTCAGATGAATTCAGTCTGTTTTGCTACGTGCAGCAGGGCTGCCCGGAGTGGCTTAGTGCGGCATGCGCCCATCGGCGCTTACCAACTAAGGAGACTTTACTAGCATCCCCACCTGCCTATAATCCAAAGTGCAGAAGCTAAGAAGTTTGGGGATCTAGAGAGATACAAGTGCCGTGAGCATTCAAATGGAAGAAGGAGGGGGCAGGGGACGGGATGGGAGTATCACGGAGAGCTTCATGGAAGAAGGGGCTATTCCTCATGGGTTTTCTACACATTCGCAGGTTAGGGGGGCCACCCAGGAGGGCCACGAGGAGGATCCCATCAGGCAGAAGCGCAGCGTGGGCTGCATCTGAGTATTGCTGGGTTCCCAACGGGCTGCAGGGAGCGACCGCGATTCATAAAGAGCCAAGCCCTCCACACCGCACAGTCCAGGTCATGTATCACAGAAAGCAGAAGAACAGCCTTGGGGGTAAGAGATTAAGGAAGAGGCTGGACTTGGGCTGGACCAGTGAGGTAAGGCGGGATTCCGTGGGGCAGAGGCAAGGAGAGACAGACGGGGCTTCTATGAGGTGGTTTAGGGACCCTGACTTAAGGAAGGACAGCTAAGACCAGCAGGGGAGGGAAGGGGCAGGCAGAGTCATGCTGGGAGGGGTCCAGGTCACAGGGTGGGGATGAAATCCAGGGGGCCTCTGGGCCGGACTCCCAGCCCAGACAGCGATGAGGAGGGCGAGACCGGGGAGCTGCAGCGGGAACAGCCTGGAACCACACACTGGTCAGCAAAGGACAGTGTGGCACTGCCTACACCTGCAGGGACCGAGCCACCTGTTCCTGGCAGGTGCCGAAGCACCTACACCAGAGGGAAGCAAGGACTCGTTCTGAAACATTCCAATTCCCAGGTGAGGGTCGGCCGTGGGACACGACCAGCCCCCGGCACCCTGGGAGCTGTGCAGTGATGATGGGGAAGGCTTGTCACCGTGGTGGCGTGAGCAGGAAGAGCCCTCACGTGGGGAGGTGAGGGAGGTTCCAGACCGCACGGGCCACAACCTCAGAGACCGCGAGCAAAGCCTGCCTCCTGCCTTCCTCCTAACGCTCCCCTGGCTCTCAGCTTCTCCCCTCCACAATTCAGTAGTCAGCGCATTCTATCGATTCTGCCACCTCAAAACCTGTCACCTCTGTCCCCATCCTGCATCCCACTGCCTGTCCGAGGCTGCCCATCCCGTCCGGCCTGGAGCCGCTCTTGCCTCACTCTTGACCTCAGAATAACGTTAAATTCGGACACAGCGTTTACAATCCCTGTTAGACCTCCTGGGCTCATCTGTGGCCCCTCTGTCTCGCCCTCTGCCCCTCACTCTGCAGTTCAGTCCGAGCTGAACGGACACCCTTATGCCCCCCTCATCCTGTTCCCCCCCACCCTGCACCACAATGCGCCGGCATGGCCTCACCCCAGTGTGCTTTGCGGGTCTCCCCAGCAGAACCTTCCACCAGCCCCAAGTGCTGCTTCTACCTGTGTGCTCTCCCCACGAGACGGGGAGGCCCCCGAGACCAGGGACTATACCTCACAGCAGCTTCTCAAGAAAGGCTTGCCAAGTGATGGACGAGAAAGCTCCTGGGTCACTGCTGCGGGCACACAAAGGTGGCCCATGTGGCTCTGGGCCAGGAAAGAGACGTAACCGTGTACGGACCCGGAATTCAAGCTTCGGCCGGCGAGACAGTAAAGACAGGCAGGGCAGTAAACACGACCTTTATCAGGCTACTTCCTAGGCTCTCTGTAGTCTCAGTTGTTTGTGCAAATCCCCATTTACAATCAGGGAGCCCAGTGAACTCACACACACGTGCATGCATGCACACACACGCGTGTCCCTGCCCTGAGCCTTGAAAACTCAGAATTCACGAAGTCAACAAGAAGCAGTGTTGGCCCCCTGGTCCTCGCGGTCATCGTCCCTGCAGGTCAGGTGCCCACTGTCCTGGCAGCCCCTGCCTGACGAGGCATTTGTCAGCCACCGGAGCGCCCACCTGAGCCAAAGACGAGACTGCTGGGCGGACCCCGAGGATGGGAGGGAGCAAGCCCAACTTGGAGAGCAAACCCGTCTTCCTTTCTAACCAATGTCTTGACGCTGTAGCCAGAGCTCGTTCGCGCATATGATTTATTAACTAATTTAGCATGTAAGAAAAACATCTGCATTTCTCTTTTATCATCTTGCCAGCAGACAGGCTGAAGACAAGATGTGCACTGTAGACTTGTTTAATGGGGCCCTAAACACTCCCTTCTCCCTTGCCCCAGCTCACACGAGGCTCCGGTTTCAGAAGTTGTCTGATTTAACTGACCTAACACAAACAAACAGGAGTGTAAAGCTCTCAGCGACACATAAATACCGCAGGGACGGCAGAGTGGCCATAAAGTCCCTGCCCCAAAGTCCCGCCCACAGCATCCTAGTTGCTGGGGCTACCTCGGAATTGGGGGGACTTTTGCCCTCAGTTATTTAAAGCTGCGGACTGGGTCTGATCACCCTTTATTACAGACAGTTGAAGATGTTCATTTAAAGTGAACTTCATTGAAAGATTTCATTGAATGCGAACTCGTAAGCAGATCTCTTTAGGGAAAATGCCACAGTTGGACAACATAGTGGGTAGAATTATGTCTCCCCCAAAAGACATGTTCAAGTCCTCACCCCCCAACCCAACCCATGATTGTGAATTAACTTGGAAACGGGGTCTTTGCAAATGCGTGTGAGTTAGAACAGTTCATAGGAGGAGAGTAGACCCTGACTCCATGACTGGTGTCCCCTAAGATGAGGAAATTTGAACATACAGACACACAGACAAGGGGAGGCGGCCAGTGAGGATAGAGGCGGAGAACACGGGGAGGCATCTATAAGCCAAGGAATGCCAAGGATTGCCAGAAGCCACCAGAAGCAAGAACGCAGGCAGAGCATGAATTCTCCCTCTGAGCCTCCAAAATAAACCAACCATGTAGACACCTTCATTTTGGATTTTTGGCCTCTGGACTCTGAGAGAATACACTTCTATTATTTTAGCCTCCTGGCCTGTGGTCCCTTGTTAAAGCAGCTCTCAGGAGGACCAACGGGCATCCCTCTGACACTGGCGATGATGGTAAGCCTGGAGCATCGGCACCCACCGTGGGACACAGCTGGAAGGCAGCTGGCCCAGGGGAGGGAGCACCCAGCGCTGCCGCTGAGGAACGGCCCCACAAAGAAGATGCTCTCAAGTGTCTCCGGGTCCCCGTTTCTTCCCACACAAAGTAAAGGGACCCGACTAAAAAGGAAGCTAATCAGATGCCATTGTTCCTACGTGACTCTGCTGAGCTCTATAGCGGCTTTATGTTTGTTGACAACACATTTGTTAACCATTTTTTAACAGGCAGGATCTTCAAAAATGTCAAGGCCAAGTGGCCCACACATCATGAGCGCCCCTGTAGCCTGTCCTGGGACAAGCGCAGACATCCAAGTGCCGGGGAGGGGGGCTCCCATTCGTGGCTGACCATTGGTTCCTTGTAGTGACTTGAAAAGTCTGCCCCTGAACCCAGACTGCTCTTGGTTGAGCCAGAGATTTTAGTCCCCAGGAGAACACATCCAAACCGAGCCTGGATCTGCCAACAGCTTGAAGCACTTGGTGAGGCGCATTTTCGAAGAGGGGAAGTCTTTGCAGGTTCGTTTTGTTGATNACTTGAAAAGTCTGCCCCTGAACCCAGACTGCTCTTGGTTGAGCCAGAGATTTTAGTCCCCAGGAGAACACATCCAAACCGAGCCTGGATCTGCCAACAGCTTGAAGCACTTGGTGAGGCGCATTTTCGAAGAGGGGAAGTCTTTGCAGGTTCGTTTTGTTGATTTTTCTTTTTTTTTTTTTTAAGATTTTATTTATTTATGNATTTATTTATGCGACAGAGATAGAGACAGCCAGCGAGAGAGGGAACACAAGCAGGGGGAGTGGGAGAGGAAGAAGCAGGCTCATAACGGAGGAGCCTGATATGGGGCTCGATCCCATAACGCCGGGATCACACCCTGAGCCGAAGGCAGACGCTTAACCGCCGTGCCACCCAGGCACCCCTGATTTCTTTTTTTTTTTTGATTTTTTTTTAAGCATCCTGGAAATTGTCACTGGGAGGGAGCAGCAGGTGTTCTGCCAAATCCTCTGCCATGAGAAGGAGGCACCCTTGCCGGGCGGGGTCTGATGACCTGCAGCGCCAGGGGTGGATAAAGGAGACAGCCTGCCCGAGGGCCAAGGAGGTGAGCAGGAATTCTGAAACAACACCCTTTGTCCTGTCACCCAGGCTCCCCTACAATGTCTGTAATGTTTGCTAAGCTGCATTTTATTGAATATGGTTATTTCCCTAGAGGACTTTTATCCAGATTTATACCCATGATTTCACCTCCTGGGGGCCAAAACATTTTCCTAGGAAGAAAGACCTTGTTCCTCTATCCAAAGGAATAAAAGGGAGGTTCCCCCAGGCCTCCAGATTTTCAGATTTGAGTTGGCAGGCCATCCGTATGTGCTCCGATGTCCCCATTTTTGCTCTCATCTCTTCTTGTTATTCTTGCTGGTTTAATAGTCTGTTTATAAGCTCCAGGAAGAAAGCACCAAGGCCAGTCTGGCTCATGGTGCTATCCCCAGCTCCCAGCATGGTGCCTGGCCCAGGGAAGATTCCTGAGTACTCCCTGTCTAATGAGTGCATGTGTGCCGCCCCTCGCAGAGTCAGCTTGACACTGGCTCTGCAGCGTTTGGAAAGCTGGCCATGTACACTCTGAGCTCACAGCAGGAAAGGGTTTCAAGATGACGAATGTTGACGTAGACAAGCTGGAGTCAACCTCTCACCCTGAGATCTGTTTTGCAATCTATAAAGGGCAAAGGGGATCTCTTGCAAATGTCTGTTAGGAGCCAAGAATTTGAACTTGCTACCCTGGCCGCTACAGTTGTGTGGCTTCTTTCCCAGCTCTAGTGGTAAATGTATGTCCCAAGTTAGTTCTGCCGAATCCAGTGCCCTACATGAGCTCCCACACCGGGCTGGCTTTCGGAGCAGGCTTTACGATACTGAGGATTAGATGTGGGGAGCAAACCTGAGTCCGGTGCATGTCGCGGGTATCATTTGGACCATCGCCGCGGATGACGGTCCCGGCCCCTCGCGCCCCCCCATTTCACCTGCCCTCCCAAGGCCCCTGTAGCTTACCACTAAGCGGGTGGGGAACCGTGAACTGCTTCTTGTTGGCGCGGACAGGGAAGACGCTCTGCTTCTGGCCCAGGTTCTCCTTCCGTTGGGCTTTTCTCTGCTGTACCATGTGTTCTAGCTTCTTTAGCCGCTCTTGGGAGCGAGAAATGAACTGGGGTTTATGGACTTCCAGCGCTTCCTAATAGCAGCAAGAAAATAGTTTATTTTTAATACAAGTGACGCGGGCAAGAAATTCATCCCTCTGATTTGGTCAAGAAGCTGATCAAAAGCACAACATGCAAAGACCAACAGCCACTCCGCGTGCGCACACCACGATTTTCTGCCACGGCCTCGTGTGAAGTCTGACAGACACGTTGACGACGCAGGTCCTGCTGGCCAGTCCCAGCCAGCACCGAGGGCCCCGCCACAGCATGACTGCCTGGCACACTTCTACCCACCCCCTCTTCCCCGTCAAGCCGTTCCGTTTCCAACAGACCAAAATCTGAGGGCCCTGAACTGCATATTCCAGAGACATGGGTGGGGAAGGAACGAAGGCGTGGTGAGTAACTTGCTTCTGTTGGGGCTGGAAGCCTCACGCTCTGACCGAGCTCATCCCCCAGGGTGAAATACGTGCTTTTCAGGAGAAACAGCAATCCTGGCTAACAGGAATGTCTATTCCCAGGAAGAAAAATTTGGCAAAGTATCTTTGCCCCTGCGAACTGGTTCTGCCAGCTTCTTAGGGGACGTCTGCATGGCCACGTTTCCACTTCGGCCACAGCCCTCAGCACACGCCCCCCTCCACGCATGCACTAAGCCACGTATTCGGGTCCACTGAAAAAGAGAGACCACCACTGATGCGTTCCGCTCCTTGTCAGACACTGGGCTACGTGCTTTATGTGGACTTGTTGTCTCTGGGGATCCCCGCATTGATTCTGAACAGCACATATATTTACCCCCATTTGAAGGATGCAAACCCTGAGGCTCATTGCAGTTTGATGGATCCGAGGGACCCCCACATGTTTTCCACACTGTCTTTCGTGGACCTCTGTTCAGGTTGTTCCACTGCCTGGAGGCATACCCCAGCCACACCCGTCAGTTAGCATTCCAGCTCTCCCAGTAAGCTCTGTCTGGCCTCCCCCATTCAGCCTGAGCCTCGTGGTACCTCACAGACCACCTCGTACGACAGATTCATACACATCGATGGCCATGCTGGGCTGTGAGCTCCTGGACGGCATGGGCCATGTCTCGCCCACCCTGTATCCCTCCCGCCACTGCCCTGATCCCCGCGCAGAGTAAGACACGGATTTGCTGCCATGGCAGACGTGTTCCTCTGCCTTGCTCCTCTCCCAGCCCTTTGGGAGCTCAGCGTTCCCACGGGGAGGGCAGCTCAGGGTCCATCTGTGTCACGGAAGTCGCCTCGGCAGCTGTGCCAGGAAAGGAATCTTCTTGGCCACTTGGTCTCCACGGCACCGTCCCTCGGTCCCAGGCACACTGAGGCAGCACAGATAGCCCCTGGCACAGCCTATAGGCCCAGTGTGGCTGTTTCGGGGGCATCGTGAGTCTCCTACCATGGACCTACTGAGGACCCCGGGGTGCAGGGACCAGCCAACGGCACCGTCTCCACATCTGCAGCGACGTTTACAACCTATCAAGTACTTTCCTAGACAGTACGCCTGATGATACAACATGCTGCTAGCGGGAGCTTTCTCGGAGTTGTCTGCCCTTCTAAGTTTTATGTCTGTGTAATTCTGAACTTTAAGAAATGTGTACATATTACTTCTACAACCAGGAACAGACACCAAACGAAAGCTTTCATATCCTTGAGCTCATGGCCATGTGATTTAGGGCAACCTTCTTAATCTTTCCAAAGTTTAATATCCTTACGTGAGGATTGGATCACAGGGACCCGTGCCCTACAGGGGGCGGTACGGATGGAAGGCTCTGAGGCTTATGAAGTGACCTGCCCAGGGTCACCCGTAACTTGTCAAGAGATGCTGTCGCTGCTGTGATCATTGTCACTACGGATATTATGCGATCCTCGTTCTAACCCAGCAGTGGACATCGTTTCTCCATCGCTCACATGGTCGAACAGGCCCAGAAGGTTGGGGTCCTGCCCAAAGTCACACAGCCATTAGGAAGGGGAGTCAAGCATCCAGTTTCAGAGGCGGAAGTGGGATCGTGCCCCCCACTGCAGACTCTCCGGGGGGGGTCTCCCCTCCGTGAGGATCAAGCCAGGGTGCACAGAGGGCCTTACCTGCAACGTCAAGGAGCCTACAGGTGTTCGTTGACCCTCAGAACAGTCTTCGGACAGGTCAGGGGTCTCTGGTGGCTCGGGGGGCGCTGGCTCCGGGGGCACTGGCTCCGGGGGCACTGGCTCGGGGTTCGCTGGCTCGGCCTCCTCACTCTTCCTGCATTCCTTTATTTTTACAACCAAGTCACAGCACTTGTAATCCCCTAGGAGAGAAGATTTAGAATTCCATTTAGAAGGGCAGTAGGATTTTCTCCTGGTTCCTCAGTGCCATGAGACACAGAAGACAATTTGGAAAATAGAAACACCAGTGGGTTATTAATGGGCCTCGTTAAGCCGATGAGATCCTGCTTCAACAGACTCCTGCCCCCCCCCCACCCGCCAGCTGCCCTGGTCACAGGGAGGAATGTCTGTGGGCAGCCAGACTTTGCGACTGGCTAATTACACCATGGAGGTATTCCCTCAGCTTCCAGGGTTCAAAATACCTTTGTTCGCAATGAAAAGAAACTTTTCTATTCTGAGCTTCATATTAAGTGCGTCCTGTACAATTATTACAGCCCAGTTGTTTGGGGACAGTGTTATTAATTTATCTTAAGTTTGCTACACTAATGATGTAAGACAGAAAAACGGTGTTCAATTATTTATCTCTCCCCTTCATTTGCCAATGACCACCACTGGCTTTACATGTAAAATAGGAATGATCTCTCTCTCTCTCTCTCTCTCTCTCGATGCTGGATCTGGCCACTTCCTGGGACCATTTTGACATTCCCTTGAGGAAAAGGTCAGGGAGCGCATCGATTCAACAGGACTTTGGGCAGGGCAGCCTCTGGCATACGGAAGGAGGGATTAATACATATTCACTGACCACTTACTGACCAACTGCTCCACCAGGAACACACTGTCCCTTCCGTCCGTGCTAGCCCGCTCTTCCTGCGTGAGATCCCCTGCCCCCCTCCGCACTGTGCCCCCAACATAGCCTCCCCAGGCCTCCCCAGCTCTGAAACCCAATAGCGTCTTACCTCACCCATATGCCCTTCTATTGCCACAAAGCTCCTTTGATTCCTGTACCCAGTGACCTCCAACCTGCTGAGCCCCAATCCTTTACGAAGTGCCCCCCTTCTCAAAGCAGGCTGCATCCTGCCAGCTGTGTGCTCCCACAGCAGAACACACTTCACACACCTAGCAGCATGGTTACGGGGTAGGGTCATAGCAGGATGTTTTCACCCCACAAGCCTGTGACTCCCTCGAGGGCTGGACCATGTCAGATTCACCTGGCATCTCTCCATGGGAGCGGCCCAGGAGCCTGCCAGGAGCTGGTTGTGTTGGGAGTGGTGAGGTGGCCAGTAGGAGGCTCGCGGGGCCATAGGAGGCTTCGCCATGGTCCCCTGAATCTCTTATCTGAAACCCCTGCTAGGACATCCACCATTCATGCCTGGATCCTCTCTGACCTGAACCAGCTGTCCTCTCTGTATGCAAAATCCACCCACATTCCTTAAGACCTACAGGTCCCACAGGCAGCCCAGCGTTTTGCATCTTGTTCGTGGTGAATGTTCCATTTCCGACTATTACCTTCCATTCTGCACCAACAACATACTACTTAGAGGTTCTCAAATCATTATCCTTCATTCCTTCGGGCATTTACTCTTGTTCTTTCTGGAGGATTTCCCTATTGCTCCCCTACTCCTGCTTCCGGCCCAACCGACCGGCCCAGAGATCGATCTCCCAAGCCCCCTGCAGCTAGAGTTAATCACACTTGCCACCACACTGTCCCCATGTCTCGCTGTGAACTTTCTTCTGGCTCACCTCACCCACAGGGATGCCTTACAGCCCTTCCCACCTGCACCCCACCGCCAGACCCCGCAACCCAAGGGCGGTGTAGGCATGTCTGTCTTCGTCAGTGCTCACATCCGTGCTCCCCTGTATCTTCAAAGTCTCACTACTGTGGCCTCTCCTCACCAGTCTGTGCTCCTTGGCAGGGCCTCAACCCCCAGGCTCACCCCCTCCCTTCCATCCCCACCACTGTCCAGGAGACAGTCTCCTTCAGAACATGCCTAATTAGATCTCTGCCCCTCAAAGGCTTGGCCTTGCCTTCGGTCCAAACCCCGAGTGGGTTTTAAGGACTTTCCAACTTGACCGCATGAACTCAGATTGCCACTAAGCCCCCTCCGCCCCCCCCAGCACTCTGGCCCACCGGATCCCAAATCAACCATATTCTTTCCATCAATTCCATGCTTTGTGCGTGCCTTTCCTCCAGTCTGCAATGCTCTTCACTCTCAGATCTGATTTGTAAGCTTCTAGTCAGCTTTCAAGTCCCTGCCGAGAATCGTTTCCTTGAGGAGGAGATCTCTGTCCAGCCCCTCCTTGGGGCACCTGCGGCCACCTACAGCTTCCTGACAGTAATGATCCTGGTGTCTCCGGCCCTGGAGGGCAGGGAGCACTGAGCACAGTCACTGGCACACCCTAGGTGTGCATATAGTAGGTGTTTAATAAATACTTCTTTAACATATAAATGGATGGAGAGCTAGGGATGAACTTGGCTCCCCAGTGAAAGTAGTTTTATCAACTACCATAGCCATTTTAACCTTTATATCCCAAAGCTATATAAACTGGTGGGTTCCTTTCTGTCCTCATCCATAGCTGTTCAGGAAAATCTTTAGAGTGATAGGAAATCTAAATTTCCTCACTGAAAACTGAGCACCACAGATCTCTTTTCTATCCTACCTTTATATTCCTTTCAATAGTGGTGCTCACTGCAGTATTAACAGGGGGTCAGCTGCTTGGCCTTAGAGAAGGGATGGCTAGGCTGGAATTCTTGGTGCCCTCATCGGTGCGAGGCTCAGATTGGGACCTAGCTGGAGGACACTGTGGGGCCTGCACCCCTCAGCCACGATCCTTGCTAGTCAGGCACAGAGGACCACGGGCAGCCTGGTGGACCCGAGAGCAGCCACATCAGCATCTCAAACCTTCCTCAGCTAAGCCTGGGAGCCTGCCATGCACCCGGGAGGGGCCTTCCTCTCGGCCTCGGTGGACACTGCCCTGGCACACAGCAGGGCTGGAATCCCTGACCCACACGGGGTTGTCTTCTCCATGCTTGGGAGGGAGAATTCACCTGCCATGGAAACCTGCATGTCCTGCTTGCTGTCAGCTCACACAGTCCAGAAAGGACAGCTTTATGAGGTGAGATTGTGTGAACCAGGGCTCAGGAAGACATCATACAATTTTCCATATGAATATCAAGGAGGAATCACCTCAACCCTACCTCCCTTGCTCCTTACCTTTGGGAAACTCTCTTTCTATCTGAACTTCACTGTCTTCCTGCAGAGATGTGCATAAATCTTGTAAGGGGCAAAGAAACCCAGATAAAGTGATTCCGGATTTCAGGAAGCTTTGCTGTTGACTCTCTGAGGGCTCAGAGAAGTTGCTAGGCTGACAGCTGTTGCTTGGAGAGCTACACCCATTGGGAAGGAACTCTTTAACCAGCTCCTGTTCCACTGAGGGAGCAGACAAAGTCACACGTGTTTCTCCTTGTTGCTTCTTGCTGCTTCCAGAAAATACCTTTGCTTCTACTAAAAATAAAACAAGAGTTGTGCTCAAAACATCTGACGAGTGCACATCAAATGTACTGACTTCTCCACATTTTGCTCATCTGGAGATGGGGACACAGGTGGCAGTACTGCCCCCAGAGAGCTGGAGCCACTGGGGCCAGTGCGCAGATGCTCTGGTGGCATTCATCACGTGATCACCCGACTGGGTAGGACTCCCCCAGCTCCCTGAGGAGCTCCCTGTATAGACCACCCTCGTGCATCTGGTCTAAAGACTTGTGCTCGCCAGTGCCCTTAGAAACGCAAACGACTTTCTCAACTCTAGGTAATAGAGTGGGTGGTTCAGCCAGAGCATCTGGGTTCATATCCCACCCCTACCACTTCTGAGGTGTCCGGCCCCGTCTATAAAATCGAGGTAATCACATTAAATATTACTTACTAGTATATCTGTTTTCATACAAAGTTCATATATGTATGTAATAACACACTTATAGACTTATATAATTTTTATAGAATAACATTATATTAACTAAAATCGAGGTTATATGAAAAAATACTGATCCGTGTAAGGTGTTTAACACAGTACCTGACACAGGGTAAGCACCTAATAAACGTGACCTATCGTGATTAACGCAGAAACATTGACGGAGGCTCCGTGCTATGGCCGGGACAGAGGTAGGAGGTAATTTACGAGGTCACGGTGCAGACTTCTTGTAAAGCACCAGAATGTGTACAATGTGCTGCTTGTCGCCACACCGTAACACCAAAAGTCTAGAAAGCACCGGCTGCCGGTCCACAGGGGACTACTAGATGCCGGTGCACCCACGCTTTGCAGCAAAGGAACAGCGTAGGGCAAATAATCTCAGAGAAGTGTTGTCAAGTGGACAAAGCAAAATGCGGGACCGTGCACAGGTGTGCTTCCACTGGTAAGTGCTTATACACTCGGGACATCCCTGGAAGCACCCAGAAGGTGCTGGACACCTCGGGACCTGGAGGGCGGCGCAGGACCAGGAACTAGGAGTGGGGGAGAGACTTTCTTTTCACTGTTGGCCTCTTTTATACTCTTGGTGTTTCTTTTTTTCCTTTTGGAATACTCTCTAAGTGTTTACAAGTTATTCATTTTAAATAAGGCAGTGGCTCTTCACCAGGCACCAGCTCCTGTGTTAATGACCCCCAAGGGGCAGGGTCCCACCTGGGGGAGAGAGCCCCCACTGCCATGGGCACATGTCCCAACCTCCTTGGGCACCAAGGAGAAAAGGAGTCCTAGGAATTGCTGGAATAATAAGGACTCTTAGAAGCTTCTTACAATATTTTCTCAAATGTCCTGTGCAAAAAGGAAATGCGTCTGTGACCACCTGGGGTTGATTAGAATGGGAACCTCTGTTAAAACATCTCCGTTGTCTGCACTTCGTTCCAGCCCCTCTGTCCCTGAGCCTTGGTGTCCCCGACAATGAGCACAGGTTGGGTGTGGCGATGCAGGAAGAAGGGAGGACACAGAGGGTCCTCCCAGTGTGCTCCCTGGTTCTGGGATCTGGGGCAAGTGAACCCACAGGGGGTAAAGCCGGCTTTCCACGTTCTCATAAACTCATAAACAAACAGGCAAAATTAAGGAAAGCACCTAGTGGGTCCCAGCACATTGGGGGGTACTAAGAAGATGGCAGTTATGTTTGGCCCTGTCATTTGGAGAGGACATAGGGCCTCCTCCGGAAAAGGATCTGCTTTGCTCATTTATACAGAAAATACCTTTCTAAACTTTTATTTCAAAAGCTGCCAATTCTGTTTAAGTATGAAATGGCATAAGCAAAAAGTCTCAACATAGTTATTCCTTCCTATGTTGCTTCCTTTTACGAGAAGCTCTCTTAAAAGAATCAAAAACGAAATCAGCGGTCAGTGGCAGAGTCCCTATCTGCTGCTTTCATAGTGGTGTCGGGCTCTTTGAGGGAGACTGACCTACCTCCTCCCTGTCAGTTATCTGTCGATCTGGTTTACTGTAAATTCTTACGTGAACCATTCTGTGCAAGTCAGGTGGTCCACTTGTGACTTGGAAGAGTTAAAACAACTCCCAGAAAGTACAATGTAATTGGTGTGCTGGAGAAGAGAAAAATATGCAGTCCAAGAAGGGCTCTTCTGACAACTTATTGATCAGATCTCTCTTTGTGGATTCTGAAGTACAACCATCAGCCATGAAACTGCCCTCAGATGGGCCTTCATGAAGCACGCATGCGCGCGTTGTTTCTCCCCGTGAACCCTGCATGCGGGTTGGACTGAGAGTTCTCGATTCACGCCCTCAGTTTTAAACCCTATCACCCCAGTGATGGCCCATTGCACTGCCGGCTCTGCCTGTCTTGAGAGTCTTAAGAGAGCGTGAGTAAATCAGCAGCCTCTGACTGGCATTTCTATTTCTTGGTCTCAAACTCAAAGCCTCCTTCCTGAGCTGGAATTTGGAAGAGCTGGAGCACTGCAGGGTTTCCTTGAAATAGTAATGTTCCCTCTGTTGCTTCTTCTCAAATGCATTAACCGGGGGCTCCTGGGTGGTTCAGTCAGTTAAGCGTCTGCCTTCGGCTCAGGTCATGATCCCAGGGTCCTGGGATCGAGCCCCGAGTTGGGCTCCCTGCTCAGAGGGGAGTCTGCTTCTCTCTCTCCCTCTGCTCACCACCCCCCATTTGTGTGCTCGCTCGCTCTCTAATAAATAAATCAAATCTTAAATAGAATAAAATAAAATGCATTACCCTATGGGTTGATCTGCTACAGTTCAAGTATACAGCGAACTCACCTATCCAGAATTGGGCCAGGCTCCGGGAGGTGAACAGAAAGCAACCAAAGACCCTGCCCAGCAGTCACGATTATCTTGGGTATAATTTTCCCACCTACGTCAGTATCCATAAACAATATATTTCCAATACCAACAACAAGGTCAAAGCTAGTTGTTCTCAGGTGAGGATGTCATTGCACCTGTTACTCAAAAGCTTCCGGGAGGAGAGAGATCAGCAGGCTGGCTCGGCCACAGCTTCCCTGAGGGTTGATGGGGCGTGATTCTGGGAAGACAGAGGTAAGCCACAAATGAGTCTGGAAGACAAGGGGTTGCCCACAGTCTGGGTAGCAGGCAGGGCTGGCCAGCAGGAAGAGAGCCAGGGGAGTGGGCTGCTCTGGACTTGGTTTCTGCCCTCACTGCGTGTAGCTGTAGGCCTAGGGGTAAGCTGCAGCAGGACACTTCTCTGCGGTGAGATGTGGGCCTGAGCCGACCTAAGCACAGGGCAGGGAAGGGAGTGGGGACCTCAGGGACACACATAGCATCACGGCCAACCATAGGCAAGGCTACTGCTAGGTCCTCAGCACAACATGAGCAAAAGGTGCCCCTTCCCCAAGACACTCTCCCTCCGTTGACCAGAAAAGAGCATAATGAACCAGTCTGATAGAAAAAGATACTGCACTGATTCTTTCCAAATATTAAGGCAACGCATAATCTTTTCTGTTCTTTTTGTTGCTGTTGTTGTTGTTGAAGAGAGGGTGAAAGGGAATGCGTGCAAGTGGCAGGGGGAGGCAGGGGAGAGGCAAAAGGAGAGAGAGAATCTTAAGCAGGCTCCACACCCAGCACAGAGCCTGATGCAGGACTCGATCCCAGGACCCTGAGATCATGACCTGAGCCGGAATCAAGAGTCAACGCTTAACCACCTGAGCTACCTGGGTGCCACTTTAATCTTTCATGTTCTTAGATCAGCCTCTATCGAGCCATTAGCCCCCACCAGCCTACGATCCTGCCTGTGACAACTTGGCTCAGAGCAGAAGCTAGAAAATGGGCAGTGCTTGCTAAGGAGAAGGACCAGCACAACAGCCAGATTCTGTCAGTGAATCGCCAACGAAGAGTGAAAAAAATGGGAAAACACACACATGAGCCAGAGAGGATAGTTGTCTGGGGATGAAGAGCCCACGGCAGGTAAGTCACATACAGAATACACTTTAGAGTCATTTATCTCTGAATTAGTTTAGATTTTGTTTTACATGTTTTGGCGTTGAAGATAGAACGCAGCTCCTAGCAAGGTCCTCTCTAAGGGTTTGGGCTACCTCTGTGCACCTTCCTGCCTTCTTCCAGCACGCTGAACCCAGCCAGTGAGTCCAAGAGACATTTCTGAACAAAGCCCGCTTCCTTGCATCCAAGGCATACACTCCTCCCGTATTTCAATATTACTGGTGGGCATATTTCTCGCCTCAAAAGTTGGACCATCTTACAAAGCACCGGGTCTTAGAAACAGAGTAACTGAAGCTTCTGTCGTTTTTTCCGGGTCATCGATATGAACATGAGTTTCTAAGCTACAAGGCGAGCCTGAGGATCTCCTAAAGGATGATGTTATTTGCACTGTAGCCCCGACTGCCCTCCCAGGTAACCACCTTATTAAAGCTCTCACATCTGCATTTTCTGTACAGTTCTGAACTCCTCCAGCAAACCCCATAAGCACCGCATCTCACTGGAAACCGAAGAAGTGAGCCTGACCGACTGCGTGTCAATCGGAAAGCCACTCTGCGTGGCACCTTGGGGTCAATCGCAGACTCTCCTCGCTTTCAGCAGGACTTTGCTGTCCCCAGTTTTGGCACAGGGACCCAGGAGGCTGCCGCTGAGGGGAAAGATAGGGCATTCTCTGCACCAGGCATGCTGATTTTTGGACACAGAGGCTGTTGTGGGGAGAGGGGAGGCAGCACCACGGACGCTCATTAGCACACAACTTCTTCAGCAAGGGCTTTGCTCCTTTCACCAAAGAGACAGAAAACCTCCAATTACAATATGCACAAGGTGAAATTAAAGTCAAGTCAATTGGTGACCCACCGAGAAACTACCAAGAGAGAAAATAAAGAAGAGCCTTCTGCAATGAGCAAGGCTGCTGGATGTTTTGTCTTTTTTACATGTCAAGGCTTCATCTTCGGGCTGCAGGTGAAAGCTCACGTGGAAATGGGTCTCCACTTGGGACCCCGCATCCCACCCAATCCAGCCTTCTGTTTAAAGTCGCTGATAATTGTTTCAGCATATTTCTGCTCCGTTTCCATGTGGAGCTGCTGCAGCCAAGGACGGGAGTCTGAAGAGGGGAGGGGGCGGGCAGCAAATGGGATAAACAGCTCCCGGCAGAGAGGATGGGAGCAGCAAACCCCAGAGCCAAGCCACACAGCAGGAGCCAAGCTAGAGCTGCTGCCTTGGGGAGGAGAAAAGAGAAGAAATGGGAGAGCCCAGGGGAATAGACAGGCAACCTAAGAAACAGAGGGTAAGGATGAAAGGGCGTCCCAAGGCGGCTGGGCCGAAGGAAACACAGGAGGAACGAGCCCTTTCCTTCTCCGGAAATGAGATTTCCTGCCCATGCCAGCCCTTCCTAGACAGTAAACAGGTCTCTTCTGCTATATGCATCAAACATCAGAACCCCGTCTCTCCCTAAAGAAGTAGGCTTAACGGGGGAGGGGGGCCACCAAGAAATACGCTGACTTGTAAGTGGGAGCAGCAGCTATCATCTGCGAAAAGGGCCTTCCCTTTCTGGAATACCGGCATGCGGTGGGGGAGGGGAGAGTGGTTATTAGGATGTCTATATGGTGTCAGGACACAAATACGCCCAGGCAGGGATCGGGAGACCTCTGTATTCAGAGAGCAAGGGAAAGACGCAGCATATTCGTTGCTATCGTTCTGGGGTCCAGTTGCAAAATACCATGTGGGAAACAGTGCACGCAAGTCTCATTTACAGCGAAGGCTCATATATGGGATTCCTGCGAAGAGAAATGAGTAATATCCCTCCTTTCCCAGAGACTATCTAGAAAGGACACTGGATAAAGAGAGCTGCTTTTCCAATTATGTCATAATCCTAGAGGTCTTAAGGCTGATGAACAAAAGTCTCAGAACATACAAAAAGTATTTGGAAGGCAGAAGTGTGCACGCACACACATATATGCCTGTTTTCTGTCACGTGATTACCTTGAACACGTTGCAAGGGAGGATCGAGAGACACAGGTTCCGGGGAGTGATTGGATCACACCTTTCCACCTTACACTCCGGGAATACAGCCCCGGTGATTGGATTGTCCATAATCTTTTCTCCCAAAACCTGACTCCTATTCCTGAAGCAGGGAAAAGCACATTTTAAGCCTTTTCATAAAACTTGATGCTGGTGTGCTGGGGTGCCTGGGTAGCACAGTGGGTTGGACATTGGACCCTTGGTTTTGGCTCAGGATGTGAGATGGATCGAGCCCCGTGTCGGGCTCCATGTGGAGTCTGCTTGGGATTTTCTCTCCCTCCTCTCCCCCGCCCCTCCCATGTGTGCTCTCACTCTCTAAAATAATGAATAAATAAATCTGGAAAAAAAAAACAACTTGATGCTGAAGTTCCCCACAGCAACCATTTGGGAAGATAATTTTCCCATTAAGGCACACTTCCTTTAAAAACCTTTTTTCAAGTTACAAAGGCAAGAAATGATCAAATTTGAAATGTAGTAGGAAAGCATATAAAAAATTAAAATCACCGACAAGCTGTCACTCAAAAATGTTCACAATGATTCTTCTCTGGGAAGTGGGGCACATTTCCTGTGGAATGATCCACTTTTCCCTTTATTTCTTTCATTTCCATTACGATATCACTTATAACTAGACAGGATCACCTGCTTCCACATCAGGGAAACATAAAAGCCAGGTTCGTTAACATACTATTGTTTGGAGAGGTTTATGGCTGTTGATGGCTGCTCTTTCCATTTTGCTTGATAATTCTGGCAGGCTTTCATCCCACCTCCTCCTCTTGCTTTTCCTGGGTGCTCTGACAATCACCAAGCAGGTAAAGTCGCACGTTAAAAATTGATTTAAAAAAAAAATCAAGCTGATCTGCCAGGTGTCCAAGGGAGCAGCAGAGGAGAATCTTATTCAAGGCTCCTGCAGAGCGAAATGTCTGCTGGGAATGCATGTGTGTGTGTGTATGTGTGTGTGTGTGTGTATGTGTGTTAGTGTCTGTGTATGTGTGCATGTGTGCATGCATTCGTATGTGCATGTTAGTGTGTGTGTGCGTAACTGTGTGCATGATCTCTGTGCACGTGTTAGTGTGTTAGTGTGCTATATGTGCATGTGCGTGGGTTAGTGTGTGTTAGTGTGCATGTGCACATGCACTTGTGTGTGCATGTGTTCACATGCGTGTGTGTGTTAGTGTATCCTCTGTGTGCATATGCTCTTCTGTGTGTGCGTTAGGGTGAGTGTGTATGTGCATGTGTGCATGCACTCGTGTGTGTGTTAGTGTGCGTGCGTGTTGGTGTGTGTTAGTGTGTGCATGCACTCTGTGCACGTTACTGTGTGTTAGTGTGTGTGTTAGTGCGTGTGTGTGCATGCGCTCGTGTGTGTGTGTGTGTGTGTGTGTGTGTGTGTGGTGTGGCCAGGGGCTTCCAAGTCCTACCCCACCACCTTCGTCTGAGGTTTTAGTGCTCCAGAGAGGAAGAAAGCAAGGCTTGTTTTTGGTCTCTCTTGCGCTCTCAAAGAAAATGCCTGACCTCTTGATCAACAGCCCTCTACTGAGCACTTACTATGTGCCGGACACTGTCACAGGGCACTTGGGATACAGCAGTGAAAACAACAAAATTCCTGCCCTCATGCCAAGGACCGTCCATGTCAGCTCCCCTCCTCCAGCCGATGACCACCACCTCCACTTCCGCGGCCAGTGACATCACTCCTGCTCCTTCAACCAATGAAATCACCCCCACGCCTATACGCAGCGACATCACCCCCACTACAGCCCAC
>NC_048223.1:124795155-124795690 GCF_002007445.2 Ailuropoda melanoleuca
GAGTCTGGGGCACAGCTCCAGGGTTTCCCCCTCACTAACTCCAGAGTGGGGCCCAGATGTGCATTTCTGAGTTCCCAGGTCATACTGAGGCTGCTGTTCCAGGAACCACATTTTGAGAGCAACGAGATTAGGTTCTATGGAAGTTAAACAGAAAACAAAAACAAAGTTTTATGGCTCAGCGCCTTGGTACTTAAAATGTGGTCAATGAACCCCATCATTGACAACACCTGGGAATTTTAAAGATACAGAACCTCAGACCCTGTCTCTGACCTACTGACTCGGAATCTGCATTTGAACCAGTTCCCAGGCGGGTACAGCACAAGTTACATCCCCAGTCTCAGCGTATCACTGTCCTCAGGACCTTGACATGTGCTTCATGACCACTGAGGCAGATAGTCTGCACTGGCCCATCAGGGCATCTACTCACAAGCCCTCCAATCACTCAGATTTTCATCAACCAAAGTGTAATGTCAAAGTGGAGAGACATGCAGTCCTGCCATGTGCCCATAAGAACAAGAATGTGAAAGAACATCTT
>NC_048223.1:124796364-124809118 GCF_002007445.2 Ailuropoda melanoleuca
TGTGTGTGTGTGTGTGTGTGTGTGTGTGTGGTGCGGCCAGGGGCTTCCAAGTCCTACCCCACCACCTTCGTCTGAGGTTTTAGTGCTCCAGAGAGGAAGAAAGCAAGGCTTGTTTTTGGTCTCTCTTGCGCTCTCAAAGAAAATGCCTGACCTCTTGATCAACAGCCCTCTACTGAGCACTTACTATGTGCCGGACACTGTCACAGGGCACTTGGGATACAGCAGTGAAAACAACAAAATTCCTGCCCTCATGCCAAGGACCGTCCATGTCAGCTCCCCTCCTCCAGCCGATGACCACCACCTCCACTTCCGCGGCCAGTGACATCACTCCTGCTCCTTCAACCAATGAAATCACCCCCACGCCTATACGCAGCGACATCACCCCCACTACAGCCCACCACTTCTACAGCCAATGACCCTCACCTCCACTCCTACAGCCAGTGGCCACTAACTCCACTCCAATAACCAATGCCATCACTTCCTCCATCTCTACTGCCCACCACTCCTGCAACTAATGACCATCACCTCCACTCCCATTCCTACCACCAACGACATCACTTCCACTGGGCCCTCCACTCCTGCAACCAATGGCATCACCTCCACTATAACACCCCTCTTACAATCATGACTATCACTTCCATTGCAATGTCCCTCCGACAGCCAATGACCATCACCTCCACTCCAGCTCCCACTCCTACAAGCACATTCCGTAGTCGGAAGGTATCTGCGCCCAGAGCTGCTGCTCCTCCGAATGAGGAAATGGAAACGTCCTGCTGACCACATCCGCTAACTCTTCCAGCTCACAGAATGCTACTTTCTCCAGGCCTTTCATTCTTCATTGCTGAGACTTCAAGTCCTCACCAACCCTGTGGCAGACATGACTGGCTTCCTACCCAAACTCCACTTGTCTTTTTTCTTAGAGAATCCTCATTGTGTTCAAGATGGCCATGAGCCCAGCTAAAACCAAAATTTTGGTGTCATAGGCTACTGATCTGGCCAGTGACATCTTAGCAGAGCTCCTTTAGGAGAACTTCTGTAAGGTCTCAAGAAGGACTATTCAGCTGGCATTTACTGGGGATGTGGATGTGATGGCTGGAGTCCTGGCAACTATCCCATGAGCTTAATAGGAGTCAGATCTGAAGGAAAGGAGAGTAGGAACCGAGAGACCTGGCTCCTGATGACATTGTCAGCCTGCCGTATGTGTCCCAGACTGTCCATCTCTGGATTTCTTTTACAACTAAAATAAATTCTTACATTTTTAAGCCACAGCTTTATGGATATCTAGTTACTCAAAGCTACACAAAAGTCCTAACTGATACAACCCCATCTATCAAGGCATGGGTCTGGAGTGGCTGGGTTAGTGGCAGCACGTATCTGAACCACATCGAGTCTTGTTAAAACCCGGAGTCTGGGGCACAGCTCCAGGGTTTCCCCCTCACTAACTCCAGAGTGGGGCCCAGATGTGCATTTCTGAGTTCCCAGGTCATACTGAGGCTGCTGTTCCAGGAACCACATTTTGAGAGCAACGAGATTAGGTTCTATGGAAGTTAAACAGAAAACAAAAACAAAGTTTTATGGCTCAGCGCCTTGGTACTAAAAATGTGGTCAATGAACCCCATCATTGACAACACCTGGGAATTTTAAAGATACAGAACCTCAGGCCCTGTCTCTGACCTACTGACTCGTAATCTGCATTTGAACCAGTTCCCAGGCGGGTACAGCACAAGTTACATGCCCAGTCTCAGCGTATCACTGTCCTCAGGACCTTGACATGTGCTTCATGACCACTGAGGCAGATAGTCTGCACTGGCCCATCAGGGCATCTACTCACAAGCCCTCCAATCACTCAGATTTTCATCAACCAAAGTGTAATGTCAAAGTGGAGAGACATGCAGTCCTGCCATGTGCCCATAAGAACAAGAATGTGAAAGAACATCTTGAAGANTACAGCCAGTGGCCACTAACTCCACTCCAATAACCAATGCCATCACTTCCTCCATCTCTACTGCCCACCACTCCTGCAACTAATGACCATCACCTCCACTCCCATTCCTACCACCAACGACATCACTTCCACTGGGCCCTCCACTCCTGCAACCAATGGCATCACCTCCACTATAACACCCCTCTTACAATCATGACTATCACTTCCATTGCAATGTCCCTCCGACAGCCAATGACCATCACCTCCACTCCAGCTCCCACTCCTACAAGCACATTCCGTAGTCGGAAGGTATCTGCGCCCAGAGCTGCTGCTCCTCCGAATGAGGAAATGGAAACGTCCTGCTGACCACATCCGCTAACTCTTCCAGCTCACAGAATGCTACTTTCTCCAGGCCTTTCATTCTTCATTGCTGAGACTTCAAGTCCTCACCAACCCTGTGGCAGACATGACTGGCTTCCTACCCAAACTCCACTTGTCTTTTTTCTTAGAGAATCCTCATTGTGTTCAAGATGGCCATGAGCCCAGCTAAAACCAAAATTTTGGTGTCATAGGCTACTGATCTGGCCAGTGACATCTTAGCAGAGCTCCTTTAGGAGAACTTCTGTAAGGTCTCAAGAAGGACTATTCAGCTGGCATTTACTGGGGATGTGGATGTGATGGCTGGAGTCCTGGCAACTATCCCATGAGCTTAATAGGAGTCAGATCTGAAGGAAAGGAGAGTAGGAACCGAGAGACCTGGCTCCTGATGACATTGTCAGCCTGCCGTATGTGTCCCAGACTGTCCATCTCTGGATTTCTTTTACAACTAAAATAAATTCTTACATTTTTAAGCCACAGCTTTATGGATATCTAGTTACTCAAAGCTACACAAAAGTCCTAACTGATACAACCCCATCTATCAAGGCATGGGTCTGGAGTGGCTGGGTTAGTGGCAGCACGTATCTGAACCACATCGAGTCTTGTTAAAACCCGGAGTCTGGGGCACAGCTCCAGGGTTTCCCCCTCACTAACTCCAGAGTGGGGCCCAGATGTGCATTTCTGAGTTCCCAGGTCATACTGAGGCTGCTGTTCCAGGAACCACATTTTGAGAGCAACGAGATTAGGTTCTATGGAAGTTAAACAGAAAACAAAAACAAAGTTTTATGGCTCAGCGCCTTGGTACTTAAAATGTGGTCAATGAACCCCATCATTGACAACACCTGGGAATTTTAAAGATACAGAACCTCAGACCCTGTCTCTGACCTACTGACTCGGAATCTGCATTTGAACCAGTTCCCAGGCGGGTACAGCACAAGTTACATCCCCAGTCTCAGCGTATCACTGTCCTCAGGACCTTGACATGTGCTTCATGACCACTGAGGCAGATAGTCTGCACTGGCCCATCAGGGCATCTACTCACAAGCCCTCCAATCACTCAGATTTTCATCAACCAAAGTGTAATGTCAAAGTGGAGAGACATGCAGTCCTGCCATGTGCCCATAAGAACAAGAATGTGAAAGAACATCTTGAAGATGAAACCATGGAAAGCCTCCCGGTTTCCCAGATTTTCCTACCCGCCTCCAACTATTCTCAGACTAGGGACCTAGGAAATTTTAANACTGGCCCATCAGGGCATCTACTCACAAGCCCTCCAATCACTCAGATTTTCATCAACCAAAGTGTAATGTCAAAGTGGAGAGACATGCAGTCCTGCCATGTGCCCATAAGAACAAGAATGTGAAAGAACATCTTGAAGATGAAACCATGGAAAGCCTCCCGGTTTCCCAGATTTTCCTACCCGCCTCCAACTATTCTCAGACTAGGGACCTAGGAAATTTTAAAAGGTGTAAGTACAAATGTAACCATAAGAACAGATACAAACCTTCTTAAGTACCCCCCAAAAATTACAAATAAAAAAGCAAAGAGTATATCTTAGAAAAAATACAGCAAACATAACAAAATACAAATAATTATAAAATTATGATGAAGAGGGCATCGAACATCAGTCACATCAATAAATGCAAATGGTTTAACTCATCTATTAAAAGAGAAAGACTTTCGGGGCGCCTGGGTAGCGCAGTCGTTAAAGCGACTGCCTTCAGCTCAGGGCGTGATCCCGGCGTTCCGGGATCGAGTCCCANATGCAAATGGTTTAACTCATCTATTAAAAGAGAAAGACTTTCAACACAAAGACTTGCAAAATGGGAACCTTGGCAATACACAACGGAACCACATATAAACCCACCTTCCGGCCTAGAAATCTCCCCATTAGGAGACCACTCTAGTGGGCTCATGAGATGGTCTGGCCAGACCTTGCCGGTATCATCGACCCATTTGCTCTTGTCAGACAGAGGTGAGAAAGCAAGCCCAGGGCAAAGGGGACAGCTCTCNCCTTTAAAAAAAAAAAAAAAGACTTTCAACACAAAGACTTGCAAAATGGGAACCTTGGCAATACACAATGGAACCACATATAAACCCACCTTCCAGCCTAGAAATCTCCCCATTAGGAGACCACTCTAGTGGGCTCATGAGATGGTCTGGCCAGACCTTGCCGGTATCATCGACCCATTTGCTCTTGTCAGACAGAGGTGAGAAAGCAAGCCCAGGGCAAAGGGGACAGCTCTCAGTCCTGTGGGGAGTAATGGCCCTGCTGCAGGATGTGCCAATGATGGGTTGACCCCCAAACAGCCAGTTCTGATGCCAGTGCTGAACTGAGCACCTGTTCTGAGAAGTCCGACCAACCAGTGAATGAATCTGACATGTGGGAATGGCTGGCAAAGCCCAGCAGGGTCTTCTAGCTAATGAATGTGGTCAAATTGATGTAGAAAAAACACCTGAAAGCCAACAGCAGCAAAACACAAAACATCTCTAATGATACTAACACTTGCAGGCAGTTCAGGGGCTGTGGGGGGATGCCAGCTAAATCAGCGAGTGAGGGCTCATCGGACTGGGTTAGACCTTAACCCCTTTCAAGGGATCTGGCGTTAGCCCCTGGGCAGTCCACATATAGGCCGATCTTGACGTACGTACGTTCGTTCCTCCCTCCCTCCTTGCCTCCCTTCCAAGATGTGCTTATTTGAGAGAGAAAGAGAGAGGGTGGGGGAGGGGCAGAGGGAGAGAGAGTGAGAGAATCTCAAGCAGACTCCCTGATGAGCGTGGAGCCGGACACTGGGCTGGATCCCAGGACTCTGAGATCACAACCTGAGCTGAAACCAAGTGTTGGACCCTTAACTGACTGTGCCACCCAGGCTCCCCGATATTCCTACGTTTTAGAGCACCCCACAACGGAACGTTGGCGCCACAGCAGACAAACAGACCCCCCGCAGTGTTAATGCTGCTTTCAGCATTAGCACGATAGCCACTGTGGTTTGGACGGCTGGTTTCTGGCCATTATTTGAATATATACCACATTTTCCCTACTTTACAAAAAGGGAGTAGAAAACAGTCATCTGACCCTGCTTAGGACTCACTGACGACTATGGTGATGAACATGGGAACCACCAGGTCCTGGAAGCAGCAAATCGTTAACCTTCACTCTGCGGTCACTGGACTCAAGCCAGAAACGGATTGACTTCGTGCTGAGTTGTGAGGAAATAAACACAATTAAAGAGCCAATTTCAAGTGCTCGATATAGATGTGCTAAAAGCCCGGGCCCAAAGTGTGGGGTATGAAGTTAGAGGTCCACCAATACGGCTGAGGGCTCTGCCTGCAGTATCCCCTTTCTCAGGATGCGTTCCAGTTCTCCCAGGCAACGGTCACTGGTGCCCTCGGGGCCTTGGCTGTAAGGAGTCCCTGTTCTGCTGCTCAGTGGGCTTGGGGTCAGGAAGGAGACAGTCTTGCCTGACACACAATACCTTCACTTCCTGCCTCTCCCAGTCGGTCCTGTTCCTCCCTCCACCCCCAGTCAGACACTCGTGTCCATTACAAGATCTGGAAACATCATTTGGGGAAGATATAAGTACCTCCAAGGGTTCCATGTCAGGAAAGGAAGTGAATTCCAAGGCTGGAGGATTCCCGTGGAAAAGGCTCTGGGTTCTACTTCTCAGTGCTGCGGGGACTGCTGGAAGCCCTTCCTTGCCTGGCTGACATCATTTTTCTGGTTTTCTCAGACACTTTGTACAAACCTCAATCATGTCAAACCAGACTCAGCTGGAAACACATGGTCCTGTATGCATCTTCTTCTAAGAATGCTGTGCCCTTTGAAGAACTATTTTTGAAAATCAGAATTGGAGAGACTCCCCAGGGCCTCTGAAGAGAAGCACATGCCACCCGAAAATAGTAACGAAGAATAAATCCAGCAATACAAAGAGCCTGAATCAGGGCTGGCCAGACTGCAGTCAACATGCAAAGCGACCCTGATGGGGGCTGGCTTTCTCTGCCTTCATCTCCTAGGTGCGAGGTTTATGCACGTCCCGTCCTCTCAGCCCTGTTCTCCCCTGAACGACCATCATCGCCCACAATGAAAGAAACAGGTGGTGTCACACCAGACAAATGCTGTTTTCCCATTACTCCCATTGAATGTGGATTTCCTGAGTTATTTCTCGTCTCTGAGAGTAATTCACAAGAAACAAAACATATTTAGTTAATGGTCTTGCCCCAAGAGATCACTTAGGTACAGAAAAAAGGAAATATGTTTAACTGTTTCTCAAAAGTCACAGTGAGTATTTGCAGCTAGTTAGCATTGTCCTTATGCCCAAAGAGGACAGGGAATTTTTTTTGTGTGTGAAAATAAACTTATCATTGTCTTATTAAAAATTGGCATTTTAGAGCAATGTGGGAAAGGCAAAATTGTTACAAATTACCAGCTTTTTCTGAACTGCTGTCTAATATACGAGTCTGGAGAGAGGAGAGAGACCCCAAGTACTTTTATTCTTTCTAGCTGTCTCATGTTGGCCAGGAGAGTAAAATAACTTTCTGACAATTTCAAATGTTCAGCTAATGCAGTTGGGCATTGTTTTATACAAACTTGCACCACTGGCAGTGAATTATACTGAATTAGTGTAGGATGGTTCCCCCCCATACCACTGCCCCCCCCCTTTTTTTTTGGTTAGGAGATTCAACTTATTCTTATTTCAAAATGGTAGAGAAAAAAAAGATAAAGATGGTTGATTGCGGTTTTTAGAGGTTTAAAAGCCCAATGAAAACCAATCAGGCTTTCCAAAGCTTCTCTTAAGAAGCAAAGTCACATTTCCTACTGTTTCTATCCAACTACAAACTCTGGCCCATCTTTGTGTCTCATCTTGATGACTTTCAAAGCAGTCTCTTGGGTCAATAGGTGCTTGATTTAAGAAATTCTTTTTTTTTTAAGTGGTCATTGTCAATGTCTTACTTGTTAGCATTAGGGGAAGCAGGGTGAGGGGTGCAAGGAAACTCTTTGTATTATATCCACACCATTCCTATAAGCCTAGAATTAGTTTAAACTTGAATATTTTTAAAAAAATGGTCATTTGTGAGAGATTAAAAAACCCTCCCAGAGTTGTAGTTTTTCACATAGTTGAAAGTCGCTTCTCAGTAACTCTGTAATGTGACTCCCTATCTCTGTATTTGTTGATATACCAGAAATGGCATAAGCATGTTTGTAAAATCCTGCCCTGTATTTATTAAAACATCCTGATGCATCTCAGTTTGGTTTCCAGTTTCCGGCAATCTGCTGGCAAGTGGAGATGGGTCATCATCTACGAGAATCCCACCAAGGACAGCTCTCTTAACAAGGCAGCTGCATGGTCCCTCAGAGACAGCATGGCGTAAGTCCTCCCAGCATGGCCAAGTTTGCAACATGGCATCATTTCAGAGATGGAAGGCATTTGGAATATGAATGACAGGGAGAATTCGGAATGCACACCAGAGATCTGTGATCTGCTCCAGCCTGGGCTTGCCTCCCATGAACTGTGTGACTATGCCACAGACCACCCAGCCCATCTGGCCTTAAGTCACTCATCTATACAATGGGATGATAACCATCCTGCCGTGAGGACGAGTTGGGACAATGGGCACACTCGAAGAGAATAATGCACTGTGCAAGGGTGAGGCTTTGAATAGTGGCCCCCGCCCTAAGGTGGCCCATATCTAAGGCACAAGCTTAAAAGTGATATGGATGGATTTTACTTCAAATCTAGGAGAAAAAAGTATACACCCAAGGACACACACAGAGGCAGGAAGACAGCTCAATCTTTGACCCATGTCTCACCCTGGTGCCCAGACTGCTATTTCCTGCCTATTGTGCCAAATTCACTAAAGGGCCCGTGAAGGTCAATGTGGGTTATGCTTTGTGGTCCCTTTATATGGCAGGATAATTGCTGACCTTTGGATGGGGCAAACTGAGCCATTTTCTTGGGCCTGCAGGGGCTCTGGGGGAGGGGACTCTGCTCTCCAGCCCCATTGGCCTTGGTCTGTCCCTTAAATGTGTCATCTCCCTCCTTATGCCATGTCCAGAACTTTTCTGCTAGGGAATCAGGTGAAAGAAAAGAATGTGGAACCACCTGCAGGGGCTGGAAAAGATCTGAGACCCTCAGGTGAGCTTCAAATGAAAAGCAGGTGGAAGCCCCTGACCCTTCTATACCTTTTCCTTTTCCTTCTCACTTGCAGAGATGCCCTGACCACTTCAGCCAGATTTAGCTGGATACAAAATCTACACTGGGGTGGGGAATGGGGAGAGGAACACGCAGCGAGATCCATGCCCAAACCTCCCCCCGACCCAGGCACTGAGGGGCCACAGACAGTCTTTCATGGTTAACCCATGCATAAAAATATTTGGAATTTTTCAGAAAAGGCTAGTCACAAGGGGACTTGCTCTAGGGTCATACAGGTATGCACTGGAAATGAGGAAGAGAAAAACTGAGAATCAGCGATGCAAGGGGTTTCCCAACAAGCATGGCGGATCCCACCCTGCCCAGATCTGGAGCCTCTGAGTGCTGAGCTCCCGAGGGACCCCGATGGTTCAATCCTAACTCATCCCAAGCAGGGTTGGACTTGGACGAGACCTGCCCCTAAGGACACAGCTGATGTGTGCTGTAGTGAGGGCCTCTCTGTGGTCATGGGCCGGGTGTTATTTATACACTCTGGGATGATTCTTTTCCTTCATGAAGATGCCTTTCTCCCATTAAAGCTAATGGGAGTCATGTGGCTGAACTGAAGGCATTTCATTCTCCAGCTTTTCTAAAAATAAAATGGGAAAAAGGGAAACATATGTATTGTTTCTATTTGGGACTGTAAAAACACAAACAAAAAGGAACCAGAGAGATTCACCGTCCAAGAGATCCAGTTCCTTCTCGATTATAAGAGTGGGGAGGTTACTTGTCATTAAACAGGTTTAGATGTGAGATAATCTGAAATCCCGCTCAATGTATTCTGTGAGAACAGTTTAATGAATGCTCTTTTTATCCCTTGAAAATAACGTCCCATCTTCACTTTGATGACCAGTACACTGAAAGGTCTTTATTAGGTAGTGGGCCATGGGACAGTCCTGTATTATGGCTCAAAGTAAGAAGAGCGATAGTCCAGAAAAGTTTGCTGGAAAGAAAATTACTAAAAAGGCAATTTTGTTTTCCTAACGAGTTTCATTATTCACTTGTAATTACGTATGGCAAGGATGAACAAAAATACCTCTTGGATAGAATAAAGTTATACTTAAAAACACAAACATCCTTTTAAAGTTAGGTGTTTAAAGAGAAGATGATAATACAATGATAATACCATCCCACCAGGGTCCAATCTCAAAATGCCACAAAACAGCAATATGAAAATGATCTTCTGGTCTGCCTTGTCTCACGTAAGTGTAGTATTATCTAAAATTGGCTACCTCTGCTCAGTCTTCTATTGGCGTGGACATTTCTCATTTTCCATCTAGGACCCTTTCTGTTTTGCTTTTCCCAGCACTGGTTTGCAGGCATCCTGCAACATGGCCACACCTCCACACACAATTTGGTCTAGTGCGTGGGAACCCACAAACACATCCAGTCTCTGTCTGACCATGAGGGTCTCCCCGCAAGGAGCAGTGAATGGACGGCAGTCAGCTGTCTCATACATTTGAAAAGAATTAAGTGGGACCTGAGCCAGCCATCCTGCCCCTTAATTCAGTGAGTTATTTACTCCCAAATCTAGGCATTTCCTTCCTTCCTTCCCTCCATTCCACAAGGAGTCCATCAGCAAGGCCTGTTAACTCTCAACCACCTCAAACCGGTCGACCCCCCTCCGCTGGTACCCCTCACTTGTTGACTCCCGCTCTCCTGACTGTCCTGCTTCCACCTGAGATCTTGGAAAAACGTGAGTCACATCATGACCATCCTCTGCTTAGATCTCTCCAACAGCTCTGAACCCACCTAAAACAATCACCACGCTCTGTCTTCTGCCCACCTCCTCGAGCTCACGTGGCCGCCCCTGCCCTCTCCGCACTCCCCACTGGCCTTGGTCTCCTCTCAGAGGTACCCGCTCCGTTCTTGATCACATCGGGGCTCCTGATCAGCTGTTCCTTCCGTCTGAAGTGCTTGTCCTCTCCACCTTCACAAAGGAGGCCCCTCGCTATGCAGATCCTGACTGAAACATTNCCCTCACTTGTTGACTCCCGCTCTCCTGACTGTCCTGCTTCCACCTGAGATCTTGGAAAAACGTGAGTCACATCATGACCATCCTCTGCTTAGATCTCTCCAACAGCTCTGAACCCACCTAAAACAATCACCACGCTCTGTCTTCTGCCCACCTCCTCGAGCTCACGTGGCCGCCCCTGCCCTCTCCGCACTCCCCACTGGCCTTGGTCTCCTCTCAGAGGTACCCGCTCCGTTCTTGATCACATCGGGGCTCCTGATCAGCTGTTCCTTCCGTCTGAAGTGCTTGTCCTCTCCACCTTCACAAAGGAGGCCCCTCGCTATGCAGATCCTGACTGAAACATTGCTTACTCAGAGACGCCTGCGGCGACCACCCCCTCCGAGGAAGCCAGCGAGTAGCCCGCACGATCACACCACCTGACCGCAGAGCTCTGCTGGAGCCCTCGTCGCCACTTGGAATTGCTCGTGTTGATGCGTGGCCTACACGTGCCCATCTCTAACCACTCACTAGAGTAACCTCCCTGGCAGCAGGGACGTTGCACTGCTTACTGCAATACCTGACGCACCCAGATGATACCTGGCACCTTCCATAACCCTTTACCAAGTGACTCACATCATTTAAGTGATGGCTCANTACCAAGTGACTCACATCATTTAAGTGATGGCTCATGTCTTCGGCAAGGGCTTAGAGCCCATGAGGAGTCCAGTAAAATCCTGAAGACTCACTTGCCTACCAAATAGGAGATGATGAAAAGACACAGGATGTGAGCCCAAAAGTATCGTCGGGGGAATTCTGACAGTTTCTTAAGGGGGAATATTAATTCAATAATTCAATAGTATTTTTAGGTACCTCCTATATTCAAGATTCCTCCTATGAATGACGGATAGAATGTGGACAGAGGGGCGCCCGGGTGCTGCAGTCGTTAAGCGTCTGCCTTCGGCTCAGGGCGTGATCCCAGGGTCCTGGGATCGAGCCCTGCACCGGGCTTCCTGCTCTGCTGGGAAGCCTGCTTCTTCCTCTCCCACTCCCCCTGCTTGTGTTCCCTCTCTCGCTGGCTGTCTCTCTGTCAAATAAATAAATAAAATCTTAAAAGAAAAAAAAAAGAATGTGGACAGAGACCTAGCTCTTGGTCCCACAGAGAGGCCAAATTGGGGTATTTGAGACAAAAGGATAGATGAGGATAGTTAATTCCATCNTGGACAGAGACCTACCTCTTGGTCCCACAGAGAGGCCAAATTGGGGTATTTGAGACAAAAGGATAGATGAGGATAGTTAATTCCATCCTCACTCTTATGGTAACAAAAACAGGTAATTCTAGAGGAACTTGGGTTCTTTCCATTTCCATGGCCTCAAGGAAAGGAAAACTGTTTTGAGACTAAGCCTAATTCCTGAATGATAGAGCCATTTCTGCATGCTTACAACTTTTTCTTTTTCTGGAATCATTCACTCCACTCAGGAAGGTGTTGGAAGCCTTGCTTGTCTTAACTGGACAACTATATTGGCAGGCACTGCAAATCCGTTTGGTTGAAAGGGACGGGGAGAGTGGAGAATGTGGTGTGTGTGCATCCCTGTCTGACGGGAACTGGGCATTAGCTAACATTCAGATGAACAGATCTCATTATAACCATATCATCATGGACAACAGTTCCTGCCCCTGTCTAGTCCAAAGCTTTTGTAAACCAAGTGGCAAACTTAACCAATTCCAATTCACAGTCTCTGCACACTATCTTAGCAGAAGCATGGATGGACAGAACATTAGACAAAAGCCAGGTGCATGGAGTAGTGGAGACAGAGAAGCAAAGATCTCCACTACACTTTGAGTGAAATCATTTACTTCCTAAATAGCTAGTAGTTGTCACTCTGGATTTCCCCAGAATGTGGAATTACATGTTCCCCATTTCTGACATGAACACCAGTCTAACCATAGGAGGGCAATTTTCAGGAAGGAAGCAGCTGATCAGCTTTATGGGCCATGTAGAGCAGACAGTAAATGCTGGTGTGTCCCTGGGGAGAACGAGATGGCCAGGTTCTGTCTGAGATGGGCAAGGGGTGAGAATTTCCTTACAGGAAAACCAGTTCAAATTGTAAAGGGAAGTTTCTCTTCTGGAAAAGGAGTTAAGGAACAACTTTGGTTTTGGTGGCCCCTTAATTTTTAGTTCTCTGCACCTGTTACATTAGGTATTCTTGCTGAATAATATCTAGCAATATGCAATATTCAGAAATCCACTGCATTTTAAGTTACTGTCTGGAATATATTGCTAGCTGAGACAACACAACGCAAGACAGTTA
>NC_048223.1:124809218-124829495 GCF_002007445.2 Ailuropoda melanoleuca
ACCTTGCAAAGTTTTCATTCAAGAATATGATGAAATAAAGATGTTTTTAGAATTCCCACCTTCCCCAATCCCAAACAAATTTGGAGAGTTTATCACCAGTTTCTCTCCAGTTTGACGTACCTCCGAAAGGGACATCTCAAATATGTATTTTAGGAGGATGAAAATTGATATCAGCAGCAAAGATCTGACATGTATAAAGAAAAGGGGAGCCCGGGCAGTGGTAACCATGAGGTAAATTAAATACTGATTGTGTAAAGTAACATTAGATTTGTAGGAGTCACAAAACAAAATATGATAGAATCATAATATATAATAGAACTAAAACATAATGATCAATCGGATGGGGTGATGGGAGTTAAGATTTTAAAATGTTTGAGAGAGGATTAAAAATATTAGTTTTCCGGGGCGCCTGGGTAGTGCAGTCTTTAAGCGTCTGCCTTCGGCTCAGAGCGTGATCCCGGCATTCTGGGATCGAGTCCCACATCGGGCTCCTCCGCTGGGAGCCTGCTTCTTCCTCTCCCNCCAACTGGAAGCCCTCAGTGCTGGGATAACCTTTGCAAAGGGCTGAGAGAAAATAATTGTCAACATAGAAGCCTATACCTTGCAAAGTTTTCATTCAAGAATATGATGAAATAAAGATGTTTTTAGAATTCCCACCTTCCCCAATCCCAAACAAATTTGGAGAGTTTATCACCAGTTTCTCTCCAGTTTGACGTACCTCCGAAAGGGACATCTCAAATATGTATTTTAGGAGGATGAAAATTGATATCAGCAGCAAAGATCTGACATGTATAAAGAAAAGGGGAGCCCGGGCAGTGGTAACCATGAGGTAAATTAAATACTGATTGTGTAAAGTAACATTAGATTTGTAGGAGTCACAAAACAAAATATGATAGAATCATAATATATAATAGAACTAAAACATAATGATCAATCGGATGGGGTGATGGGAGTTAAGATTTTAAAATGTTTGAGAGAGGATTAAAAATATTAGTTTTCCGGGGCGCCTGGGTAGTGCAGTCTTTAAGCGTCTGCCTTCGGCTCAGAGCGTGATCCCGGCATTCTGGGATCGAGTCCCACATCGGGCTCCTCCGCTGGGAGCCTGCTTCTTCCTCTCCCACTCCCCTGCTGTGTTCCCTCTCTCGCTGGCTGTCTCTCTGTCACATAAATAAATAAAATCTTAAAAAAAAAACATTAGTTTTCAGCTTTGTTAAATTCACACGTTACAATTTCCAGCTGGTCGATGAAATAATAGAAATGAAGAGTATAACTTCCAAATGGTAGAGAAAAAAATAGAATAGAAAAAAATTAATTCATTACAAGGTTATGAAAGAGATTTAAAAAAAAAAGATAGGACAAAGAGAAAGCCTAAGTAACATGATGGAAATAAATCCACATATACCAGTAATCAAAATAAGTTTAAGTGGTCTACATTTTCTATTTAAGTAAGAATAGCTAATAACATTCTGGGGGAAGAAAAAGGAGTAGTGATTGTATTCTTGCCTTATCAGATATTAAATCTCATTATGAAGATACATAAAACAAAGTGATATTAGTGGAGTATATGCAGAAAATATTTTGAACAGAATTGAAGTGAAAAATGGATGTCAAAATTAGAAGGAAATTCATATCTTGAAATAATTATGTGAAAATATTTGACATGAACATTTGATCTAAGCCCCCCCCACCCCAGGCTAAAAAAGTGAACAGGAAAAGAGCAAACTTAGGACAAAGTTAATACACACACACAAATAATAAAGCTAAAAGCAGAAATCAGTGTAACAGAAAATCAACACGCAATAAAAAGAACCAATGGAACAAAACCTAGATTCTTGGAAAGATTTCAATAAAATGGATAAACCTCTAGCTAGACTGATAAGGGCAAAAGAGAAGACACAAATTATGAGTACCAGAAAAAAAAATGGGAAACATCATTACAGATCCAAGGATAGTAACAAAATATTATGAACAACTTTGTGGCAATAATTTCAACCACTTTGATGAAATGGCAAATTCCTCAAAGGATACAAATTACGAAACAGAGTCCAGAAGGAGTAGCAGCACTGACTAGTGTTATAATGATTAAAGAAATTGAATTCATAATTAAAGCTTTCTCACAAAGAAAGCTTCAGGCCAAGATGACTTCACTGGTGATTTCTACCAAACACTTCAAGGAAGAAATAATAACAACTCTCCAAAGTCTCTTCCTGAAATAAAGAGAACACTTCCCAGTTCTTTGTATAAAACTAGTATTTTCCTGATACCAAAACATTTCAAAAAAGGACATACCACTGTTTCTTAAGAATAAAAAAAAAAAGATTCCTAAAAATATTAGCAAACAGAATGCACCAATATATTTATTTTTAAAGGTATAATGCATCATGACTAGAGGTTAACCTAGAAACATACAACTTATCATGAAAATTTATATAATTCCCCCTATTACAAAATAAAGAAGAGAAACCCTATTATTATCTCAATTGGTACATACAAAGCATGTAAGTATTCAACAATAATAAAAGCTTTCATTAAATTAGGAATAGAAACAATGAAACAAGCAGAATAAAAATTGGGCAAAAGACTTGAATAGACATTTCTCCAAAGAAGACATACAAATAGCTGATAGGCATATGAAAAGATTCTCAACATCACTTAGGGAATCATTAAGGAAATGCACATCAAAACCATAATGAGGGCGCCGGGGAGGCTCAGTCGGTTAAGCGTCTGCCTTCGGCTCAGGTCATGATCCCACAGTCTTGGGACTGACCCCACGTGGGCTCTCCACTGGGCGGGATGTCTGCTTCTCCCTCTCCCCCTGCCTGAATTACACTCCCCCTGCTTGTGCTCTCTCTTCCTCTCCGTCAAATAAATAAAATCTTAAAAAAACAAATGCAATGAGATACTGCTGCATACCCACTAGGATTGCTATTACCAAAAACTCAGAAAATGACGACTACAGACAAGGATCTGGAGAAATTGGAAGCCTTGTGCTTTGCTAGTGGAAATGTAAAGTGGTACAGCTGCGGTGGAAAACGGTATGGTGGTTTCTTAGAAAATTAAACATGGAACTATATATGACTCAGCAATTCTACTTCTTGGTATATACCCAAAAGAATTAAAAGCAAGAGACTCAAAGAAATATTTGTACGTCTATGTCCACAGCAGCGTAATTAACAATAGCCAAAAGGTGGGTCCATTGACAGCCAAGTGTTCACTGACAGATGAATAAACAAAATGTGGTCCATCCATACAGTGGACTATTATTCAGCATTAACAAAGAAGGAAATCTCGACACAGGCTATAATAGAGATGAACTTTGGACGCTGTGCTATGTGAAATAGGCCAGTCACAAGAGGACAAATACTATTATAATATATATAAGTTTAATTCCATTTATATGAGGTGCCTAGAATAGTCAAATTCCTACAGAAAGTAGAATGGTGGTTTCCAGAGACTGGGAGAGAGGGAATGGGGAATCAGAGTTTCAGTTTCGCAAGATGAAAAATGTTCTGTGGATACATGGTAGTAATGGCTGCAAAACAATGTGAATATATGTAATGTCACAAAACTGTAGAGACAAAAATGGCTAAAATAGCAGATTTTATGTTATATCTTTTATTAGAATAAAAAAAGAAAAAATCAGAATAGAATGAATCTTTTTCAAACTGGCAGATGGAACCTATCTACCTACCTACCTACCTACCTATCTATATTTTTAAATCCCTGTAGCTAACAAGGGAGTAAGTCAGGACGTTCACTCTCATTACTGCTGCTCCACATTTTACTGGTAAGTCTTATCTAGTGCAATAAGGCAAGAAAAAAGAAAGTAAAGGCATCAAGATGGGAAAATAATAAGTAAAATTTTAATCATACATCATATTACTGTGTACACAGAAAATCCTGGGGAATCTACAAAAAAACACTACTATAATTATTAAACGCTTCCAGAAACACTGCAGGATTCAAGGTCACCACACAGAAATCAATTGTATATGTCTACGTGTAAGCAGAAAAAAAAAAGGAAATGAAATGTTTAAAAATCACTATCATTCATTTTAGGGAGCATTCAGAATGTGAAATAAGTAGGGATGCATTTAACAAAATACACGAAAGAGCTGTATCATGAAAGCTACAAAACATCACGGAGAGAAATTCAAGAACGACGTCGTGACACAGAAGAATTTCAAAGGCGCTAGTCCGAGTGGAAGAAACCTTCCACAGAGAAAGCCCAAACTGCTTCCATTTATACAGATTCTAGGAGAGAGACAAAAAGAAGATCGACAGTCTTTTGGTACGGGGGCAGGAGGAAGACTGAACTGGGAAGGAGGCAGCTATTTTTCTGAAATATTCTGTATCCCACTATGGTGCTGGACACATGGGCGCATATGTTAAAGGTGTGTGCTTTAAGGTAAGTAAGTTAAACCACCATAGAGCTGATTAAAAGCAAACAACAGAGTATGGGATTGAACTGAGAGGGCTTTTTTAAAATATAAAATTAAAATTTGAAAAAGGATGATGGCATCCAGAGCCTCTCCGCACCCAACTCCCGCAATGAGACACATCAGATGCCAAAAGGACTTGACACTCAGGAGTATTTAAAAAGATTCGCCACCTCTCAAATCCCTATGTGGTAACAGAGAAGCTTTTGAGAGTCACATAATATTTAAAAGGCATGGAAATTTCTAGAAGGAAACTGCATGAGTCAGGGAAATCCTCATATAAACATAAATCCAATACAGGATTGGCATTTCCAGCCAGTAGAGAAATAACGGATTAGCTCATCAATAGTCCACAGACAATTGGCAAACCATTTAGGGAAAAGATGCCAAACTTCTACCATCTGAGGACACTCATCCGGAGGAATTACAGATTTACAGAAAGGAGCTGGAGAACTGGCTGAGGAAACTGCCAAAAATCAAACAGACATGGTGACTAGATGTAACATGGTGCCCTGGATGAGATCCTGGAACAGATAAAGGACATTAGTGGAAAAACTGGTGAAATCACAATGCAGTCTGGAGTTTGGTTAATCACACTGCAGTAATACTGGTTGCCTAGTTTAGGACCGGAATTCTCACTGTGGGTGATTTTGCTCCTGGGGGAACATGTAGTAACGGATGGAGACATTTTTGCTTGTACAGCTAGGGAGAGAGGGGGACTTGCTTCTAGCATCTAGGATAGAGGCCGGGGATGGAGCTAAGCATCCCACAACACACAGGACAGCCCCACAACCAAGAATCTCCCAGTGCCAGAATGCCAACAGTGCCGAGGTTGAGAACCTTCGTCTTGGAGAAAAGTGCTGTGATCATGTAGGATGGTAACAGAAGGAGAAGCTAGACATATGGGCTCTACAGGAATGCTCTGTACCACCTTTGAAACTCTTCTGTTCATTTAAAACCTTTCAAAAGTCAAAGTTTAAAAAGTTATGATAAACAACATTAAAAATACAAAAGGATGTTTTAACATAAATAAAAATTCAAAAGGAAAAAGACTGAAGTGGGCAAAGAAAATACACGGGCAACTTACAAAAGCAGAAATATATCACATGGGGAAAGTTCGACATCAAAAAATATGCACTGACATATCATAAACATCATTTTTCACTTATCAAAATGGCATGGAAATTTTTGTAATGCCAACCCTGAATGTTTGTGCTTGTTCAGGGAAACTGGTGTTTATGTTTCGACAGTGTAACTTCATACGCCTGTTGCAGAAGATCTTTTGGAAATCTAGATTTAAAAGCCTTAAAATTCTGCCTATCCTTTGACCCAGAAATTCTTAGGAATCTAGGTTAAGGAAATCATATGAAATGCCCGCAAAGATTTCTGTACAAGGACACGTATCCACACGTTGTTACAAAGACGTAAAAATGGAAACAATCTACTCAACGAAAAGGTTTTGAAAACAAACAACAACAACAAACCCAGGTAAATCCATGCAATGAAAGCCCGCGTCGCCATTACAGGGTTAATGGGAGTATTGTAGGACCCGGAAATGAACTTCACAGTCCACTGCCGAGAACGAGCAGCCTTCTAGAATGATGTCTTACATGACCCCCTTTCTGTTAAGAAAAGACTGGAGAGACAGAATAAAGGAAAAAGATGTTTGCTGCATCCAAGTTACCTATTCGGAAAAATCTACGGATTCATCTGCAGTGACGTTCCCGTGGGTAGTAGGGTTATGGTTGCTTTTTGTCCTCCTCTTTTTGCTTGTCTACGTTTTAACTTTTACAATGCACATGTTTTGTTTTGTCTTTAAACAAGAGGGAAAGAAAATATTACAACAATAGAACTGAAGGAGAAACATTACATTTACAGCCTTTTCTACGCGTTTACATGGATGCTGTGAGATCTGGAGAGAAACCACAGAGCTCCCAGGGGTGCCGACAGCCAAGGACAGCTTGGGGCTGAGACAATGAGGTCAGGCCTTCCTACACCAATTACATCAGCACAAATTCTCCCTCATGTCTAGGTAAGCGACATCTTCCAAATGTATGACCCTGGGACATTCGATGCGTTTTAAGGACCACCCCTCCCAAATTCTGCTGGCTGGGGTCCGATGCACCACTCTTCACGGCTCCTTTGCTATCACGTCTGAACTGAAGCAGATTATTCAATCTTACACGTGTATTTATGGGGGTGCAGGACAGGATGCCACTGGAACTCAACATCAGTGTCACCATCTACACGGGCCACCCGATCAAAACCACTGCAATACAACCCACATTTATGCAAAAATGGATAAGCCTCTCTCTTCTTAAAACACCAAAACTTCTCATCTGCTGAATAGACACCAACCTTGCCATGCACGCCCGGGCCTTCAATTTAGTCTCCTGCCCAAAGAGGGAGAAGATTTTAAGTAAAACTACACAATTTTTCCCTTCGTTTCAGCCAATGTAAATATTTGTACATGGGCAAGATAAGACAAAGCCAGAACACCAAAAATTGCCGTAAGATTCTGCGTATTTACCAAAGATGGGTGTCAAAGTTGTCTGGATTTTCTGGTAATGTCGAAGGGGAAACATCAGGGGCTGAGTGGACCAAATGCCCTGAGAGGTAAGAGTCGCTCAGAAGACACACGGCTCTGGGAAAGGGAATGTGGAGGTGTTATTCCTTGTGGGGCCCACATAAATGGCATCATCTAATATGAATGATCCTCACCCTTCATGTAGGCTCATGACCCAACACACCGAAGCACTGTGAAGACAGCGGTCTTCTACGAAGATCAAAATGATGCAGTCCTTGTACCCCAATGTCTCAACTAATTAGGAAACCTGGATTTTGGTAGCTTTCGTCTCCGACTTCTGATCTATAGAAAACCACCACCTAACAGGCCAATTTACATAGTCCTCGCCCAGACTCTGAGTTGTACTGCAAGAATGGGAGTGGACGAGGGCAGGCATTTGGGGGAGCAGGTTCTCGCCGTACGTGGCATGACAAAGGTTCCGTTCCTGCAAAGAGAACACCTATCCCATGCACGTGCCCTTCAGGACCTCTCGGGGAACCTCAACCTTGAAGAGTTTGATCATTAGCCCTAGAGAGCAGAGAATCGAGATGCACAGTGGAAGGGACATGCTGTCCTCCAGACAGAACTGTCCCTGAAGGGTAGAAGCATACGGCACCCCAAAATAGGTCACTTAGCATGAGGAGTATTTTGAGCTGAAAGCAACTGAGAAAAGGCAGAGAGAAGAAAAGCCCTAAAAGCATGACATAAATTTACGAATGTGTCCCTCCTCCACTCTCCACCTCTTTCCAAGGACAGAAGTTAATCACCAGAGACAAGTGTAGACCCATCAACCAGGAGACAGCGCCAGTGTGATGGACATAACAAACATCAGCCTTTATCTGCAATTGGTTTCCTCCCTGCTTTGCTGACCCTGGAAGCCTGAAACTGCTTGCTTTCTTTTTCCTGTCATTTCTGCACAGAACCATTGTTCCTGTTGAAGATCTCTATATAAGTTGGGACTCTAAGCCACTGTTCCAAATCAGATTTCCCATGCATGCATTTTCCCACGTACTCATGTCAATGAACTGATTTGCTTTTCTCTTGTTAATCTGCCTTTTTTTTTTTTCTATAGGGACCCCAGAGAGCACTTAGGAGGGTGGAGGGAAAATTATTTTCCCCAGCCTTCAGAAAAGGGCTCTCAACAGAGGAGACACAGGATTCCAGCACACAGTCCAGTGCAGGCATTTTGAAGAAGTATCCCTGGTGTGTCTGATGTCCTCCCCTGGTTGAGAACACATTTTCCCCACTCCGATGGTAGCCTCTAAGCCACATAAGATCACCAGAATGTCCCCTGTGTGCCCCGTGGTGCTTCATTCACAGTGATGCCTCACGGGGCTCTCACCTAATCCAGGATATAAAGGACCCCATGTTACAATGTGGGAACAATTTCTGCATTTAGCAACAAGCTACTGTGGCAACATGGCTTAAGATGACTTTCCAGGCTAGTCCTACCATCTTCATTCATCTCTCCTCCCAAAGTTAGTCGGTAGCCCGGAAAATAAATTTATATTTTTTGGAAAGACCTGATCTTCTATTTTAAGATAATGGGGAAAAGAGCAAAACTCATGAAGCCAAGGGAGTGAAACACACCATCTATTTCTCACATTTTTCTTCCCCTTTTTTCAGGGTCATCCATATCTGGATATCTGGACCACATTTCCTTACAGAATTCACTGTTATGGCCATTCTTTTTTCCAAGATCACGTCTACGTGAATTTCCCACAGACAGCTCAGGTGGCACAGAGGTCTAAAGATAACTAGTTCCTGCTGCACACCCACCATGCTCAGTGCTCCTCGTGACGCAAGGTCCGCAGCGAGCGGAGCCTGAACTGAAACTCAGATGGGTCTCATCACCCCACCCACCGTCTTTCTTCCACTAGGTCCCCCAATGATCACCGTTTCTCAGGCAGATACAGATGGCAGTTCTGCAGTTGCCTAATTTAAAAGATCAGACCGTGTATCCCATCAGCCCACCTCAGCCCTTGAAACCAGGTCTCTTAATCTTATCCTTGGCAAACCCAAGCAAATGGCCCATTAGAACAACCATTTCCTAAACGACATGAGGACACAAGCCACTCATACAACTAAGGGAATGACTCAGGAAAAAAAAAGGGGGGGGGAAGCCCCTCTTTCCATAAAGACAGTTGGGGTAGCTGACATGAACAACTTTTAGAGATCGTAGAGACTCTGCGAGATGATCTGAATATCATAGTCAAGATTATGGGGAAAACAACACAATTCCATCAAGATTGACCAAGAGCTAAATGAAAAAACACACATTAAAAAAACCCACAAACCTTCAAAATGTTTTTGCAACACTGTCCATATGTTTTCTCTTTTAACATTAAATTTGACCATCTAAAGGGTAATAAAGAAGTTGTTCCATGGCAATACTTACTCTCACTGAGTTCTTGGAGGGAAACAATAGTTGGAAACTTTTTCCCGCTAAATTTTAAAACCAAGTGGGAATACTTTAGTTTTCACTTCACTTTTTTACAACCTACCTCTGGACAGTGAATCTTACATGGCTCCCCACCCTTTCCTGGCCAGAGAGGTTTTAGAAATTGCCACGGGGAGAAGTGGTTTGAGGAAAGACAAGGCAGCTGGCTTTTAAGTGACCCTGACATCAGCAAGGCTTTGTTGGGTCATCACAATGGCCTGCCCTCCACCCAGCGCACCGGTCCTGTGTCAGGGCTCTGGGCTCTGTGGCTCTCTGCCGGCGGTGGAGAGGCCAATGCCAACGCTCAGACCTGGATCCTGACCTCAAGGGCCATGCAATCTAGAGGAAGAAAATGGCCCTCACAATATAGCAAATGCATCATATGAAGAGGCCACAAAGTCCTGGGAGTGAAGACGTGAGAGCTGCAGCTGCTCTGTGCGCTGAGGCCGCATCTCAGTCTGGTGAGCAATGAGGACAGCTGAACGGCTGGCCCACAATCCCCACGGCTGTAAGGACGTCTGGGCTTAGTGTGGCCCATGGTTCTCAACCACCAGGGATTCTGATATGCTCCTGACCAAGCAATGTCTGGAGATACTGACTTGGTCACCACTGGGAGGGAAGGCTATTGGCACCAAGGGGGCAGAGGCCGGCGGTACTGCTAAACGTTGCTAAACGTGTGCAGACAGCCCCACAACAGAGAACGATCTGGCCCCAGGTGTCTAGCTGATGAGGCCGAAAGGAGGAGGACATGAGGGGTGGGGTCACCAGGACAGCCACAGCCAAGGTCAAGGTGAGAAGCAGGAACCATGAACACTCACCAGCAATCACAGAAATGCCAGCTCAAACCATAAGGCTAGATTTTTCATTTTGGAATTTGCAAAACTTAGCAGATTGGTATCTAATCTTGGCCAAGCACATACAGAAAGCGCCTTCACAGCCCTGAGAAAAGAAGCCTCCACCTAGACTTCTCCTGGAGTTGAACTTGGCACCGTGCCCCACGAACCTTAAAAAGGCTGATACTCTTTGCTCTAGACATGCCAGTTAAAGGATGTTTTCCAAAAGGAAATAATCTAGCAAAGCCTTACACACTAAGTGTCTGCATTAATATTATTCCAAAAAGTGAAAAATGAGTAACAATTTTAAGCGCCAAGAATGAAGAAATAGTTAAATAAACTATAATATGTCCAGAAAACACACCATTTCAGTCAATAAAATGTTCTTTGTAAAGTACTGTTAATATCAGGAAATATTTATGACATAGTGCTAAGTGGCAGAGACCCAGAGGGAAATGACATACGTAGCAGGATCTCAACTATTTAAAAGAAAAAACATATATGTATAAAAAACAATGGAATACAGCAAAATATCAACAATGATTATTAAGCTTTTTATTCTGTGTTTTATTATTCTCAGTTGCCTAGAATGTATTAGTTTTATAGTCAGGAACATAAATCTATCTGGGCATAGAAGTTCATGAAGGCATTAAAGGCTTGGGTGGGGGTAGTGGGTGTGGACGTGGAGGATGGGGGACGGTCGTGGGAGACTCTGGGCTTTGACAGTGACTGAATAGGGAAGTGAGGGACAGGGAAGGAGTTCAAAGAGGACCCAGACTTCTGAGCCTGGGGTCCAGGAGGGGAGATGGCCAATACCAAGAACAGGAGCAAGTGAGTCCGAGTGCAAAGGTGACAACGGTGGCCTGGGATGTGCCATCAGGAGGCCTGGGGAACACGGCCAGATGGGTGAGCATGAAGCCTGCCCTTCCCCCCACAACTAGCGGTGGCTCAGGGCAAGTCTGTTTACTTATTGTACCTGTTTACCTGGAACCTGGAGATAAACAGTGTTCCTACCTCATGACCTTTGAGGGAGCGGTAGAGGGATAAAAGCCATGAAGTACGTGGCACAGCTCAGGCGACACTAAGACTCCAGCATGGAAAAGCAGGGGTGGTCTGAGTGCTACTGCTGAGTGGAAATGCTACTGCTCCTGCCAGACCTCAAATATTTGCATCCTGACCCTTTTCAGTCCCTGTCCCTCTCTTCCCCGGGCGTCCTCAAACTTTCTGCCGCATGAAACACCGACTCTAGGAAGAAGCCTCCCAACCACACCCGTAGCCCAGAACATTCTCCTGAGCTCTAGATTCACGGGCCCAACCCCCAGCTTGCCGACCACGTTGGAACGTCCTGCTGACACTTCAAACATCTCCTGACCTAGCGGAGCTCGGGATCTCCTCTCCTCCTCACATCCTCCCCATCTGGATAAAAACCTCCTCCCCTGTTATCCAAAACACACAAACAACTCTTAAAACTTGATAAGAAGAAAACAAACAACTCCATTAAGAAATGGGCCAAGACCTTAACAGACACCTCACCAAAGGAGATACACGGATGGCAAAAAAGTATACGGAAGAATGCTCCACGTCCTAGGTCACCAGGGAATTGCAAATTAAAACAACAGTGAGTTACCACTACACACCCATTAGAACGGCCCAACTCCAGAAGGCTGACCACACCACATGCTGGTGAGCACTGGAGCAAGAGAAGCTCTCCTTCATTGCTGGTGGGAAAGCAAAACGGTACAGCCACTCTGGAAGACAGTTTGGCAGCTTCCTACAGAACTAAACATACTCTGGGAAAGCTTTCTGTAAAAGTAAACAAACAAACCAACAAAAACTAAACATACTCTGACCACGTGATCTAGCAATCACACTCCTTGTTATTTCCCCCAAAGGAGCTGAAAACTTACGTCCATACAAAAACCTGGGCACAGATGTTTATAGCAGCTTTATTCATAACTGCCAAAACTTAGAAGCAACCGGAATGTTCTTCAGTAGGTGAACGGAGAAACTGTGGTCCATCCAGACAACGGAGTATTATTCAGTGCTAAAAACAAATGAGCTATCAAGTCATGAAAAGACATAGAGGAATCTGAAATGCATATTGCTAAGTGAAAGGAGCCTATCTGAAAAGACCACATACTGTATGATTCCAACTATAGGACATTCCAGAAGTGGCAAAACTATGGAGACAGTAAAATGATCAGTGGTTTCCAGGGGTTAGTGGGAGGGAGAGATGAATAGGCTTTTTAGAGCAGTGAAACTATTCTCTATGATACTATAATGGTGGACACATGTCATTATACATTTGTCCCAACCCACAGAATGTACAGCACCAACAGTAAATCCTAACAAACTACATACTTTGTGCGATTATAACATATCAATGTAGGTTCATTGACTGTGACAAGTGCACCACTCAGGTGGGGATGTTAATAGCAGGGGAGGTTGTGCATGTGTGAGATGTGGGATATGCAGGAAATCTCTGTGCCTTTCTCTCAAATTTGCTGTGAACCTAAAACTGCTTTAAGATATAGTCTGTACACAAAAACAACAGCGCCTTCTCTAGATCCTTAAGTCAGAAATCTGGAGTCCACCTTGCCACGTCTCCGGCTCCCTCCTCCCGAGCTCACCGGTACTCAAGGCTTATGAATTCCACCATCAGACTTCTCCTATCTCCCCAGCTCCAGTAAGGCCCTCACATGCCCCACAGCAGCGGCCTCACCTGCTTCTGTCTCTCACCAGCAGGTGCACTGACCTTCTCAGCAACTCCAAGGTGCCACAATTCAAAGCTTTGGCACACGATGGCCCCTCTACTTATGCTTCAAGAATCGATTTAAAAGCCTTTCCCTCAAAAAGTTCTTGCTAACCCCTGCCTCCATCACAGAGTGACTTCTCCCTCTGCCCATTGCTGCCTTTTTTCCCTTCCCATCCGCAGATGCCAACACCACTCCCTAATAAATGCCCATTAACCCCCACTTCAGATTTGGCTTTCCAGAGAATCCAATGTGCAAGACTGGCAAACAAGGTAAAGTTTGTTTTGGAAGATTCAGAGTCAACAAATTTCAGCCAGTAGGCCAAATCAGTCCACTGCCTGTTTTTGTAAATAAAGTTTTATTAGAACATGTCCGTGCTCATTTATTTACACATTGTCTATGGCTGCTTGAGTTGAGTGGTTGCTATGGGAACCTTCTAATCCTTTACCAAAAAGTTTGTAGACCCCATTTTTAGATCATTAAAGAAAAATCATATTTGTAAAATAAGGGCTCCTTTAGTAAGAAGTTCTCATGGGACTGAAGGAGCGGAGCCTAATGCAGATTTCTCTGGTAGGCTTGACACATATGCATATAGTCTGTCACTTTCCCTTAACGGATGGAAGTACTTTCTTCACGAAATAAACCTGCCTCACTAAACGTGTTAGATTATAGTGTCAGAACACGAGTAGACACAGTAGACACTTCGTGATCCAGCAAGGATCCGGTCATTCCTCTCCAGTGAATCCTCTCCAGCCAGTCACATGTTTGATCTACAGTGATGCTAAGCTCCACCGAGGACTTCTCTGACCAAGGCCACCAGCAGCCTGAGCGCTGACCGAGTCATACGGAGAGTCCACCACAGAACATCAATGCTTGGGGCAAATAAAAAAAAAATGCATTGTTAAGTCTTTTCTCCAAAAGCATCTAACCAACTTCCGTGGATGTCTTGGGAACAGGGGAAAGGTTCAGCTCTAGGCCACAGATGCAAAATGAAACTGGCAATAGGTACTGTTTTAGGCATGTAATACCCAGCAAAGACAGAACTATTCAGATCAACACTGTGTATATCAAAGAACACTACAAAGAATAGTCCGGGAAGGATTTCAGTCTGGGAAGGATTTCTGCGCCAATAAATTCTAACTGTACCAAATGACATGGCTTATTACATTTAATTAGAAATTAACCGTGTAACTCCCTCTCCCAATAAATTCTAGCCACCAGATACTAATATTACTCCATATGTCCATGAGTGGTCTTCAAACATTCCCATCATGGGGATAGTGGAGACGGGGCCCACCACTAAGTGAGTCCCCCACCAATCAAACTGCCCTGCTTAGGGCTGTCACTGAGAGGGTACAGCCGGCACCAAGTGCACAGGATGGTTCTCGGCTCTGGCACTTCCTGGCCATGTGGACCCGGGCAAATCATTTCATCTTCAAGCTTCATTTGTCTTAGCTGCAAAATAGGGATAATGACCCTGTCTTTACAGAATGGTCTGAAGGATTCCAAGTAATGGACACAGCCAATGCCAGCCAGGGCCTGGCATCTAGGATCTGCGTGGTCTATGCTGTGGTCATTGGTAGGATGAGTGCTGAAGATGAGGTAACCCTCCTTAGAGCATGGCAGGGAGCTTAACAGTGCCCATCTTGCGGGTGCTGGCAGGAGACCACCAAGAGTGGAGATACAAAGAATGAACACACAGGGGCTGAGGAGAAGGGCAAAGCAGGAAGCAATTCCTAAGCCCTCAGCCTCTAGAAAGAGAACAGGTCCCCACGTGTCTGTCAGAATGCGATGTCCCAATAGACATGGTTTATCTATACCATGCCAAATTTTTCAAGTCTCCCATTTTCCCTAATCTTAGTAACCTTTCTCCGTGCGTGTCCTGGAGGCTTATTCTAGAACACAATGTACAGGACTTCCTGTCTGGTGACCTAATGACTAGAACTGAAACTGCCTTTCCTCTGTTTGTAGAATTTTCCAGACTGCACCTCCCTTGCTGAATGTCGGCAAGGTGGCTGGAGAGGATGCTGCTCATGCAGGATTCGGGGATCCTTCAGATAAAAAGAAATCGGATTCAGTATGTATGAAATATGAAGACTGCTAATAGCACGTGTAACCACAGGAGGCTGTCAAGAATGCCTCCAATGAGATCCCAGTACCAGACAGGAAACACAAACGGCTCCTTGGAGTTTTAATGAGCATTGCCCCTATCAGAAGCATTTGCAATAAAGCTAGAACAGTCTGTCAAGACTGAAGGTCAGCAAGCTCACGCTTGGAGCGCTATGTAGGTTAGCCCAGGACAGACCGAGGAAGTTAGAGCCCACGAGTCGTGCTTATAAATCTCAGGCAAGAATTCAGTGGTGTGGACAAGAAGTGCGTTCTTGTCACCTGGGAAGAAATACATCCCGTTGCAAATGAGTTTCTGAGTGAGAAAGCACGGAAGTCCAGGGAGGGTTGTGTGAGTGAGCGTGCCTACATATGCCTCTGAGGCGTGTGCCCAAATGGTGAGTGACTGAGGGACCCAGAGTCACACGGACACTCTCCCTCACAGATTCACCTCAGGCAAACAGAGCAGAGCTTTTTTCAAGCTAGAGAGGACCTTTGAGAACACCAAACGCACCCCTTCTCTAGCTACCCAGATGAGAAAATAGGCTCAGAGAGTGAGGGTGGCTTGTCCATATTCACTGTGCAAGAAAATAATAGATGAGCAACTCGCAAAAGAAGGCGACCTGACCTCTGTGACTATCTTTCCTCAAATGGTAGAATGAAGCCACACGATTCAGAGCCACTCAAATTCTCCAGATGGAATCCTGGGGATCTAGAGTTATTCTGAGGGAAGTTGGCCCATGGGAAGTAGAATTAATCCGATACTCTTTGCCTAAGAACATCAGTTACATGAGCAGTCAAAATCAAAATCAAATATCTTCTCTGCACCAAAGCCAAAATAAGTTGGGGTGGGGTGGGGGATTTTCTCTGCTCATGCTTCTCTCCCCTGAAATCAATGTTTGCGACCTGGCTCTAGTGATTTTTAAAGATCCTTTGCTGAAAGTACCATAAATCCAAATGATTATTTCGCACCACGAGACACGACATAAAGACAAGGATGCACTTCAGTGGGGGTGGGGGCGGGGGTGGGGGTGGCAGACATATAACAATGTAGGTTGTACGTTTCTGGAATCTTGATCACTGAGGAAGAGGAAGTGGTTGACTTGAGCGATTTCTTAAAAACACTAAACTGAGGCCCATCTTTGCAAGCCCTTTGATAAGGGCTTACGTCTTCCTTTTTGCAGTAAGTCTTGTAAGACTCAGAGGCATTTTGATGGTCTAATCAACCTGGAAGCCATGTCAAATCGCCTTAAAAATCTCTGCGCATTCAATATATATACACTTGTTAAAATTAATTACATCACTTACCATTTCTACACACATTATAGCTTAAAATGTTTTACAGTCATTTTTATTAATTAATAAAGCCTTAATGGACAAAAATTATACTATAAAATTAACATACGTATGCTGCATTTCTAATTTTACTGCTATTATCTTTAAATATTTTCCCCAAATGGAAAGTCACTAATTCATAAATCAGAGTCTCTCCTAGAAAGCAAAACTGAAAATTGGAAGTTTATCAGAGAAGGAAATCTGGTGTTGGGTTAAGGCCTGTTTTCCTCTCCCTTAGTCTCCTAAGAAAGGTAAAGGGCGCCCAGGGCTGCTGACGTTGGGAATTCTGCCTTGCCCTGGCAATGGCAGAAATAGCAACAAATTCTATCTAAGTTGCTCCAGAAAACTGCTGCTTTTGCTCATTAGTAGGGAGAGTCCCCAATTTGCCTCTTTTTGAAAATGTCCCATAATTACTAATCTCCCCCCCCCACACACACACCTCATTCCAGGCGATATTCCTAAGAGCAATCCATAAAGACCAACTGTCGGATTGAAAGGTAAAGAAGAGCAGGACTGTGAGCCCTTCCCTACCCAGATGTTCAGACAAGAGAGACAAAACCTCTGGGCGTGGACAGCACTTTGTTCTCTCTTCCCTGCCTTGGAGCGATGAGCGATATGGGCCTAAAAGAACTTCATCTGGGGGCTACGGTTTCCTGCTCGTGACATTACAGGGTCTGGAGCTATTGCTGTAAACAGAACTTTGAGGGAAGGTCCCTTAGAATCCATAACAGTATCTGTGAAAATCTACGGCAGACATCCACATTGAGCTACCAATTGCCAACTTAGTGCAGAGAACGTAAAGCGGTGCTTCTGAGAACCACTTCTTGAAATAAGTCATGTAGAAGCAACTCACTACCCACCCCGGGGGGCGACTTGCCCCCTGCTGAGGCCGGGAGTGTCACTCACCTGCTGTGTAACTCCAGCCAGGGATGTGAATGGACAGTTGGTTGGTACAGCGAGCCATGTGCCCAGTCGTGTCGTCCTCTTGCCCTTTTCTTACAGTCACCTGGTGAACTCCCACACCCGAGAATGCTTCATTTTCCAACAGACGGGAGCCCCTCCAAGGACAGGTGCGGGACCCCAAATGCACCTGCTCCAAGGACGGGTTTTCCTTCAAGAAGCTTCCTTGCAAACCTGGGTTCCAGCGGGGGCCTAGGAGGTTCCGGTTTCCCTTCGCAAGCTCCTGCTTCAAGGCACGGCATATTGGCCCTTCCTTAGCTGTGCCGTCTGCTCCATCTGGTGTCAACCCGTGCGAACTGCAGTTTAGGCTCAGGGACAGGACCGACCTGTGCATTTTAGGGCCAGCAAGCGGAGGTTGCTCAATGGGGACGGAGAGGGACCGGTCTAGATAGTAAATGGAATTCGGGCACTGCTGAGACACCCTGACATGGACGCAGGAGCTGAACACCAGCGGCGCCTTTCCCGACCGCGGGGCGCCTGGAGGAAAACTGTTCTCTCGGTTGTCCACATCGGTGATCCAGTACTGTCGACCCTCGCACAGCGGGGGGTCCGCGTCGCGCGCCTTCACCCTCACCACAGAGCAGTTTCTGGAGAACTCCGCGCAGGGGAACGGTCCCTGGTGCCGACGGGGATCGGCAGCCCCAACCGGGGCAAAGGGGTCCCGCAGCAGAGCGCCCTGGGCCCGGCACTCGGTGCACCGCGGGTCCCCCACGGCCTCCCACGCCAGGGTGCTGGCTGGGGGGCCCACGCGCCTGGCCGTGATGGTGATGGACGCAAAGCCCCTTTGGGAGCCGCTGCACGGCTTATCCTCGTTGGGTCGCAGCTCCGTGTCAGGTCCTGGCCTCCGCCGGCGTCTGAGTGCCCAGCCTGCCCCCGGGAAGGAGGGCGAACGCCCGGCTGATGGAGACCCCGCTGCGGTTCACCCTCGATGGCCTGGCCGGGTGCGCGTGCAGAGCCGGCGCGCAGGGCGCGGGCAGCGCGGCCCGGTTTGCCTTTGATTTATTCTCATCAATCAGCTGTGAAATGACTAGGGATGAAATCATTTTTGTGTTTTGCGATGCCAGAGTCTCCTGCAAATGGGAAAAGATGGCAATTATTCAAATGGCCTATTGTAACGCAGGAGGTAAACTCGCTTTCAAGGACCAAGAGGACAGCCCAGAAACCTGTTTTCGGTCAAGGCCTTCCGCCCCACACCTGACACCACCTCTGCGTGCTCGCAAGGGCAGGAAACCCAGATCCGTCTGTGAAACGCTTATATATTCTGGAATCATTCTTCTGACCTCTGACCGGGGAATTGGTTTTCTCTGCTGGGTGTCTATTCTTAGTTTATTGAATGAGGTTTGCGTCGATGGGGATCATCAGATTTCAATAATCACCTCCACCAGGCCCAGGAGCACCTGAAGGCAGGTTCACAGCCTCAGGGGGAGGGAAGATGAAATTCTGGAGCAGGGCTGGGACTTGGGGCCCAGGTTTATATAGGAGATGAGTTAGCACTCCTCCAAAGCCGGGGGGGGGGTCCTCTCTGCCTGAGTCCCCAAACCCCTAACACAACCCTCTACTTTTGCTGATTCACTCTGGGATTCAGCGGCTCCCCATGCTTGCCATGGTGGGGGTCAAATCCCAGACAGTGGAACATAGGCCATCAAAAACCCAAGCTGGACAGTTACCTAGACTAACACAGCGACCCTGAGAATCACGTATCAGAAAGGAGAGGAGGGGTGTTGGACAAGACAGATGTGGTTCGTCTGCATTTCTGTGCTCATGGGCATAGGCACGGTTTCTGTCCAGGAGAGGGATCAAGGTGTTCATGCTTCCTTATCAGCAGATCTGTGTCCTAACAGTAAATTGCTAGTGTGTCCAAAACAATGTGCTGAGATTTTTAATAAAGCATCTAACCAGGTCAACACCAGGAGGAAGAATCTCTTCTGTCCTGGTTTTGTTTTTAATAGGTGTATGTGTAAAACACTGCAGAAAGCAACGCCGGCAACTGAATAGTGAATGCTCACAGGATCCCCCATTTTGATGCTCAACATTTTACGTGCTTAAAATGAACCCTTGCGTGGAACAGCACAGGACCCAAAATAATCCGGTAACCACTCAATTCCCACCAGGAGCGAGCTTTCACGAGGAGCCTGGAGGCTTAATTGGTGCTCGGCAAGGAAGCAGCAATTCCCACGCTGTAAGGGGCCTGAGAATCACCTGGAATGTTAACAACGAAAGGTTCCCCAGGCTCCAGAGATTTTGATTCTGTAGGCCTGTGGGTGGGGCCCCGGCATCTGCATTTTAACCAACATCCCGGTGATTCCGATATAGGTGCTCCAGATTCCGATATAGGTGATCCAGGGAGCACGCTCAGAAAAGCACGAACTGGTCTTTTGAAGGAGGGGAGTGGCTTGTGTTTGAGAAGAGACAACTGTTCTCTTTTCCTTAAATGTGATAAGAAAGCACAAAATTTTATTTTCTTCAGAGCTGGATTAACACCCATTTATGCCACTAATGTAATGCTTTCCTCCACCTGGACTTTTGGCAGGAGGGCTGGCCCATGAGATCTTAGCATCCGAGGCTCGTTGCATTCTGTTAGCCACGGTGGTCAGCTTCTCGGTTTTTCCTTTTTTCCCCCGTTTTTCATTGCAATCCCTATCACCCGACACATGGTTAGATTTTAAAGGTACATGGGAAGTTGCAAATTCAAAAGATAACCAGGGACAGGTGAAGAAGAAACAGTCATCTTAAACTTCATCTTTTTATTTATTATATGTTAGTCACCATACAGTACATCATTAGTTTTTGATGTAATGTTCCATGATTCATTGTTTGCCTATAACACCCAGTGCTCCATGCAATA
>NC_048223.1:124833379-124868358 GCF_002007445.2 Ailuropoda melanoleuca
AGCCTCTAGAAAGAGAACAGGTCCCCACGTGTCTGTCAGAATGCGATGTCCCAATAGACATGGTTTATCTATACCATGCCAAATTTTTCAAGTCTCCCATTTTCCCTAATCTTAGTAACCTTTCTCCGTGCGTGTCCTGGAGGCTTATTCTAGAACACAATGTACAGGACTTCCTGTCTGGTGACCTAATGACTAGAACTGAAACTGCCTTTCCTCTGTTTGTAGAATTTTCCAGACTGCACCTCCCTTGCTGAATGTCGGCAAGGTGGCTGGAGAGGATGCTGCTCATGCAGGATTCGGGGATCCTTCAGATAAAAAGAAATCGGATTCAGTATGTATGAAATATGAAGACTGCTAATAGCACGTGTAACCACAGGAGGCTGTCAAGAATGCCTCCAATGAGATCCCAGTACCAGACAGGAAACACAAACGGCTCCTTGGAGTTTTAATGAGCATTGCCCCTATCAGAAGCATTTGCAATAAAGCTAGAACAGTCTGTCAAGACTGAAGGTCAGCAAGCTCACGCTTGGAGCGCTATGTAGGTTAGCCCAGGACAGACCGAGGAAGTTAGAGCCCACGAGTCGTGCTTATAAATCTCAGGCAAGAATTCAGTGGTGTGGACAAGAAGTGCGTTCTTGTCACCTGGGAAGAAATACATCCCGTTGCAAATGAGTTTCTGAGTGAGAAAGCACGGAAGTCCAGGGAGGGTTGTGTGAGTGAGCGTGCCTACATATGCCTCTGAGGCGTGTGCCCAAATGGTGAGTGACTGAGGGACCCAGAGTCACACGGACACTCTCCCTCACAGATTCACCTCAGGCAAACAGAGCAGAGCTTTTTTCAAGCTAGAGAGGACCTTTGAGAACACCAAACGCACCCCTTCTCTAGCTACCCAGATGAGAAAATAGGCTCAGAGAGTGAGGGTGGCTTGTCCATATTCACTGTGCAAGAAAATAATAGATGAGCAACTCGCAAAAGAAGGCGACCTGACCTCTGTGACTATCTTTCCTCAAATGGTAGAATGAAGCCACACGATTCAGAGCCACTCAAATTCTCCAGATGGAATCCTGGGGATCTAGAGTTATTCTGAGGGAAGTTGGCCCATGGGAAGTAGAATTAATCCGATACTCTTTGCCTAAGAACATCAGTTACATGAGCAGTCAAAATCAAAATCAAATATCTTCTCTGCACCAAAGCCAAAATAAGTTGGGGTGGGGTGGGGGATTTTCTCTGCTCATGCTTCTCTCCCCTGAAATCAATGTTTGCGACCTGGCTCTAGTGATTTTTAAAGATCCTTTGCTGAAAGTACCATAAATCCAAATGATTATTTCGCACCACGAGACACGACATAAAGACAAGGATGCACTTCAGTGGGGGTGGGGGCGGGGGTGGGGGTGGCAGACATATAACAATGTAGGTTGTACGTTTCTGGAATCTTGATCACTGAGGAAGAGGAAGTGGTTGACTTGAGCGATTTCTTAAAAACACTAAACTGAGGCCCATCTTTGCAAGCCCTTTGATAAGGGCTTACGTCTTCCTTTTTGCAGTAAGTCTTGTAAGACTCAGAGGCATTTTGATGGTCTAATCAACCTGGAAGCCATGTCAAATCGCCTTAAAAATCTCTGCGCATTCAATATATATACACTTGTTAAAATTAATTACATCACTTACCATTTCTACACACATTATAGCTTAAAATGTTTTACAGTCATTTTTATTAATTAATAAAGCCTTAATGGACAAAAATTATACTATAAAATTAACATACGTATGCTGCATTTCTAATTTTACTGCTATTATCTTTAAATATTTTCCCCAAATGGAAAGTCACTAATTCATAAATCAGAGTCTCTCCTAGAAAGCAAAACTGAAAATTGGAAGTTTATCAGAGAAGGAAATCTGGTGTTGGGTTAAGGCCTGTTTTCCTCTCCCTTAGTCTCCTAAGAAAGGTAAAGGGCGCCCAGGGCTGCTGACGTTGGGAATTCTGCCTTGCCCTGGCAATGGCAGAAATAGCAACAAATTCTATCTAAGTTGCTCCAGAAAACTGCTGCTTTTGCTCATTAGTAGGGAGAGTCCCCAATTTGCCTCTTTTTGAAAATGTCCCATAATTACTAATCTCCCCCCCCCACACACACACCTCATTCCAGGCGATATTCCTAAGAGCAATCCATAAAGACCAACTGTCGGATTGAAAGGTAAAGAAGAGCAGGACTGTGAGCCCTTCCCTACCCAGATGTTCAGACAAGAGAGACAAAACCTCTGGGCGTGGACAGCACTTTGTTCTCTCTTCCCTGCCTTGGAGCGATGAGCGATATGGGCCTAAAAGAACTTCATCTGGGGGCTACGGTTTCCTGCTCGTGACATTACAGGGTCTGGAGCTATTGCTGTAAACAGAACTTTGAGGGAAGGTCCCTTAGAATCCATAACAGTATCTGTGAAAATCTACGGCAGACATCAACACTGAGCTACCAACTGCCAACTTAGTGCAGAGAACGTANCACATTGAGCTACCAATTGCCAACTTAGTGCAGAGAACGTAAAGCGGTGCTTCTGAGAACCACTTCTTGAAATAAGTCATGTAGAAGCAACTCACTACCCACCCCGGGGGGCGACTTGCCCCCTGCTGAGGCCGGGAGTGTCACTCACCTGCTGTGTAACTCCAGCCAGGGATGTGAATGGACAGTTGGTTGGTACAGCGAGCCATGTGCCCAGTCGTGTCGTCCTCTTGCCCTTTTCTTACAGTCACCTGGTGAACTCCCACACCCGAGAATGCTTCATTTTCCAACAGACGGGAGCCCCTCCAAGGACAGGTGCGGGACCCCAAATGCACCTGCTCCAAGGACGGGTTTTCCTTCAAGAAGCTTCCTTGCAAACCTGGGTTCCAGCGGGGGCCTAGGAGGTTCCGGTTTCCCTTCGCAAGCTCCTGCTTCAAGGCACGGCATATTGGCCCTTCCTTAGCTGTGCCGTCTGCTCCATCTGGTGTCAACCCGTGCGAACTGCAGTTTAGGCTCAGGGACAGGACCGACCTGTGCATTTTAGGGCCAGCAAGCGGAGGTTGCTCAATGGGGACGGAGAGGGACCGGTCTAGATAGTAAATGGAATTCGGGCACTGCTGAGACACCCTGACATGGACGCAGGAGCTGAACACCAGCGGCGCCTTTCCCGACCGCGGGGCGCCTGGAGGAAAACTGTTCTCTCGGTTGTCCACATCGGTGATCCAGTACTGTCGACCCTCGCACAGCGGGGGGTCCGCGTCGCGCGCCTTCACCCTCACCACAGAGCAGTTTCTGGAGAACTCCGCGCAGGGGAACGGTCCCTGGTGCCGACGGGGATCGGCAGCCCCAACCGGGGCAAAGGGGTCCCGCAGCAGAGCGCCCTGGGCCCGGCACTCGGTGCACCGCGGGTCCCCCACGGCCTCCCACGCCAGGGTGCTGGCTGGGGGGCCCACGCGCCTGGCCGTGATGGTGATGGACGCAAAGCCCCTTTGGGAGCCGCTGCACGGCTTCTCCTCGTTGGGTCGCAGCTCCGTGTCAGGTCCTGGCTCCTCCGCCGGCGTCTGAGTGCCCAGCCTGCCCCCGGGAAGGAGGGCGAACGCCCGGCTGATGGAGACCCCGCTGCGGTTCACCCGCGATGGCCTGGCCGGGTGCGCGTGCAGAGCCGGCGCGCAGGGCGCGGGCAGCGCGGCCCTGTTTGCCTTTGATTTATTCTCATCAATCAGCTGTGAAATGACTAGGGATGAAATCATTTTTGTGTTTTGCGATGCCAGAGTCTCCTGCAAATGGGAAAAGATGGCAATTATTCAAATGGCCTATTGTAACGCAGGAGGTAAACTCGCTTTCAAGGACCAAGAGGACAGCCCAGAAACCTGTTTTCGGTCAAGGCCTTCCGCCCCACACCTGACACCACCTCTGCGTGCTCGCAAGGGCAGGAAACCCAGATCCGTCTGTGAAACGCTTATATATTCTGGAATCATTCTTCTGACCTCTGACCGGGGAATTGGTTTTCTCTGCTGGGTGTCTATTCTTAGTTTATTGAATGAGGTTTGCGTCGATGGGGATCATCAGATTTCAATAATCACCTCCACCAGGCCCAGGAGCACCTGAAGGCAGGTTCACAGCCTCAGGGGGAGGGAAGATGAAATTCTGGAGCAGGGCTGGGACTTGGGGCCCAGGTTTATATAGGAGATGAGTTAGCACTCCTCCAAAGCCGGGGGGGGGGTCCTCTCTGCCTGAGTCCCCAAACCCCTAACACAACCCTCTACTTTTGCTGATTCACTCTGGGATTCAGCGGCTCCCCATGCTTGCCATGGTGGGGGTCAAATCCCAGACAGTGGAACATAGGCCATCAAAAACCCAAGCTGGACAGTTACCTAGACTAACACAGCGACCCTGAGAATCACGTATCAGAAAGGAGAGGAGGGGTGTTGGACAAGACAGATGTGGTTCGTCTGCATTTCTGTGCTCATGGGCATAGGCACGGTTTCTGTCCAGGAGAGGGATCAAGGTGTTCATGCTTCCTTATCAGCAGATCTGTGTCCTAACAGTAAATTGCTAGTGTGTCCAAAACAATGTGCTGAGATTTTTAATAAAGCATCTAACCAGGTCAACACCAGGAGGAAGAATCTCTTCTGTCCTGGTTTTGTTTTTAATAGGTGTATGTGTAAAACACTGCAGAAAGCAACGCCGGCAACTGAATAGTGAATGCTCACAGGATCCCCCATTTTGATGCTCAACATTTTACGTGGTTAAAATGAACCCTTGCGTGGAACAGCACAGGACCCAAAATAATCCGGTAACCACTCAATTCCCACCAGGAGCGAGCTTTCACGAGGAGCCTGGAGGCTTAATTGGTGCTCGGCAAGGAAGCAGCAATTCCCACGCTGTAAGGGGCCTGAGAATCACCTGGAATGTTAACAACGAAAGGTTCCCCAGGCTCCAGAGATTTTGATTCTGTAGGCCTGTGGGTGGGGCCCCGGCATCTGCATTTTAACCAACATCCCGGTGATTCCGATATAGGTGCTCCAGATTCCGATATAGGTGATCCAGGGAGCACGCTCAGAAAAGCACGAACTGGTCTTTTGAAGGAGGGGAGTGGCTTGTGTTTGAGAAGAGACAACTGTTCTCTTTTCCTTAAATGTGATAAGAAAGCACAAAATTTTATTTTCTTCAGAGCTGGATTAACACCCATTTATGCCACTAATGTAATGCTTTCCTCCACCTGGACTTTTGGCAGGAGGGCTGGCCCATGAGATCTTAGCATCCGAGGCTCGTTGCATTCTGTTAGCCACGGTGGTCAGCTTCTCGGTTTTTCCTTTTTTCCCCCGTTTTTCATTGCAATCCCTATCACCCGACACATGGTTAGATTTTAAAGGTACATGGGAAGTTGCAAATTCAAAAGATAACCAGGGACAGGTGAAGAAGAAACAGTCATCTTAAACTTCATCTTTTTATTTATTATATGTTAGTCACCATACAGTACATCATTAGTTTTTGATGTAATGTTCCATGATTCATTGTTTGCCTATAACACCCAGTGCTCCATGCAATATGTGCCCTCCTTAATACCCATCACCGGGCTAGTCCATCCCCCCACCCCCCTCCCCTGTAAAACCGCCAGTTTGTTTCCCAGAGTCCATAGTCTCTCGTGGTTCATCTCCCCCTCTGTTCCCCCCTTTCATTTTCCCCTTCCTTCTCCTACAGATCTCCCTGCTATTCCTTATGTTCCACAAATGAGTGAAACCATATGATAATTGTCTTTTCCTGCTTGCCTTACTTCACTTAGCATAATCTCCTCCAGTTCCATCCATGCTGATGCAAATGTTGGGTAATCGTTCTTTCTGATGGCTAATATTCCGTTGTATATATGGACCACATCTTCTTTATCCATTCGTCTGTTGAAGAGCATCTCCGCTCCTTCCAAGTTTAGCTATTGTGGACAATGCTGCTATGAACATTGCAGTGAATATGGCCCTTCTTTTCACTACGTCTGTATCTTTGAGGTAAATACCACTAGTGCAATTGCTGGGTTGTAGAGTAGCTCTATTTTTAATTTTTTGAGGGACCTCCACACTATTTTCCAAAGTGGCTGTACCAGCTTGCATTCCCACCAACAGTGTAAGAGGGATCCCCTTTCTCCACATCCTCTCCAACATTTGTTGTTTCCTGCCTTGTCAATTTTTGCCATTCTACCTAGTGTAAGGTGGTATCTCAATGTGGTTTTGATTTGATTTTCTCTGATGGCTAATGATTTTGAACATTTTTTCATGTGTCTGTTAGCCATTTGTATGTCTTCATTGGAAAAGTCTGTTCATATCTTCTGCGCATTTTTTTATTTGATTATTTGTTGCTCGGGTATTGAGTTTGAGTTCTTTGTAGATCTTGGATACCAGCCTTTTATCTGTAGTGTCATTTGCAAATATCTTCTCCCATTCCGTGGGTTGCCTCTTTGTTTTGTTGACTGTTTCCTTTGCTGTGCAGAAGCTTTTTATCTTGAAGAAGTCCCAAAAGTTCATTTTTGCTTTTGTTTCCTTGTCTTTGGAGACGTGTCATGAAAGAAGTTGCTTTGGTCGATGTCAAAGAGGTTACAGCCTATGTCCTCCTCTAGGATTTTGATGGATTCCTGTCTCACATCAAGGTCTTTCATCCATTTGGAGTTTCTTTGTGTATGGTGTGAGAGAGTGGTCAAGTTTCATTCTTCTGTATATAGCTACCATATCATCTTTTTAAAAATCTAAATATCACTGGCTACCTTTTTCCGGATAGCTAACGAGCGCCAGGCCCTGCTTGACACCTCTTTCAAGGTGGGGGTCTCCTCTTCAGTGCGTCTCATAACACATAAGAACCTGGGAGCTTATATAAGCCTCAGCCCCAAACAGTGGCATCAGAATCACGAGGGGTGGGGCCAGGCATAGGCGTTTCTCGTTTCCAGTGTGATTCCAGCAGACCGGTGATGCTGAGAAGCACCTCCCTCTCCTTTCTGCGCTGCCCTCTCCACGGCTGTGGTTTACCTACAAGAACAGTGAAATGCACCTGGCACCTACCCCAGGCAGTTTGACTTGGTACGCAGTCCCTCCCTAGTTAAATTTAGTTCTGATAATCATTGGGCCCGTGCATCCTACCAGGTGCATAATCGTTCCTGGTAGGAATTCCTCTGACACAGGTCTCAGAAAAAGCAAATATTCATCTTGGAAAGTGGGCTGTACTGGTCTTATTTTATACTTTATAACAATGTTTCCCAAAGTTCGAGCCCGTGACCACTTGCATAGAAAACACTTGGTGTGGGGAGGGTTAAAAATGCAGATTTCTAGACCCCTCCCTCCCCCTCTCCAGACCTAGGGTGAATCAGGATCTCTGGGGTAAGGCCAAGAAGCTGTGTTTTTAACCAGCTGCCAGGTGATTCTCCTGCACAGAGAGGGAAGAAGGAGTTCCAGGCCAGGACTCAGACCTCCTGGGGTCCCTCCTGAGCGCACACTGGAGGGACGTCCTGGGGCTACACTGGGGGCTGTAGGTACCACCGTAGAAGGTCCTAGAGGCCCAGAAGGATGGGATAGAGAATCACCCACCATCTCATCACCTCGGGTCTGGCAGGTATAACTGACTCTGAGCCCATCAAATGCAAATGGATAAAGGAAGAGCAACAATGAATGACATGAATTTGAGCTTAATTCTAAAGCTGGGGAATCAGTGGTATGTCAGGGTGACACTGTTCCTGAGCGGGGGGATGCTGATAGAAGCCCAGTCCCAAAGAAAAGTCTGTTTGCCTTCTCTACCTTACCAGTTTTGGAGATCAAAAACAACAAAGGACATGGAAGTACCTCTCAAAATATGAACATGATATGTAACTGCAGGGTCTGACTTTTTCTGTGATTTAGCAGAAATCGGAGGATATCTGATGGACTCAAACCTCTAGGTGAGTGGAGTATTTGTAATGAATGCATTTGTGTTTATTTGAATTACACAAATGGAAATACCTAGTACATACCCAATACATGGAAATTTTGTCAACGTGAATGTAGAATGAGTGAAACCTTCCCAGATGTAAGTTCTGTCATTCTAACATACAGTCATGATCAACCCATTTATTCATCAACTCCTCAGATCTATTGAGCTCCTACTCCAGGAAACTGAGGAAACTTCTTAGCCCCATGGGGTTAACGGGAGAGAACACCAAGCAGGTAATCAAATGCTCAGGACTGGGATTATTGGTTAAATTTTACTGAGTTTTTTTTCCTGAGGTGTTTACTCTCAGCTTTGACAAAAGCCCCAACCGACAGACTGAGAGAAATTAAAAAGGAAACACTATACTCTTTGCTTGTCAAAACATGAATCCTACTCTTGTATGGGAAGTTCTATTTATCAGATCCTATTTTCTCATTAAGATCCACTAAATCGTTAAAGATAAGGTCCAACCTCTTAAAATTCCGGGCTGCCCTAACACAGCACCCCAGTCCGGGTGGCTTAAAAAGAGAAATTTTATTTTGTCACAGTTCTGGAGGCTGGACATTGGAGATCAAGCAGCCAACAGGATTGGTTCCTTCTGAGTCTTCTCCCCGTGTCCCCACATTTTCTTCCTTGAGTGTGTGACTGTGTTCTAACATCCGTCCTCCTCTTGTAAGGGTATTGGTCATACTGGATAAGGCCCACCCTAATGACCTCATTTAACCTAAATTACCTCTTTAAAGAGTCTGTCTCCAAACACAGTCACGCTCTGAGGTGCTGGGAAGTAGGACTTCCACACGTGCATTTGGGGGTGGGGGGAGACGGTCCATGACAGACTACAACATAGGACTTTGTGTCCAGCTCCTCTTCCGGGGCCGGGAAGCCAAGAAAGAGAGGAGACAGAGGAGCTATTATGATGTTCCTAACTTGGCCCACTACTTTGAAAACTTTTTAAAAAAGTGATCACATCTTCACATCAAGTATCTTTCCCAGTGAAGCTATTTCAGGGTGCCGCTCTGTTCTTTATTTTGGGTTAACTGAACACGGCTTTGGGGAAAAAAGGTATCTTTTATCTAGAATAAGATTAACTGATGGAAGATTTGATTTGAAAAGAAAATAATCTTGCATTTAAATTAGAACATTCAAGGTCAGAGGAAGGTCAAACGAATAGTGGGATTTCGTGTCTCACTCTGGCGATAAATCACCCACTTCCTGACCATCGTCATACAACACTCGCCTGTGTACATTTTCTTTCTCATAAAAGCTGCTTTCAGATATTGATTTCTTTTAAATGTTTCAAACATGATTGTGTGGGGCTGGTAACTGCTTTCCTAGTTTTATGCATTTTATTGACTGTTTTTAACTTTATATTTATGCCTGAAGGCATATTACTATAAAGGCACCATTTCATAAATTGAAGGAAGAAAGAGATAAGCAGCGGATGGTCAGAGAAATCAGATCCTGAGCCACTGGGATGAGGATGCTTCCATTTCTGTAGCAATTTATTTCTCCAAAGGATAAGCATCTAATCCAACCTGTGGCTTTGAAATCTATATTTTTCTCCACTTGACAATTCTTCCCTTTTCCATGGTTGCTCTGCAGCCTACAACGATGTTTGCCAGATGGATTTCTTGGCCCCGTGTCTGCACAGATCCTCTCTATGGTCCCCTCCATTCTGGCTGCAAGCATGCTTCCTCCTTTTCAGCCCATCCAGCATCATCACCACTAAGCAATCTGTCACCCTAGCGTCATTTCATCATGCATGCAAGAGTGTTTTCAAATGTATGCATTCATGCTGGTATGTAGCACTAGGGGAAGACCGTTTTGAGACAAATGGAAGACTTGGAGCTTTTCTCCATCTCCGTCCTAAAACTTTTGTCTCTTTCCACGCACTTACAAGAAACCAAAGGACTTGGTGCAGTGTAATGTATAACAGTGGAAAGCTGGAAAGAATCCAAATGCATTTTAAAAGGGGATCGGGAGAGTAAATCATGGCAGGCACCATGGCATCATGTTCCATAGAAATTAAAAATAAAGATTACAAAGAATTTAAATTCCATGAGAAATTGCTTGTGATGGAATGTTATGTAATAAAAGAGAGCTATAAAAGTTGATATACACTGTAACTTTATGTAAAAAAAATACATGGGAAAAATAAGAGAACGAAATATATATAAATATTTTCTTATTTATATATTTCTATATTTTCCTAAGTGTCTACATGGAGCTGCCATTACTTTAGTTATCAGGAAAATTTAAACGTTGTTTTTTCAAAGACAGAAACTCTGTTCCATATTTCATTCCTTTTAAATAATCACTTGGTTGAAGAAGTCCCTGCATATCATTTCTATAGCTTCGGCGAATTTTGAAAGGAAAAGTGATGAATCTTGCACAGGCTCCGGAGGAGAGGCGGGGATTTATGGCAGTTACAAAGGAAGGGCATCCGTGAGGAGTGTTTCATCATCTTACAGCACCCTTATAACAAACACACAGGGACAAGCTTTAAAAGCTCGAAGTTGGGAGGGAAATTTGAAAGTCACACGACTGATACGATCAAAGTAGATGGTCCAGACCATTCCAAAGCAGATGTTTAGAAGGTGTGATTTCTGGGAGTTATTTAATTCAGCCACAGAAAATGACCGTGTGTGTGTGTGTGTGTTCTGGAGAACCAGCCGCATGGCCTCAAAGATCTATATCACTAATAACCAAACTGATTAATTTTAACATCAACAGGAAAATGCTGGAATCTGTCAGCTCAGTGTGAAAAACAGGTAGGAAAGATCTTCAGCTGGTATCTTTTTTAAAAAGAGTAGCACTCGGGGCACCTGGGTGGCTCAGTCAGTTAAGTGTCTGCCTTCGGCTGGGATCGTGATCCCAGGGTCCTGGAATCAAGCCCGAGTTGGGCTCCCTGCTCAGTGGGGAGTCTGCTTCTCGCTTTCCCCCTGCTCGCTCTCTCTTGCTCTTTCGTACTTTCTCTCAAATAAATAAAATCTTTAAAAAAAAAGAGTAACAATCGACTTCATCATTACCCTGCCCTTCTTAACTAGGTACCTCCTTCCAGGGACGGTTCTCAACGGTCCACTGTTTCTGCTGCTCATTCCCCTCCCTGCGACCTGACAACCCCGCTCCCGCTCCCCAGGAACAGATGAGTCATAGCCGAGCATCTTCACCTCTTCAGACAGTGAGCTCGGTGCTTCCACATAGAAAGGGCTTAATGGGGGGTATTGTAAGTACTGATGACTAGATCTCACACCCAGAATAGCATCCTTTCTCCATTGCGTGGGAGTTCAGGCCTGGGGTCTCTGAGCTTCATTGAAAGCAGAGCTAAATCAAGGCTAAAACAAGCATTTGGGGGGGGGATTTTTTTTTTACAGATACCCTTGCCACTTTAATCTGCCATGAGACATCGATTCTTCTAGTCCCACGATCTCTTAGAATTACAAAAGGTGGTGGCAGATTATCCATTTGTGAAAGACAACAGAGGTCTTGTAAACTAATACCCTGGATGATTCTTTCAGGCAGGGAAGTCCACATTTTAAGATCTGTTAACTGGAATGAGCTTTCCTCTATGCCAGCCCTTTAAAGCAAGCTAAGAACAGAAGCTCTGAGGCGCCTGGGTGGCTCAGTCGGTTAAGTGTCTGACTTTGGCTCAGGTCATGATCTCAGGGTCCTGGGATCGAGTCCAGCATCGGACTCCCTGCTCAGCGGGTAGCCTGCTTCTCCCTCTGACCCTCCCTCTCTCTCGCGCTCTCTCAAATAAATAAATAAAATCTTTATTTAAAATAAATTTTAAAAAAAGAAGAAGAAGAACAGAAGCTCTGGAGCCAGACAGCTAACGAACTGGGAGCTTCAGGGCAATTCAAATACCGGAGCTACTGGAGATTTATTTTCTCACCTGCAAAATGGGTATAATAATAATACCTCCCTCCCGGGATTGTGGGAAGGATGCAATGAGTCAGTCAATTAGCCAGAACCTGGTATGTGATACACTGGCAATATTAACCACCCTGTACAGAGTGCTTTGTTCTCTGGAACCAGAAACATTTCATTTTATAAATATGACCTCTAATTTTCTCCCTATTTCAGACAACTGACACTTTTTGCAGTTATAACAATGTACACTAGCTTGTTAGATTTCCAATTATCTCTTCTCCACCTTCGAAATGCTGCATGGCATCATTCTGTCTCTCTCCAGCAGATTAATTTTGGTTTAAAATTGAGATTCAATCACCATACTCTCCTATGATGCTGCAAATTCACAAATTGTTGGTGAAGATTATAAAAGAATAATTAAATATACAGTGCCTACTTTAATGTAACAAGTCTTTGTCATTGATGGCTAGATATTCTGCTGCCTTAATTCAGTTTTGACTAAACAAAATAAAATGCAAACACATCATAAGTAGGCCAATGATCCTGTTTTGTACTTGGCTGCATGTTGCTGACGACTCGAGAAGTTAGAAACATGTTACCTCGGTGAAGTCAGATTTCTTCTCTGTAACATCAGGCTGAAGATTTTTAAGGGCAATTTGATCATTTGTACTGTACCGGTTGTTCCGTAATCCTAGGCAAAAGGAGATAATATTGCTATGTTTTAGTATATGAAAAGATAAGATGGAATCTGTAACTCTACTATAAAGTTTCATGTCACCTAGTCAGGTATCATACCAGCCAAGGGTGAATCCGGTATATTCTGACCCATGATAAAACCTTGTACATTTCCCCCATTCACGCCACCCCCTGATTTAGGCTCCCTGAGTTTATTATTCTATAGTTTACAATTAGGCTGTAAGATTCCTTCTTCCATGCAGTAGTTCATGTTCCTAGATTCAGTAATAGTTGAACAAGTTTGGATGGCTCACATTCTCCCTCATCCTGAGTTTACACCCAGCAGGAGAGAAAATCACATCGAAGAGGTTCCCAGCACCACTAGAATTAAGGAAAGCTGAAACATAAGACCAACTTTCATCCAATCTCTTAACACAACAGTGCTTAAAGGAGCCACAAGTGGCCTGGACGTGGATACCGAAGCTGCTTTGGAATAGCTGGGGATAATTTTGTGATAATACTGTAGGGATAAGTGAGACACTGTGGACAGCCCTCCACAGACACACCAGCCTCCCTGATGGCCCAGGATATCATCAGATCCAAGTGAACAGAGCAGGCGGCCAAGAATTATGAACCTGGATTCCAGTTCCGGCCCCACCACCCACAAGTGTGGTAACGATGGATGAGGTGGAATTTCCGGATCCACCAAACCCACCCTGCTCTCCTCATGGAGCACTGAATCATGGAGCACTGAATAGAATCCACAGCCCGGCAGCCTTATGATCCGCCTGGGCACCTGGTGCTAATGCAGGAACATCTATAAACACAGGAAGGTAGAGTAAAAAGGAGAGTCTGTGTGGCCCCGTCCCTGGAGCTGGATAACAATGCTGCCTTCACGATGCAGATATTTTGGGGAAAGTGATTTTTCCAGAGCCTACAAAGAATGGTCCCCCAACAGCTGGTGCTGGTGATGAGAAAAAGGAGATTGAAGAAGCACCTCCCTAAGTTAGAGTCCTGTCTTCATCAACTCATGAGAAGGTTTCAGTAAAAATTTACATATAATTCAAATAACTCCATTTAAAGCATTTTAAAATAATTCAAAGCACTTTATGGAGCAAATGATATTTTTCTGTTTGGCAGGTTTGCAAAGGGGTCAGGACATGGCTTGCAGGAATTTCAAGGGCCCCTACTGACCCGTCCCAAGCCTGCTCGTGTCTCACCTCGTCCTTGGGTGACGACAGAGGCCTCATCAGCTCCGCCCCAGACATGTGGTTGAGCCTCCATCCCTGCCTGTTGTTGAGTGACAGAGATTGTCATCCAAGATGATGTGCACAGATTACTTTCCACGAAGCGCAAACATAAGGCCTGAAAGATCTCACGGATTTCTGTGCAGAGTCAATACTTCATGATGAGCTGACAATAAAGCGGATGAAGATGGAAATCTCCCGGCTCTAGTCGGGCGGCATCAAAGTCGGCGTGGGCTTGGGGGCCAGTGAGGCCCAGGCTGCAGCCCAGCCCAGCTCCAAGTTCACACGCGGCAGGTGCATTACTCACCCCCTCGGAGTTCCTTCAGCCATTAAAGGCAGAGAAGAACACTTCCTGCCCAGCCTTGTCACTGATGCACAGAGGCTCGTGTGTGTCAAGTGCGTGGCCCGGGTGCGATCTGGGGTTACTGCCCGATGAACTTCACTGCTTGTGACTGTCTGTGAGCGGCACCAAAGCAGCACCACCTCCCACCCTGGGCCACGAGGTCACTAGCACCAAGATGGTCACTAGCGTTAGACCACGCTCAGTCCCAGAGTCTCTAGCTACTTGTGTGGCTTTGGGCAGATCACTCAGCATCCCTTGGCTCCCTGCTATGAAGTGGAGATGACAAGGGAGCTGACTTCATAGAGGGACTGGGAAAGATGAACTGGCCTAACTAACCAGCCCTCTGCACAATGCCCAGAACGCGATGACATGTGATAAACATCGGCTCCAGGGAAGTGGCCTCACCCCCCTGGGGAGGAGGGACGGCACCGGGGCCAGACAAGCAGGGACTGTGCATTAGTGGCCTGTGGCTGCTGCATCAACAGCCACCAACTTCGAGGCTTCAACAACACAGATGTGATATCTTACAGCCCTGGAGGTCAGGTGTCCAATGCAAGTGTCACGGGGCTCAAGCCAAGGTCTCAGCTGGCAGCACTCTTTGGGAGACTCTAGAGAAGATCTGTTTCTTTGCCTTTTCCAGCTGCAAGAGGCTGCCGGCTTTCCTTGGCTCCCGGCCCCGCGTCCCTCTAACTCTGCCTCCATTATCTCTTCTCCTTCTCTCTCTGACCCTCCCGCGTCCCTCTTAACAGGACCCTAGAGATGAGACTGGGCCCATGGATCATCCAGGAGAGTTGTCCCGTCTCGAGGTTCTTCAACCTGCAAAGTCCCTTGCCATGAAAGGTAAGATGTCCACCGATTCTGGGGACACGGACATATTTGGGGGCACCACAGACTAGTTGGGGAGACTGAGGTAGAAACGTGGGATGAAATGTAGGGCCTTTAAAACAGCAACTATGAAGTCTATGTAGCAAACAAGGGTAAGCGCTTACAGCGTGCTGTTTATGGAAAGAAAGGAAACAAAGACTTATGAGCCACATGATTGCAACGTTAAAAGAAAAATTTCAATATGTGCGAGAATCCCCCAAACCAGTAAACTTGTAACTTAGAGCCATGAACCTAGTTTTGAGTGAAAATGAGGTAGGATGAAAGCCACACAGCAGGATGCCTGACATAATGACCTCAAAGGACATGAGGAGGTGAGTTACCAGAGTGGTTAAAAGCATAGAATTTGGGAAAGAAAGACCCTGATTCAAATCCGTCTCCGCCACTAACCACTTGGTCAATTTAAGTAATTTTGGGTAAGCCGCTTAATTGTCAGGGTCTTATTTTCCTGTGTCAGAGGAAACAAGACCCGTCTCCTCGGGTCGTCATAAGAAATAACGAGACGCTGAGTATCAAGACCTGAGCAGAGTGCCCAGCATGTGGTGATGACATGACCCCCACCCCACCCAGTGCCTTCCCACCTACCACATAACTGTCACCACCAGTAAAGGCCCCCACCACAGGGCGACCTGCACTGGTGTCTCTGAGGAAGGCAAAGCTTGGGGGGGACACTTGGGGCAGGGTAGCAAGAACAAGACTAATAGTTCTAGCTTTTCCAGTAGCTGGGATCCATCAGTTTCATGGGAAAAGGGTTCATGTCTCCAATACAGAAAACGCATTACCCAGAACGGATTGCACCTGGCCTCGGTCTTGCTCCTGGTGCAAGGCCGGGGGGGGGGGTCCAGACCAGTCCATTCCTTCTCTCCACACTGGGAGCTGGTCTGGCCTGGACCCCTCACAGGGGCAGGGGAAGTCCACTCTGCATCAAGAAATTGTCCTTGTTAAAAGGAAACTGGCCGAGGGTGGGCAGGCCCTGAGCACGTGCAAGTGTAGGTCATCAGAGAAACCCAGCAGCCGGGGACCAAATTCTAGTTGTGTCGCTTTGTGTACTTTACATAATCTCATTGATTCTGGTTTCCCCTCTATGAAATTAGAACCTGGAGCTGTCTCTTCTCATGCCCTGCGGGGGGGGGGGGTCCCATCCCCCAGCTGACTCACAGCTTCACTCCCCTCTGAGGACCATCCTCTGGAGGCTACACCTTTCTCTGTGTTGGCCCACAGACCAGGACGGGGCACAAAATGGGTATAAAAGCCAGGGAAGCTCTGCTATTTATGCTTCGAGCATAACCCAAGGGCCAGAGTGTAGCTGAGACCCCATCAGGGCTCCCTAACTCTCTCACAATCCTTCCCTGGACAGCACCCTCTCCCACATACCCCTCGATCCCTGCCTCAGGCTCTGCTTCTTGGAAACCCAACGGAGTCCTACCTCACGGTGCTGTTTAACAGTGAGGGCTTTCCGAGACCACCAGCCGCTGCATCATGGGTGAGCTTGTCAGAAATAACCTTCTTGGGCCCCACCCGCTGACCTACAGATCTACTGAATAGACACTCAGGTGGGGCTTAGCCATCAACGTGTTCGCAAGCCCTGCAGAACACTCGGTGCAACCCAGGTCCAAGAACACTGCTGGTCTTCGTCCAACAAGCTCTTCTGCAAATGATGACTTTGAGGCCCCGGGACGAAACCACATGCCTTTGATGCAAAACCACCCCATGGCTGTTAGAAAACCATCATCTAGGGGATCTAAATGGACTTCTAACCAATGGCTTCAATGAAAAGGAAGCCATCAAGAACGCCAGCATGCTTTTATTTTGAAATGAATTTAAAAATCAGCGCAATTAGCCAATAATTCATTGCTAGTTTATGGATCCGCTGTGTTTGGTGCCCAGTGCTCTGGTCCTCTGGCCCCAGGGAGTGTGTCAGCGCACGGGCATGTCTGGAGAGTTTTTTCTCTGCTGAGATGGTTGGAAGGATTATACATGCTTCTGTCTCCATCAGCCTGAACACTCATCCAAAGCCACCCAGCCCCAACTGTGAGCCCCTTCCCAGAGGCCACAAGCATCATGTCGCTCATGGAATCCAGATTTCCTCTCTGGAGGAAGACGTGCTTCAGCAGGGAGCCCAGAGCAGGAACTGAAGGAGCCCCCAGGGTGTTGGGGGCCCTGGTGAGTAGCTCTCCCACCCACGGCTCTGCTACCCCAGCCTCAGTGAGCCACAGAGAGAGCCCTGCCTGCCAAGAGACCCCGGCAGGGGTTTGGGAGGGGGACACTTGAAATGGCCCTGTAGGAAGGGGTGAAATTGGGCAATTGTGGAAGTGGGGTGGAAAGAAGGTGACACAGCCCGAGCAGAGGCCAGTGAGAAAAGTGGGAATGGCTTAAGGTAAAGTGTAAGAGCAGAAAAATGCGGCATATTTGGAGACTGACCAGTGGCACTTTGGGGGAAGCACAGGATAGGAGCGAGGAATCCCCCACAGTTCCCACACAGCAGCCAACAATGCTTGCGTTGTTGCTGCACAGACAGCACACGAGCACCATCACGCCGTCACACGGTGCCCAGTGAACCGCCCGTCAAAGTCCTGTGCACCTGAGGGGTGCCCAGCCCTCAGTCAGCTTGGTGAGCACCCTGCATGTCAGGGACAGAGAAGGCCGTCCGGACGCCCACTTCTGGGACTGGAAATGCCTTTCCTCATTTCCGGTCTTAACAGGAGCCACGGTTTGCTCAGAGCTGTCACCAGGCTTTAACAATACCTTCTGAAAATATTTTAAAATAGATGTTTCTCAGAATCACTTATCAAATCTAAAGTAAACTAGTCACTTCTGTGGGATCTAAGCCTGTTAGCTACCCAATGTCTCTGGAAGATCTTTTCCATCTTTGACTTCTGGAACAATGGGTCTTCTGTCTTCCTCCCTCCTGGCTACTGTGTCTTGCTTTCCTTTGGGGGTTCTCTCCTTGACACCCCTGTTCTCCCTCTGGGCTCTTGTGCCAAATCTCAGACACGGCACGGACTTTGCTTTGCTTTATAAACCAACGCCGAGGAGGGACCCAGATCTCATCTGCGAGCACCAGCTAGAACCAGCCTCACGCTCGGCTAGTTTGAAAGGGAACCAGCCAACTCGCCCCGAGTCGCTGCCACCACCGGCCTCCTCTGTCTCTCCTCCCCCCGCCAACCCTGCATCCTGTTATCTTGGCGAGCAGCCCCCATCCTCCTATCACCCACAATAGAAACTGAGGTGTCCCCTTCCACACCCCTCCTTTCTCTTACCTCCAATGTCCAGGGGAAAGCCAAGGCCTGTTTTCTTTTATGAAATAGGCTCTGCTCCATCCCATCTGTTTAATCTCCCCTGTACTGCCTGGTCTCGGCAAGGTCACAGTCAAGCTGGTGACCCCACCTGCCTTGTGTCTTGTCTGGTTCCCCCAAATCCCCGTGACATCACCAGTTTGTGACCTTGTGCCTCCTTTGAAAAATCGAATGAAAGGACGCTCCCCTTGCCCTCCTCACTCTGACCCCTGAACAGGGCCTGGGAAACGTACGCATAAAAACCTGAGCTTGTGTGCACTGGCTCCTGGGGCTCCAGGAAACCAGGCTAAACATCCTTAAAACAAGCCTGCTGCTATTTCCCAGATGTGGCGGCTTCCACGCCTCTTTGATCTCAGGTGCCACCTTTGCGATCCTCCCGCCCAGCTCACGCCGCACCCTCAGATACAGCTTGGGAGTATCTCCTCCGAGAAGGGCTGCTTGGGCTGCCCTCCCGTGCATTGCCCTCTGTTCTGTGCTAATGCCTGTCTTCATCTCCTAGGGCTGCCATAACTAATGATCACTAATGAGGTGGTGATAGGAATTTATTCTCTCGCAGTTCTGGAAGCCAGAAATCTGAAATCGAGGTGTTGGCAGGGCTAGGCTGTCTCTGAAGGACCCAGGTGAGTCCTTGCCTCTTGCTAGCTGCTGGTGCTTGCCAGCCATCCTTCATGTCCCTTAGCTTATGGCAACAGAACTCTCATGTTTGTATCCATTGTCACATGGCCATCCTTCCTGTGTCTCTATGTCTGCAAATCTCTCTTTACAAGGGCACCAGCCACTGAATTTAACGCCCACCCTAATCCAGTCTGACCTCATCCTGATTATATCTGCAAGGACTCTATTTCCAAATTAGGTGACATTCACTGGGGGTTAGGACTCCCACATATCTTTTGGGGGAACACAATTCAACCCACATCTGTGCCCCTGACAGGCTGTCACTACTGTCCATCCCTACTACACTGCTCTGTAACTAATTGTTCATGAGTCTGTCTCCCCGAACGGACCGAGGTCTTTAGGGGCCGTCCTATTCATCTCCTTCCTCCCCTGCCTAGTCTAGCACCCGGCCAACTGAGGACGCTCACGGAATGTTGACCAAATGAACCAATTATTTTATATTTTGATAAGAGTTATATCTGTGGGGAAAAAATCACAACATACCTTCCTCGGAGAGTTTTATCATATTCCACTGGCGTTTCAAAGACATTTGACTCAGTTTCAAAGGTCTGTTAATGACAAGGATGTTTTTGGCTTAAAAAAAAAGAAAGAAAGAAAAGAAAAATCAGGCACAGTTTACATCTGTAACTACTCTTGGAATGAGTCAGGCTCCCACCGTCCGCCCTGGGCTGAAGAACCTCAGAACGTTCCACCTGTGATGAAGTCACCAGAACGTTCACGCGGCAACCAGGGGTGGGGGCACGGAGTCCACCTGGGTTCCATTTCTCGTTAGCAACAACAACATCATCACTTTGATGTTTCTATCTGAGGATTCTTTGATAAGTAAGAAAAGCTCACACGACCATTATTTAAGTTTTCTGCAGAGCACTGAGATGTGAGACAAGGAGCTATTCTCTCTCCTGCCTACAGTCAGATACCAACTTCTCTTCCTCCCCAATGTCTCAGAACTTCATTCTTTGCCTGGTTTTGATGATGGTGGTTCTCTTGCTAAGCAGCATTTGTACTGTTTTAAAGTTCCCTGAGTATGAAAATACATTCAGAAAATATCACAATGTTAATTTGTTTAACCCACTTTTAATATGTTACCAAATTCTGCAAACCGGGTGATCTAGAATATTGGGCAATATGACAGTCTGTTTACCAGGCAAGCTATTATAAGAACAATCGGTTTTCATGCAATTTAATTATAATGAACATTGTTTTATAATTTATGCCCGACCACATTTGGGGTAGCTTATAATTAGCAAGAAGGATTTTTTTTTTAAAGGTAAAGCTGTGATAAAAGAATCAAGTGGTGAGCTGGAGAAATCGCTGACCCATGACACCTGGACGAAAGACGACACTGGCACAGGTGAATCACAGCCTACGGGCACGTGTGCAACAGCCAAGGCCAAAGGGAGACACGGTAAATTGCATAACTCATTGCCTTTCAAATGAAATATGCCGTTTCGGAAGGAGAGTAGTTTCATCCCCTGGGATAAGACCCTGAAAGCAGGGTCATTGCAGAGGTGGACAGCACCGCTGTCAGCCTTTGCATAAACACCAAACCAGGGTGAACGTCCCTGGATAATCCCAACGTGCTCTGAGTCTGGTCAGTGTCGCTAACACATATTAAAGGCTGAAATTTCTTTTTACCTCTCTGCAAGACAATCGACGTCGGATACAGTGTGATCTCCTTCAATGCTCAAAATGGCCTTAGGAGGAGGGCGCTATTATCACCCCCATTTTACAGGTGAGGAAGCTGAGCCTCACTGAAGTAACCTTCAGGGGTCACCCATCCGGTGAGCCTCAAGCTAAGACTTTGCAATATGAACAGTCATTGTACCTGCAGAACAGGTAGAAACGGGACAGCATCTGTAGATCTGGTGACATCTCTGATGCCTGAGAAAGCGCCTGGGCTTTGGTGGCAGGGCCGAGCTGAGACCCGGTTCCACCCCATTCTAATGCTATGACCTTGGACAAGACACACAACCTCCAAGCCTGTGTTTGCTCCTCAGAGCGGCACCCTGACAGGCACGGAGGGCCAGGAACTATGAAATGAGGTAAGGAAAGGTCTCCGTGGGCTCAGCACAGTGCCTGGCACACAAGGGGCTCCAGGGAAAAGGGAATCTATTATCAGCCACAATTGTACACAGAATTTTCATCTCAGAAAATAAAGACGTTTTAAAAGTCTCTCCACTAGTTTTGTAGCCTTTCTGTATCTGATTTCTGAGATGCCCGGAATCTGAAGCACTGTGTCTCTGGCCCTTGGTGTCCAGGCTGGCTCCCTGGGGAACAGCACAAGGGCTGTGTGCCACATGTGATCGTGCGTTTGCACCCGTCTGTAAGGCCTGATGCCCACTCCTGTGTACAGGATTCATGCAATCACACCACGACATCTTTGAGGACCTGAGTCAGGTGCTGGGGTAACAAAGATGAATAGGGCACTGGAGTCCCCATCTTTGAAAAGCTCATAGACTGATGGAGGAAGGAGACACAAAACTAGACCTCTTTCAATGCCATGTGGATTGGATCATTTCCTCTTACGGACTGTCTTCTTTCCTCCCCTTCAACTGTGGTGAAATACCCGGAATATAAAGTTACCACCTTAATGTCCAGCTCAGTGGCATCCAGTACATTCCCACTGTTGTACAACCGCCCCCACCGTCCACCTCCAGAATTCTCTCATCTTGCATGACTGAGGCTCTGTCCCATAAAAACGAACTCCCCATCCCCCACACCCCAGGCCCTGGAATCCACCATTCTACTCTCTGTGTCTATAAATTTGACTACTCAGGAATCATACAGCATTTGCCCTTTTGCGCTGGCTTGTTGTGCTGAGCGTGTCCTCAGAGTGCCTCCGAGCTGTAGTTGGTGTGAGCATTTCCCTCCTCTTCAAGGCTGAGTAATATTTCCTTCCCCTTCGAGGCTGAGTAATCTTTCTTCCTCTTTGAGGCTGAGTAATATTCCACTGTATGTTGGGGTACGTTTTGTTTCTCCGTTCACATGTTGGTGGACATGGGGTTGCTTGCACCCCTCAGCTACTGTGAGTAATGCTGCCATGAAGAAGGCCATATAATATATTGTTTTGAGTTCCTGCTTCCAATTCTTTCTGCAGGTCGCCTTCTGCCTTTCATTCTGATTTCCTGTTGGTCTTAGTACCTAAACTTTTCTTAGCAAACACTAGAGTTCTTTTTTGAAGGGGAAGCAGGGCAAAGAGACGCATAGAGATCATTTCAGTAGTCACCTAAAAGCATCTTTGAAAAATTATCATTTCTCCCCCTTTGTACCCACATGCACAGGGGGAGGCGAACAGGGAGGGGATCTTGGTTCAAGTGCTTGACGGAGGTAAGCAAGCAAGCACAGGTGGCCTCTGTCATGTGCCCCTTCAATGTGGGCTCCAGTGTGAAAGGGAGAGAACACACCTCCCCTCTCAAAAAAAGACTCCACGAGTGAGGGAGGGGGTGCAACCCAGGTCAGAGAAAACCAGGCCCTGACAAGGAGTGGGCAGGGGTTCTGCTGGGCTCCCAGCAAATGTGCAGGCTCACCTAAGCAGGGTCCTGGGTCTGGGCAGCACGAAGGAACAGTGGAAGAGGTCGAAACAACGCAGTGTTCCCTCCTTTCTTTTGGCTTTAAAAGGGACACAGCCTGACATGGCGGGCAGAGTCCAGACGGGCAGCAAGGACGCTGGGCTCAGATCCCACCTGGCCACAGAACGGTGACCTTGAGCAGGTCAGCCCATCTTCCAGGCTCAGCTTCCCCATCTGTGACATGTGGAGTGGCCGGAGGCTACATGAACTCAGGGACACCGTCTAGCTCTGCCGTGTGGCCCTGTCCCGAGATAGCTGGCCACAGGGTGCTGGGGACATTTGAGGGTGTGCATGTGAGAACACAGCATCTCCACTCCAGCATGCTTCTTTCACCAAGCGGAAAACCACATCATGATGCACCCTCTCCTTCGAGGAGCTTCGAGCCGCTGAACAAGAGTCATCATTACTGGTATCGAACGTCACAGGGTGGTTTGACTCCAGAGGGGCCCTTCTGCCTTCACAGGTGGTGAAAGAAGCCTGGGACCCTGGTATGGACAACAGGGGCCAGAAGGAGACCCCCACCCCTGCTCCCCCAGTGTCACCCAGGCTGCCACAGGACCCACTCCGCGGACCCACCATCACCAAAGCAGCTTTCTGCCCGATGAGAGAGGATGAATCGTTTGCTTTGAGTTCGGGCCTGGATGGCAACCAACGGGCAAGGAAGAAAGATGGGCTGTCTCAGAAACCGCCTGCCAGGGAACCTGGGGCTGCCTCCGGCCCAGCTGCAAAGCCACACGCTCCAGTGACAACAAGAGAACCTGTCAGCTCCAGGTTCGTGATGTAAACAAGCTGCAGGAGTATTTTCATAAGACGTCAGCGTGGATTTCCTCTCCTTCCGACAGGCAGTGTGACTCTTGTTTGGGGGTCTGCGTAGCTGCTGCTTCCTCACTGCCATCCGCCTGTCTCGGCCAGGGCCCTTCTGGAGGCTGGAGCAGCAGCCAGCGGAGAGGAAACCAGGCTGCCCCCCGAGCTGGCCACACGAGGGTGGTGCCAACCCCGAGGGTGCCTAGTTGCCCATCTCTCATTTATGCAAACCTCTCACGTAAGAGCCTGGGTAGCACTGGGGACAGAGCCGCTGGCCCTGACCCAGATCCGAGAGCCCAGCCCTGGAGGAAACCTCTGCTGTGAGATGTTCATACAGACACTCACACACACACACGCACGCACACACGCGCTCCTGGGGGGTCTGCGCAGGAAGCCAAGTCCGCAGCTCTCCTCCCCGCCAGCTTCGCAGCTGTGCCGGCAGGTGGACGAGGTTGCCCCGCTCGTGGTGGGTGCTTCGGCTTTTGAGTCCTGTGAGTTTTCCATCTTCCCCGCTCTCCCTGTTGCTCTTGTTTAATGGAACGAAGATCCAGAGTTCTGACTTCCCTACTCGTCCCTCCTGCTCTAACAGACCCTGAATGCAGGCAAGAGCCAAGAAAACCGCCCCCTGAAATGTGGAGGCACCTAAGGATCGAAGGATACCAGCTTGTCCAAACCGGCCACTTTGCAGAAACAGGAAACCAAGGCTGGGGGGAGGGGTGGGGCTTGCTGGAGCAGCTTAGGACTGGCGGAGTCAGGCTCACTCTTGGGAAAGAGCCCTGATCCCCGCTCTCCCTCACAATGTCTTCCACTGCAGCCTTCCCAGCTGGGCTGATCTTCCCTTTTCTGTAGCTGACTTTTTTAAATAACAGCTTTATTGAGCTATAACTCACATACCATCAAGTTTACCCTTTACAGTGCACAGCTCGATGGTTTTGTATATCGACAAAGACATGTAACCATCACCACTATCTGATTCCAGGACATTCTCATCGCCCTCCAGAGAGGCCCCCTACCCGTGACTCCCCATCACCCCTTCACCCCAGTCTCTGGCAACCACTAATCTTCTTTCTCTGGATTTGCTTATTCTGCACATTTCCTATAAATGGAATCATACAACATGTGGCCTTATGGGTTTGGCTTCTTTCACTGAACATCATGTTTCTAAGGCTCATCCCTGCTATAGGACGTGTGAGGCTCTCCCATTCCTTTCTGTGGCCAAATAATGTCTCGTTGCAATGACAGGCCACATACGGTGCATCTGTTCATCAGCTGATGGGCATTTGAATTGTTTCCACCAGTTGGTTTTAACGGGTAATGCTACTACGAACATTTGTGTACAAGGTATTATGTGGATACACGTTTTCCGTCCCATGGCTGTGTCCCGAGGAGCATAATTGCTGGGTCCTAAGGTAACTCCATGTTTAACTTCTTGAGGAAATGTCAAACGGTTTTCCAAAGGGACTGCACCATTTTAAATTCCCACTAGCAATGTATGAGGGTTCCACTATTTCCTCATCTTTGCCAAGACTTGCTCCTCTCCATCTTTTTTTTTTTTTAAGATTTTATTTATTTATTCGAGAGAGAGAGAGCACGAGCAGGGGGAGCAGCACGGGGAGAAGCAGACTCCCTGCTGAACAGGGAGCTGGATGCAGGGCTCGATCCAAGGACCCTGAGATCATGACCTGAGCCAAAGTCAGATGCTCAACTGAATGAACCAGCCAGGCCCCCTCCATCTTTTTGACTACAGCCGTCCCAGTGGGGGTGCGCTGCTATCTCACTGTAGTTTTGATTTGTATCTTCCTAATGACTAAAATGTTTTATACCTTTTCATGTGATTATTGGCTATTTGTATATCTTCTTTGAAGAAAGGTCTATTTTTAAATTGGGTTACTTGTCTTTTTGTAGCAAATCTAGGGAAAAGATGCTTAATGATGCCTCCCTTTCCCCCACCCCCATAAATGAGTGAACGGAACAACAGTGATTCGCAGACTCCCATAAGACAGCATCTTAGAGAATGTTCTCTGGCATCCTACAGATAAGAGCTTGAATTTAGCTTGACCATGTAAAAACTTTGTGACTTCGAGAGAGAAACAAAAAACCAGGCACTTAAATGCAGAAAACAAGTGGTTCCCAGAGAGGAAGTGGGAGGGCAGGTGGGGGGTGAAATAGATAAAGGGGATTAAGAGTATACTTATCATGATGAGCACTGAGTCATGTATAGAAATGTTGAATCACCTGAAACTAAGGTGGAATTTAAATAAAAACTTAAAATTATATGTTAACTAGGTGAAATTTAAATAAAAACTTAAAGAAATGTTAAATCATATGTACACCTGAAACTAATACAGCGCTGTGTATTAATTATACTTCAATAGAAAATAAATAACAAAAAAGGTTTGTGACTTAGACAAGTCACCTAATGCTCTCTGCCTCAGTTTCTCCATCTGTAAAACAGGGATCATGATGTCTATTTCACTGAAATATTACCTGCAATAACAGAGAAGACACACTGAAAACCCTTTGCATGTGGCTTGGTGCATAGGAAGCATCCAATACAGTTCGCTTATTTATCTATTTAGTGAATATATATACAGCACCAACCATTGGCCAGTGTCGGCTCTGAAGTCACAGCAAAGAGCAAAATAGACAGAAAATCTCTGCCTGTGTGGAGCTTACATGCGGCTTAACGTTTTAGCAAAAGTTAATGATTCTAGTTATTATTATAATTCAACATTTTTACTCTTGATTGCAAAATAAGTACCAGCTCATCAGAAACCAGAAACTAGAATGACAAGATAAAGGTTCCCTAATGAACTTGAACTTTAGAGAGAGATGAAGCATTAGTTTCAGTAATTACAGCTCTTCTGCCGGCTCCCCAGAAAGGCCTTTCCTTCCTCTATACTTGCACAGAGACATGAAGAAGAGGAGCCTAAGAAGACACCCAGCAGTGGGTCCACCAGGTCTTAGGAATATGAAAAAAGGAGCAAACAGCAAGATTTAGCACTTCCAGGTATCTGAGCAAAGAGAACAAAGATTACACATTTACTAATCTAAGGGAGTTTTAGAAGCTTAAGGACAGGTAACTTTTTTTAAAAATAGGCTAAAGAAGAAAGCGAGAAGCATACTTGGGTAGAAGGAGCAACCAGAACAGCTCTTGCTTCTTGAAAAACAGGTGGGGTAGGGCTAGGTGGGGCTGAACCTGAAACTGAATGAAGGGTAACACTTGAGAGCTCATCTGGGCATGGGGAGCAAAACCTGCCTGAAAAAATAAGGGTGCAGTGTCACAGGAAACCCTGCTCTGTTGGGTGGTCAGTGGAAACATAGAAAACTGACCTGCACTCAAGGCCAGATTCACCATGGACTAGCTACGTGAACCAAACAAGTTGCTTGCCTTGTTTTGACTTCCTCATCTGCAAAATGGGTTCATCAATTCCAACCTCAGCCAGCAGGTTAGGCTCTCAAGTCCTTCTAAGAGAACATTCCCACCACCTGGGATGGGAGGCTTTCAGCATAACCTAGTTGTTGACACCCAGCTTACTGTGGGATTCTTTGGGATGCCCAGATGACCGTAGCCTCTGTGCGTGTGTGAGGGGATATGTCAAACCTAGGAGGACAGAAATATCAATAGCCTGCTTTTTGGAGAAAGTCAGACACACAAATAGTCAGGGCAGAGGAATTTTCCCTATCAGATATCAAAATTTACTTTAAAGATGTAGAGAAAACGTCAGTGCATTGCTATGGGAATAAACAAAAAAAGACTAGTGGAAAAGAGTAAGGAACCCAGAAAGAGACACTCCCATACATGAAATGTGACAAATAATGAGGTGGTATGAATGAAAACAAACCATAATAAATGATGCTGGGACAATTAGTTGTCATTACTTTAGAAAACCAGAATCTGTTCCCTACTCCTTACCATACCCACAAATCAACCCCAGATAATCTAAAAACTTTAATCTGAAAGGTAAAGCTTTAAGACTATTAAGAGGGGTTCCTGGGTGGCTCAGGCAGTTAAGCGTCTGCCTTTGGCTCAGGGTCCTAGGGTGGAGCCCCACATCAAGCTCCCTGAGCAGGGAACCTGCTTCTCCCTCTGCCTGCCACACCCCCTACTTGTTTTCGCTCGCTCTCTGACAAATAAATAAATAAAATCTTTAAAAAATTTTTTTAAAAGACTGTTAAGAGATAAAATAGTTAATATCTTCATGATTTTAGGTCAGAAATTATATCTTAAAATTGTTCCCAAAGCAAACACTACCAAATAAAAAGTTTGATTAATTCAAGTATTTTTAAGAATTTCTGACCATTAATAGTGTGATAAAAAGAGAAAGCAAGCTACAAATTAGAAAAATATATTTGAAACCCACAAAACAGTATCAAAACTAATAAATTCTACATCTGAAACTAATGATACACTATACATTAACCAACTGAATTTAAATAAGTTATAAAAAAGCTTCTATAAATTAATTTGAGGAAAACTAGCAACTCAATGGAAAAATAGGCAAAGACAGAACACACATTTCTTGGTAGAGAACGTTCACTAAGCAACTGAAAAAAATGTATATGGCTGAATAACCTCATTAGTAAATAGAGAAATGAAAATAAAGTAATAAGAGACCATTTCATATCTACCCAACTGGTAAAAAAATAACACTACTAGTTATTGGTAAAGATGTGGGGCAACAGTGACTCCCATGCGTGGCTGGTGAACATGAACAGCTGATACAACCACCATGAAAGTAACCCAGTGAAGGTGAAGATGAGCAATTTAGCTCTTGTTTACAGTATTTCACCAAAATCTAACACTTCATCGATTATAAGATGTACCACTACTTTCTGTATCACCAAGAAAGAAAAAACGCTTCCAATTATGCTCTAAGATGCCACTAATTTTAAGACACATTCTAATTCTAATTTCAGATGTATTAAAATATTAAAAATATTTTAAAAAATACATTTTAGGATAAATGAAATATGGTGTGTATATAAAATAAACCTGTTTACTGACACTAGGATTTACAAGACTGTCCATAGCATCATTGCTTTCAATGCCAAAACCTGAAAATAACCAAAATGTACTTTGATAGAGCTTAAAAAAGTGAGATATTCATCAATCCAGCAGTGAAAATAAACTACAGGTGCACACATCAACATGGGTGACAAAAAATAAATCAAAGTAAGAGCAGAAATGAATGAAACAGCAGGAAAAAAATGAAAAAAAAAATTAACACAGCCAACATTGAGGTTTTTGAGGGTAAACAATAAAATCAATCAAGAGAAACATTAAAAACTCATACAAGTAGCCACTGTCAGGAATGGAAGTGGTGTTGAGACAACTGGCATGAAAAGGATAATGAGCAGATATTATGAATTCATTTTATGGGAATAAATTCAACAACATAGAAAAGATTATGAATTCCTTAAGAAATATACGACTTACCAAAACTGACACAAGATAAAACAAAAACTCTTAAGAGTCCTATAGCTAGTAAAGGAATGAAGTCATTATGAAAAACCTTTTTATAAGGAAAACTCCAGGCATAGATGGCTTCACTGGAAACATGGAATAGAATGAGATGGAAGAAAACCAAGTCTTAGCTCAGGCAGCCTATAGGCATATATGGGAAAGATGAACTTTACGAAAAAAAAAAATAATGCCAATACTACCAGACTCTTGAGAAATTAGAGGCAGCCAGCACAACCTACCACAGACTAACAGCAATACCTGACAAAGACATTACAAAATATAGAGAGAGATGGAAAGCAGGATTATAGATCAAAGTCCCTCATGAACATGGATCAGTGGTTCTCAGCTAGGGTAATTTGCCTCCCAAGGGACATCTGGCACTATCTGGAGAAGTTTCTGGTTGTCACCGCTGGAGGAGCAGGTACTCCTAACAACTGCAGATGTTCCTTTCCAAGAAGCCACGGAAGCTGGGCTCTGAGACACCCCCCACCCCCAGTGGCTGGCATCACAACTACATCTTTGTCCCATGCCGCAGCACTTCCTTTGGCCCCAGGAACTCTCAGACCTTGGGCCTGGAGCCTTTACTGGGCTCCACCAAAGTAGGGTCACCCCAGATCAACCCCCAATAAGTGGAGCCGGGACTCATATGCAGAGTGAGCAAAAAGCAAGCATTCTTTAAAAAAGGGGCAGGGGGGGGGGCTTGCCACTATACTGGTAAACCCCATTCATATAAACCCAGGTGGTTCCCAATTGTGCCATTTTGGAGTAAGTCATTTTCAACTCAGGGAAAATCTGTCTTACCATTTAAGGCCCAGCTCAAACTATTTCCCTCTGGAAGCTTTTGCCCCCAGGAAAAAAAAAAAAATCAGTTGCTCTTCTGTGTTTCCAGGCACTTCTCCCCAACATATGCTAGCGGTCAGCAGTTGCTTGTCTGGGTGGAATGGCTCTCGTAGGGACAGGAGCGTCCACCTTGGCACCTCCACTCCTAATCTGGTATTTGGGGAGTAGAGTAATGAGAAACGAACTCAGACACTGGACGACCTGACACCAACTTTGACTTTAGTGAAGTTAGCTTCTCACAGCCCATTTCCCATCTGTAAGATGAGAATAAGCACCCCACTCACTTTAGGGAATTGCTTATTGCAGGGGGAGCTCCCAGCCCAAGTGCCCAGCACATGGCAGAAGCTAAGGAATGGCAGCTGTCAAGGAGTATAAGAGCGAATGAAAAGTTTGCTTAACTGGGCTGAATTACAAGTGCTGGTTCTCCAAGGGTGGGCCCAGTTCAGTGTGTCCACTGACACCTTTCCTGAGAGCTGAGAGCCCCATGAGAGCCGGGACTGGATTAGACCAGCAGCCCCAAGATGCATCTGCAAATAAAGAAGAGGGAGAAGGAAATGCACTGATCCATTGAGAGAAGGAGGTATCTGCTATTTCTCCCTCCCTACACCCTTACTTAGAGCTACCAGCTACGTGGCCCCTCCAGCTGAGAGTGTCTGTCTTAGCCCCATGAGATCAGCTTCCCTGGGGAAGACCTGTGTACTGTACAGGGTGCAAGTCCTGCCCCACTGAGCCCCCTACCATCCATGTGAGTAGGTCTACCTGCTTGTACAAAACCCAGCTCTGTTTGGAACGTGATAATTTCTGCTTTCCGCGCAGGCCTCCGAGCTCCTCCCTTCAGTACCCAAACTACTCTGGTTTTGTTGCTGGAGAATTTCTAAGCCTCTCCTCCCTGGCATTTCATTTTTCTTTGGTATCATATTTGCCATTCCCCACTGCCCCTGCTCTTAGAGTTGTAACAGGGCGTTTTCCTCTTCCAATCTCCCAGTCCTTTGGATCTGGCTGGAAGGTGTCCTACCAACCAGAAGCAGTGTTTGTGATACGTGGTCCTCCTTTCATGGGAGTATCGCTGGTGTCATGAACCAAGAACCAAGAGGCTTATACGCAACTAATGAATCACCGAACTTTACGTCAGAAACCAGGGATGTACTGTATGGTGACTAACATAATATAATAAAAAAATTAAAATTAAAAAAATAAATAGAAAAGAGGCATATCCAGCTCTTTTATGACACCTACAGAGATAGCTTTCCTGCATCTCTTCCTCACTCCCCAGGGAAGAAAAGATGATGCGATGGGGTCCATACAACCTTCATTTTTTTACTAAGAAATATCAAAATCCCTAGAATGAATTTCTAGTTTATTTGTTGCTGTTGTTTTCCTATTCTGCTTCCCTCCTCCCTCAGCAAACTGACAGAAATGGGGCATAATTGGTGAACGTGGAAACTCTCAGCGGGCTCCCATTCACCTGGCACGCATACTGTGGGGACATGGCACTATCCTTCTACACCCCGGCGGGGTCTGCACAGGGTTGTTTCCCTTGGCAAGTCTCTGTGGGGTCACAGTCATTCCCATCAGCTCCACGCTTCCCACGGGAGCAGAAGCCAGCCACTCCCACCTCGCTGAGAAGGAGCTGATGCCCAGGTGGCCTGTTCGCAGCATCTGCAGTCACGCTCCCAGGAAGAGCCATGCATTTTCATTTCAGGCCCAGGAAATTTTTAAACAGATCTCCAAATACATCACTATATTCTTAATAGATTCCTGCTATGAGATCGCAAAACATGACGGTGTGCTGTACAGATTTCTACAAATAAAGTGTACTGTTTGAAATCCATGGATGCAAAGGAAACAGGGGGAAAAATATTTACAACGGAAACCCACCACAGCGGGGATTCTAACTCTATAGACAATTTTTTTTTTCATTTTCCTTTAATATGTCTTGGATTGGATCTTGCCATTAGAACTGTGGCTTTTTTTAAATTTTTATTTTATTTTATTTTATTTTAGGCAATGGACAAGTGCGCTCCACTTTCTGCCCAGTCAGGCCTTTCCCCTCAGAACCTCCGTGTTAGGGAGCATGGCATGGAAAATGAACAGCCATAACAACCCCGGAGTGCAGCATCGCTGTCCTTGAACCTCTAGGGCACACCAGCTCACGCCCACGTGAGGTGTGAATGCTGTAATCCTTGCCCGTCGCTCCTCTTCACCAAGGACAATCCAAGCTGTCACTTCAGGGACCACGATTAGGCGACAGGTGGAGCAGAATCTTGATCCCTCCTCTTTTTCCTATTGGCGTGGAAGAGCCATCTGGGGTACAGGAGGGACATGGTTGGGGGAGAAGCCCACCCTTTGCATGATACGGGTTCTGGAAGGGGCCTCCTCAGTGGCGCTGCCCTGGGAATCAGTGGGCACTGACATGGGAACCAGGTCTTCAGTCTGGGATGAGGGGTCCCGCTGTTGCACACAGAACATCTTCCATCTGTGGATGGGCGGGAGGGCTTGATACGACTTTGAACTTGGGAGAGGGGGAGCTGGGGTGGTGGTGGTTTGAGGCAGTGTTCAGTAAACGCTCTTTGGCAAACATGTCAAAGACCCTCTCATTGCCCTTGTCCTGATTCCGTTCAAGATCAGGGAAGAGTGAAGACTGCTCCCGTTTCCTGAGTAAGGCAGGGACACAAACCCAGTCCTGCCCGACACCAAGCCAAAGTGTCCCCACCAAGCTGCACTGGCCGCAAGGAAATAGTTTCCACCTGTGCTCTCAATACTGAGACCATCCACCACAAAACAACGCATAAAGCCATATTTGTGTTCTTACAGACAAAAATGCCCTTGAACTCTTTCAGAGCCCTGCCTGAGTCTGATAAAAATGTCTGCCATTCAAAAGCAGCCCTGAAAATCCCACAGCAGGAAGTCTGGCCAGGTAAGGGGCCTCGGGGTCCTTGATCACCGGCTTTGTTACCCCTAAAGCAAAGCTTCCAAGGGCCGCATTTGGCAAGTCAACCATTCCCCTGCCAAGTCCTCAGAAGCTGGAACACAAATGCCCAAGATTAAACAAACACGGGGACGTAAAAATAAAGAGAAATGTAAGTGGGTTTGGTGCTTATCTTTTTTCCCAACAAAAGATAACAGGTAATTGCTTTTTTATCACTAGCACTTGAAATTTGAAAGTAAAGAAGGAGCGAGGCTTGATATCACACCGCAACTTGGCCGTCCATTGATCCTTAACTTCCACTTCTGCTGAGGACCAACAGTCAAACAACTCTGATGCTCATATATAATTCACTAAAAAAAAAAAAGCCAAAAAAAGCAGCAAAGGACATGTCAACTATGTCATTTCCAACAGGAGGGCTTTCTGTGTAGATTTTGTTAACTGATTACATATATACCAACCCCTCCCTTCACCACCACCCCCCAAAAGTTTTAAAATGTCATTGATTCTCTAAATGCAGCCTTCCCCAAAGAAGAGACATCTGGACGAGGGGAATGAGATGCTTCATGGCCTCCCCAGGATAGGAGAAAGCTGTTGCCTAGCAACCTGACCCCCCCAGAACTCCTGCCAGTTACCTGGCTCTTGTGAAAACTGACCATCTTTAGCCAACACAGCTATGCCTACAGCTCTCAGAGCAAAGCACTTCACAGAGGGCCACCCTCTCTTTCCTCCCCAGGGGCTTGCCCATGCAGGGACACAGAAGGAGCAAAAGAGCCCTGTGTCTGAGCTTTCCGGGTTGTTGCCCTCTGAGATAAAGATCCTCAGGTTCTCCCCCACTTAAGTTCTCCTGCAACTCAGCTCAACAAAATTTACTTTTTTCTGTTTAAAGAATTCTCTGGATGCTCAAGAAATTGCATGCCCCAGCAGAGAACCTGTGATCTCTCTCATCTGGGGGTGATTCTCCAGGTTTCAATTTGTTATTGAAAATCTTGAAATCGAAGTAATTTATTGAATATTGTCATGGGTTAAATTGTGTCACCACAAAATTCATATGTTGAAGTCCTAATGCAATCAGGCTGAAATGAGGTCATTAGGGTGGGCTCTGATATAATATGGCGGGTATCCTTATAAAAGGGAGAGTTTGGACACAAAGAGAAGGCCATGTGCAGACAAAGGCAGAGAGGAGGGTGATGCAAGAACAAACCAAGGAATGTCAGAGAGGGCCAGCAACCCACCAGAAGCAAGGGTGAGAAGGACAGAACAGATTCAGAAGGAACCAGCCCTGCCGAGGACATCTTGATTTTGGACTTCAGGCCTCCAGAGCTGTGAAGTAATATGTTCCTGCTGTCTGAGCCTCCCAACGTGCAGTCCTTTGTTTGGGTGGCCCAGAAAACCCATACTGCCGTTCCCCATGGGTCATATGCTGCTACAGCTGTCACTCCCTTTCTCCTGGAGCCACCCCCCTCCGGCTCCCCAGGTATGATTCACCATGGTCACACCTAAGGAAGCGTGGCTTAGCGAAATGGTGTGACTTGTCTGACAGCCCACAGCTCCCAAGCACAGGAACTGGAATTTACAGTCAAGTCGGGGGCCTCTGAGACCACGCTCCTAACCCCCTTGCTGTTCTCCCTCTGCTCATTCTAGATGTGGCTTCCTTCACCCCGCAGCGAGGGGCTTCCCCCAGAAGTAACTAACAGCAAAGCTAACTGCTAACCAGGGCAGGGAAACCCGAAAAGCCAAGGCGCTGTGAAATATTGAACATGTTGATGGGAGGCATAGTGCCAGCTGAGCTCAAGCCAGGAACTGGTCCTTGGCTGACGGGCAAGAGATTTCTGCTGCAGCAAGCTGAGCCTGGAGCAAAGTTAGCTCTGAAGTTTATTAAACCTCTGTGTCTCTAGGGTCACGGGGAGAAAGAGCCCGGAGGGGGCCCTGCAGTCCCAGCGCTGGGCAAGGCAGTGCAGAGGGACCTTCCCACCGCAGTGGCAGAGCGGACCATTTAGGAAGGTATTTTTCACATTTGCAACACGGGACAATTCTATTGTTGTTTGGATTCATGCATTTAGCAGGGAAGGCAAACTTCCGTGAATAGAGTAAAAACCCATGGAAGGCTCTGCTCCACAAGAGAGGTTGAAATTGCCACAGGCAAATGAAGGTGAATTGGTAAATAAACAAGGTCACCGTGTTCAGAAAACTAAACCCATGGTGAAGGGATGTGTGGAAATACCTTTATTGTTAGCGGGAGTCTCTGCAGTAGCATTTTATGACCTGATGNTGACCTGATGAAGGTTCCCCATCGAAGAAGCCACATCAACCTACCACATTATTTAAAGGGTCAGATCACACAAATAAATGCATTTTAGTGGTTCTTCAATCACACAAACCTTCAGCCAAATGCTATAGAAATAAATTCATTTCATAAATACAGCATTCATGAAATGATCACATATT
>NC_048223.1:124868458-124937994 GCF_002007445.2 Ailuropoda melanoleuca
AGAAATAAAATTACCCTTATTTATATATGATATATTTGTCTACATGGAATATCCCCCCAATGTCTACAAAAAAGTTCCTAGAACTCGTAAATTCAACAAGGCTGCAGGAGACAATATAAACATATAAAAATCAATTGTGTTTATATATAGTAACAATGAGCACATGGATACCAAAAGCTCAATTAAAATATCATGCACTATAACTTCTCCAAAAAATAAAATAACAGGTGTGGCTCTAACAGAACACACACAGGACTTGTGTGCTGAAAATGGCACAACATTAATGAAAGGAATCAAAGATATAAATAAATGGAGAGACATCCCATGTTCACGGATTCAAAGATTCAACATAGTAAAAACATGAGTTCTCCCTAAATATATATGAAGGCTTAACACAACTTCTATCAAAACACCACCACTCAAGAGTTTTTATAAATATAGACAAAATGATTATAAAATTTATGTGAGAAACCTAAAGGATCTAGAGTAGCTAAAACAATTTTTTAAAGGGAGAATAAACTGGGAGAAACCAGTCTATCTGATTTTAAGATTTATGATATACCTTCAGTAATCAAGACCACGTGCCACTAGCAGATTGCTGGACACCTCTATCTATGGAACAGAATGACCCACACAAATATGTCCAACCGATTTCAATAAAGGTGCAACAGCAATTCAGTGGAGGAAAGATACCTTTTAAAACAAACGGTGCTGAAACAATTAGACACTTAATGGTTGGAAAATTATCCTTGAACTAAGTCTCACAGCTTGTACAAAAATTAACTCAAAATGGGGTATGAAATAAATGGAAAATGTAGAACTATAGATATTTTAGGAAAAACAAAGTAAGAGAATATCTGCGGGATCTATGGCTAGGCAAAGAATTCTTAGACTTGAATTAAGAGAATGACCCATTATGGAAAAACTGATAAATTGGACCCCATCAAAATCAAGATATTTTGATGAAAAGGTAAGCTACAGAATGAGAGAAAATATTTGCAAACCACATGTCCAACAAAGGACGAGTATCCAGAATATATAAAACCTGACAAAACTCAGCAGTGAGAAAAACAAACCATCCAATACAAAATGGTCAAAAGGCATGAAGATGCATTTCACCAATGAGCATATACAGATGGCAGATAAGCAGACGAAAAGATGCTCCACAGCATTATCCGTCACTGAAATGCGAATTAAAACCACAGTGAGACATCACTACGTATCTATCAGAACGGCTAAAATAAAAAAACAGTGACAACACCAAATGCTGAAAGGGAAGCAGAAAAACTACATCCCTCCTACGTAGCTGGTGAGAATGTGAAATGATGCGGCCACTCTGCAAAACGGGTTGGCAGTGTTTTGAAAAGCTAAACATGTAACTGCCATACAACACACCGTTATACTCCTGGGCACTTGTCCCCAAAAAACAGACTTGTATTCACACAAAGAACTATACATGAATGTTTCCAGTAGCTTTATTTATGATAGCCCCCAAACTGGGAAAATCCACATATTCTTCAATGAGCAAAGAGTTAAGAGGGGAGAGGGGTGGGGGAATGGGATAGGCCGGTAATGGNCTGGTGATGGGTAGTAAGGAGGGCACGTATTGCATGGTGCACTGGGTGTTATACGCAACTAATGAATCATCGAACTTTACATCAGAAACCAGAGATGTACTGTATGGTGACTAACATAATATAATAAAAAAACATTAAAATAAAAAAAAAGAGTTAAGCAAACCATGGTACATCTCTACCATGGGATACTACTCAGCATTAAAAAGGAATGAACTATTTATACATGGAACAGCCTGAATGAATCTCTGAAGAATTAATTATGCTGAGTGCAAAAGCCAGTCCCAAAGGCTGCATGCTGTTTGATTTCATTTATGTAACATTCTTGGCACAACAAGATGATAGAAATGAAGAACAGGTAAATGCTTGCCAGGGATTAAGGAGGGGTGGGAGCACAAGGGAAGCGGGTGGAGCTATAAAAAGTCAATGGTTGGGAATCCTTATGGGATGGAAATGTTCTGTGTTTTGGCTTGTATCAATCTCAGCATACTAGTTGTGATATTGCGCTGTAGTTTTGTTTTGTTTTTTACTTTACTTTTTTATTGTAGTTTTTTTATTATATTATGTTAGTCACCATACAGTACATCCCTGGTTTCTGATGTAAAGTTCGATGATTCATTAGTTGCGTATAACACCCAGTGCACCATGCAATACGTGCCCTCCCTTACTACCCATCACCAGTCTATCCCATTCCCCCAACCCCCCTCCCCTCTGAAGCCCTCAGTTTGTTTCTCAGAGTCCATAGTCATGTAGGCTCCATGCCAGCGTGGAACCCAACATGGGGCCTGAACTCACAACCCTGAGATGGAGACCCTCAGATCGAGACCTGAGCGAGATCAAAAGTCTGAGGCTTAACTGACTGAGCTGCCCAGGCACCCCTGCACTGTAGTTTTGCAAGGTGTTACCATTAGGGGAAAGTAGTGTAAAAGGTACGTGAAATGTCTGTATTATTTCTTAAAACTACATGTGAACCTCCAATTATATCCAAGTAAAAAAATTTTTGATTAAAAACATCTCCAATGTCACTGCCTTTCTCTAAATTAGAATTCATCTGGCCCTCCTCTGTTTTCTCCCTCTGGTGGTAAGGGGCGGGGAGGGGAGGGCAGAGCCAGCCTTGCAGCCAGGTGGTCCTGGATTTAAGTCTTTGATCTTCATATCCCAGCTGCAAAACCTTGAGTGTGTCATTCATCCCCTCCAAGCCTCAATTCTGTAAAAGAGGGATAATTAAATCTACTTTGAAGGGTTGACCTGAAGTTAAAAAGAACATTTGCAACATGCAAATAGGGTACCTAGTGGATGATAAATGCTTAATAACTAGTAAATGTTTCTACTGCCACCAGTACCTCTACGTGGGTTTATTCTGTTTTGCTTGGTGCTATAGTTGATGATACACAGGTTTCTCCAAACGTAGGTTGGAAACTCCTTGCACAAACTACTGAGTCCTTTTCATTCATTTTTCATTCATACATATTATAGTCTGACATGTGGTAAATACCTCATAAGTACATGCTGGGTTGAATTCATGGAATAAAGTATCATAGGGGGGACCTGCGCAAAAAATAAATAAATAAAAATGTGGCAGAAAAACTGAAAATCAATAAGAGAGTGGAAACAACCTTGTTAAATGCAACCTGCTGTATCTTGGCAGATCCAACGAGCATAAGATTCCTAGACCAGGCACAATTTGTCCAAATTCGTGTCTTAGGCCACAGGCTGCATTTGAGATCATTTGATATAATGTCCACTGGAAAGAGGCCCAGGAGAAGAGAAACCAGTGATTTGTAGGATTAAGTCCAAAACTGATTTCTTTATTGATAAGGAGGGACTTGTACTCTTGCTAAAGGCGGTTTTGAAAAGGTCTTCAGAATGATGATGAGGACAGCCGTGGGTTACTTGGTCGGTGGTACAAGCACAAACAGGAATGCCTACAATTGAATTTATCCACTAGAACAAGATAGGACCCACTGCCCTTCCAAGACACATCAGGTGGTCCTTTGATTTTTCAATCTTTGGAGATAAAGTGGAAATTACTAGAATATAGATAAGGTATTGGGAGACTGCCTACGGTTACAGCCCGGAAGTACTGGGTTCTCAAATACCTGTGAGAGTGGAGAAGCTTGGCATAGAAGGGAAGGAATTTGCTGGAGTTCAACTGATCTTTAAATGAAAAAAGCTCCCAGTATATCAGCCTGAAGTACCTTTATAATAATATTCTTCTCTGAATGTAAACTCCCTGGGAATAGGGGTCCCCATCTCTTTTGTTCACCGCCAGTGCCTGGAACCACATGCATACACTCACTAAATATTTGTTGAATGAAGGGTTCACCTTTATCACCCCCAAGTGCCTCGGGGTACTGACGGTAGCACTAAATGCAGTCTGCCTTTGTCTTCGTTAGAGCCAGTCCCAGGACAGAAGCCTCCATCCTGACATCTCTACATTGATCCAGGACCTTCCCCCATAAAACCTGAAGACACACAATTGCAATGGAACAGGGCGTGCTCAGTCAGGGAAGTCTTCTGGCAAATAGGGGAAGATTGGACAAGTGGTCCTCTATCCAGATGTCTCTCTGTAAGGGTGGAACCCAATTATCCAGATTTTTCTTCAGGATGCACCAGTGTTCACTTCTTCAGTGTTGAGAAATCGCCAGGTCTGCTTTGACCTGAGTCTGGACTGAGTCCGGCCAAGAGACACTGCGGTAAAGGACCCTCGTCTGAGACGTGACGCAAATGCACGTACCCTGCAGATTATGCAGCATTCCCCGCCCACTTAGTCAGACCATTCACCTGGCAAGAAAAGAAATGCAGCATGTGTTTGCAAAGGCAGAGAGTGAAGTTCTAAACGTTGAACTCCTGCTGCGTGGCCAGGATAAGTTATCTAATGTTTCTGAGCCTCAGGTTTCTCATATGTGTGGTGGGGACAGAACCCGTAGATGTATTTGGGTGTTACTATAAGAATTAAGTTACAGAAAACTTGTGAAACAGTATATCACTGCAATGCAGTAGAGGGAAGGAAATATTTCCAATAAATAGCTCTGGCCAAATGGACACCAGTTTAGGGGGGAAAACAAGCTAATCTTGACCCCTGCCTCATTCCATAAACACAAATCAATTCCAGATAAATTATAAGCCTAAAAAAGAAAGGCCAAACTATAATGCTTCAAGAAGAAAACACAGGAGAATACCTTCATGATTTTGGGGCAGGCAAAATCTTCTTTAAAAAGGTACCCAAAAATTAATTAATTAAAAGGTACAGGGGCGCCTGGGTGCACAGCGGTTAAGCGTCTGCCTTCGGCTCAGGGCGTGATCCCGGCGTTATGGGATCGAGCCCCACCAGGCTCCTCCGCTGGGAGCCTGCTTCTTCCTCTCCCACTCCCCCTGCTTGTGTTCCCTCTCTCACTGGCTGTCTCTATCTCTGTCAAATAAATAAATAAAATCTTTAAAAAAAAAGGTACAAAAAGCTTTAGGTTTAAAGGAAAAGATGGATATACTGGACTTCAGAAAAATCAAGAACTTCTTCATCAAAAGACATGATTAAGTGAATGAAAAATCAAGCCACAGATGGAGAAAAGCTACCTACATACACATATCTTTGTGCTAGATATATAGAGCTCCTACAAATCAATGAGGAAATGACAGAAAATACAATTTTTAAAATTAGGCAAAGGACGTGAAAAGGTACTTCATAAAGGAGGATATCCAATGTCCAGCAAGCACAGGAATAGGTGCTCAACATCATTAGTCATCAGAACTAAATTATGAACACACTGCTGAAAAGCTAAAATTTAAACGTTTGATGGTACCAAGTGCTACAAAGAATGCGGAGCGACCACAACCCCCATATATTACTAGTATGTGGATAAACTGACACAGGCACTTGGAAAACTGGTGGGTGTGAGCCACAAAGCTAAACAAACAAACAAAATCCTAGGCTGACCCTATGATGCCACCGTTGCACTCCTACGTATCTGTCACAAAGAAATGGATGAACACGTCCACTGGATGCATCGATAGGAATGTTTGCGGCAGATCCGTTGGTAACAGCCAAACACTGGAAACGACCCAAATGTCTAACAGCGACAGAACAGAGAAATAAATAGTGGTATATTCATACACTAGAGCACTACGTAGCTATTAAAAGGAACACTACAAAGACGCTGAAACACAGTAAGACATGCATGAATCTCAGACATGCTCTCGAACAAAAGAAGCCAGGTACCAAGGTAGAGGATGCCTGACTCCCTTTCCATCAAGGTCAATGGGCAAAAGTGATCTCTTACAACGGAAGTCAGAGCAGTGGTTACCTTGGTGAGGCAGGTATGGAGGTGGTAGATATGGATGTGGAGGGGATGTGAAGGTGCCTTCTGACCTACCAGACATGTTCTATCCTGATGTGGCTGGTGGGTATAGGAGTACATACACATGTAAAAATACACCAAGCTGCACACCTAACATCTGTGTGCTCTGCTGCAAGTATGGGATATCCCATTACACAAAACAACAAAATTCCACGTGGTACAGTGCAAGATACATAGTAATCATTCAAAAATTTACTGACATTAAATTACTGTTAATTTACGATCATAATGAGAGATTCCTTCCTGGCCCCATTCCCTGCTACCAGTTTTCTTCAGAAACACTGCAGGAACAATCCGGTACATTTTAAGCTTTAACCTCACAGATTTTGAACTACTTCCGTTTCCCCTTTTGTCTCACAAAACGTGCATGAAAGTCAAAGACACCTTTATTTCAAATGTCTACTCTCGCTGATTGCACCTCCCTGAGATATTCAGCAAAACGCGCGGCACAATCAAGCGGCATGAAGACTGGGAAGGAAGGCAAGCAGAGGGCGCTGATTATCAGGGCACCTGAGAACCTGGGAACGCCGGCAGCAGTGGGCTCACAGCGCCTCGGGAGTCTTGAAATCCTGGAAAATCTCCCGCTGACTGTCCCTTTTATTCGGGGAAGACTGTCTGATTGTGGTTCACACAAAAGCAGCAACCTCTCCTAGCCTCGTCCTCTGTACATTATCCTAGAACTCCACCTTAGAACCAGGAAATTAAGGAAGGAAGTTTGGGGTGGTGACAGAGCCAGTCCCACCTGGCTCATCAGCCTTTCATTTCGTACTGATTCACCGGTGACCTGACTTGGAGTTAACCTTGAATGTGTACAGGATAAATGGATTGGGCTTTCGGGGGGAGGAGGTGGAGAATGGTAAATAAAACATAAAATACAGCAGTAGCCAAGCTCCAGCTTCACAGAAACGAAACTGGCGGGGATTGACACATTAGCTGATGTCTCATCCCATGCTGTTGAAAATAAGCTCATCAGACCCTTCAGATTCCCACCTGGGTCACCGTAAGTGAAATCAGCATTGCATAGAGACGCCGACGGAAGCAGGCAGATAGAAGTCTCTCTCTACATCGACAGCTCACTTCAGAAGTTGCTCACTCTTAGAGAGAAATGATTACATTCCACAAAGATCTCACTCTGTCTATGCCTGAGTCAATTTCACATTTTAACCTGCCATAAAACTTCTGTGAAAGTATACAATTTTGGTGAATGCCTGTAAATTTGTGAAGTGAGTCATCCTCAGGTTAACCCAATTTGGTGAAAAATGTCTGGCTCAGCCTGCATCAGATCATAAATGAATCTTTGCTTTCTGATATAATCAAAACCAGCTGGTGGTCTGGCACTTAGTCAAAGCAATGCATGGGCAAAATGACAATACTAACGATTTCAGGTCCCCTCTCATGATAAAGAGATGATACTTGACTTGTGATATGGAAGATTGCAAATAATCAACAGCAGGTAGCAAAGAGGTACTAAAATGGAGGAAGCAGGGACAGGCAGGAGAGACTTTGCAAGGACTCGGCAGAGGGAACCAGGTGATCCCATCTTCTTCTTCTATGCTCTAAATAGACCGCGGCCAGTTTTTCCTTGTGGTTATCACACCTTGATATTTTCCTAGCTGCAAACTCATGAAATGATCCTTGAAATTATATTACCAAGAGAAATTTTCCTTCATTGCTTATTTTGATATGATTTCAATAAATGTACAGTATGTGAAATTATTTCTTCATCTCACCCTGGTCCTGCAAATGAAACCCAATTTAGGAGCCAGTCTATGGAACACCAGCTGAGCACAACACACCAGCAGCATACTGTTAACAGCAGGACTGGGTCCTCGGGCCCTGTGTTTTCTCTCCCAGGACAAGGACAACCCTTTAGGGGCAAGGTGGTCTTCAAGGTCATTCTCAGTGGGTTGAATCATGGACTGTGGATTCTTAATCAGTAATGGCAACTCAGACACCCTATTTCTTCAATCTGTCATGTGATCTCTAAAAAGAAGAGCAAGAGCGATCCCGCAGAAGCTAAGGGAGTCAAATACCATGGACACATTGGTACACCCTCAACTGTGACCCCAGACAAGGTACCTGTGTACAAGCCAGAAACCCTGACCTTGACGTGCACAGGCAGGGCTGTAGGGTCTGGGCATCTGTGTGGAGGCTCTGGATAAGACGGGAGTGCAGGATTGTTCCTAGGAGTGTTTAAAGGATGGGCTGGGGTGATGGGCTTTTGATGACTTCAAAAAATGATGACATACTTCAGACACATAGTGGTATAATGAATAACAAATTGTACAATAACAGACTACCGCTGAAGAATAAATGTTTTCAAAAGAGTTGATGTTTTTTCCCTAATTGTATCGTTCCCAATTACACCCCCTTTTCAGATAAACATTGCCCTGAACTGGTGTACATCTTTTCCATGATCTATATTCATACGAACGTATGATTCCTTTAGCAAAGTGTGGTATTGTTTGGAATGTTGTCAAATGTATGCAGACAGTATTATACTGTTTATATCACGCCAGAACTTGCTTTTTTGCTCAACATTTTGAGATTCGTCAATGTTAACATATGAAGTTTCAACTGATTTCTTCTCGCTACTGTGTCATATGAATGGGCAACCTCTTGCTGCTCCCCTCACTTTGGGTTTTCTCTTTCCAGATTTCCTACATCCGACAGGCATGACTTTTACCATCAGAAGAGAACAAAGTTGACATGGGGAGGTAGCTTCCACAGGACTTCTCCTACCCCTCCTTCTTCTTCCAAGTTCTCGCTCAGGCAATGATGGCGTTAGAACTTAGAACCATCCTCCACCCCCCCAGCCAATGGCCAGGCCTGGGGGTTGCTCCTCCTAGCACCCCCAGATGCCTCACTTAACCCGCCTTTTTTCACATCAGGAGCCCATCCCCTGTCACCTGGACTGAGGTGAGGTGTCCGCCCAGCCTTCTCCTTGCTCTGCCCTGGTTCAATCCACTTTTATTAATCCCCAACTGATAATATCCTGGGTCAGGTTTTCATCATCTCATGCTTGTATTACTTTACCAGCTTCATTACTGGGCTCCTTTCTCCAGTTTCACTGCCAGAAGTACCTTTCTAAAACAGAAACCTGAACCTTCTGAAACCATCCCCTCTGCCTTAAAAATCCTTCAGCGACTTCTCATTGTCTTCGGGATGAAATCCAAACATCGAAGCATGACGTATGAGACTCCTTGTAATGAGATCTTTGCCCATCTGGCCAGCCTTCTCTCATCCACCACGAGGAGCTGTTGAAATGCTCCAGACTGGCTGCACACCCTCTCACTATTCCTGTGGTTTCTACTGTCTGTGTTCTTTCCTCTCCTTTCCCTGCCCAACCAGTGCTGGCTACTAGTATTCTGAGCCACCATAGGCCACATTTTTCTAAGCCCTTACCCCGTCCCAGTTGGGTCCCCCACTCCATGACCCATGCGTACTTCCCGCTGCCTCTCCCACGGCATGCTCACACTGGTCAGCACTCACACAGAGCCAGGCTCCCAGGGCTGTGCCATGCACCTTGAATCCCCAAGACCCAGCTCAGCTCATACCTAGGGGGTGCATGAGGGCCACGTGCCTGCAGAGACCCTGAATTATTGGGACATGTGGCCCTCTGAAAAAGTGAACTTTCTTTTTTTTTTTTTAAGATTTTATTTATTTGAAAGAGAGAGAATGAGCAGTGGGGAGGCACAGGGGAGAGGGAGAAAGAAGCAGACTCTCTGCTGAGCAGGAAGCCTGATGCGGGGCTCAACCTCGGGACCCTAGGATCGTGACCTGAGCCGAAGGCAGCTGCTTAACCAACTGAGCCACCCAGGTGCTCAGTTGAAACGGAACTTTCTACATAACCAAAATTCATTCCTTTGCACCAGAAATACTTTTATTTGGTAATTTATTTAAAAATTTTTCTAAAAATGATATATGCCACTGATATCTGGCCCATCCACTCTGGTAGCCTGGACCAGTTGTTCTAACCACATTTATTCTTATAGGTCAGGGCCTGTGCCCAACACCTATTCAATGACTCAAAAAATCCAGGTGCCTGGTGGCTCAGTTGGTAAAGCAACTGCCTTCAGCTCAGATCATGATCCTGCGGTCCCAGGATTGAATCCTGCATTGGGCTCCCTGCTCAGCAGGGAGTCTGCTTCTCCCTCTGACCCTTCCCCCCTCATGATCTCTCAAATAAATAAATAAAATTTTTAAAAATATATCTTGAAAAATCCCTCCTGATTTATTTGCTTTCTTGAATTTTTTAAGTAACCAATGAAGAGATTCCCTACATTTTCTGATGCTCTATTACCGTGAGCATCCACCCTAAAGTGGCGGAGTCCACATGAGGCTTTGTCCCTACATCGACGGGCCCCATATGGCTGAGCTTGGATAGGACAGTTGATATCACTTCTGCCAATGCCCATCACTGTCCTCTGTCACTTCTCGGTCAACAAGGGAACATCCTGTGCTTGCATCATGCCTGTCATTATGCTGCTTAGAACTGCTATGGGAACAGAACTGAGGGCAGCAAGGGAAAACCACCCACCCTGGAATAGCTCCCCTCCACAATCCCCAAATCCTCCTTCCTCTTCTTCTGCCTTCGCCCAGAACCTGGCAGTTTTGTAACTGTCACATCAGGTCAGTGCTGGTGGGACTGACCTGAAGGTGGGTACCAGAGGCAGTGAACATCTCTTCTGTACCTAAGCTCCAACCCGTTGGCTTAAAACAATTAACCAACCAACCAACAAGTCTTACCTTGTTCCTATCTGATACCAACTGGCAAAGTTGGATATTTAATATAACAGCATAATCTAGAATTGATTTCCTTAAGTAAGCAAATCAGGAATATTTTTCTTAGAGTTAATTAACAGCTCCTGGTCATACTCAAAATACGTGGTGGGAATTTTACTGAAATGAGACCCACAACAGTTTCAGGGGAAATACAGCAGTATGTTATCCATACTTGATACACCATGTGAAATGAGAACCTTGAAGAATTGCATGATGTTTGGATTGTCAAAGTTGCTGGCTCTTTTCGGCATGCCTGGGTGGCTCAGTCAGTTAAGCGCCTGACTCTGACTCAGGTCATGATCCCGGGGTACTGGGATTGAGCCCCGCATTAAGTTCTCTGCTCAGTGGGGAGTCTGCTTTTCCCTCTCTCTGCCCTTCCCGCCACTCATGCTCTCTCTCTCTGTCTAATAAATAAATAAAATCTTTAAAAAAAAAAGTTCTTGCTTCTTTTCAGATCTTCTCAGCTTATGTGAAGTTAGGGTGTCTAAAGGTTAAACGTACAGTATTTGCTCTTAACAATAAAGGCTATATTTCTATAAAACCACTCCGTTTGTTTCCCCAAACAATCTTTGAACAAAGCCACACATAAAAGAAAATCTTTCCCTTCTCACTGGATGTTGTCACTGGCCAGCAAGAATTACTTTCCGAATGAAAGAAGCAAGGGCCCCCCCGCATCCCCCCCTCCAGACAAGGCAGGTAAGACTCAGCCTAAGATGAAAACATGCCTGTGAGTAAAGCCTTCGTTTTTAATTTCTGCATTTACTTGCAACAGGAGGAAAACTGAAATTAATTTTCCACTTTAGTTCATTGGCAAACTATTTTTCACTTTGCTGAATGTTCAAGGCACAGTGATAAATGGCAGATAATAAGCCGCCAGCGTTCTCAATGCCTGGTTGGAGGCCTCTCAACTTTGCCTTAATGGACATAGTCACATGGCCTTCCCATGTTTGGCTCTGACTCGCTACGGCCTTCAGTGACACCCGAGGGCCAAAGTCTAAACCAGAGTTACCTCATGGACAACACCAAAAACACAGCTTATCACCGAGTAAGAGACCAGCACAGCGGGTCTCTGGACCTAGCTCTGTGTTCCACTAACACTTTATGGACCCTGACATATGAGTTTCATGTAATTTTCACCTGCCACAAAACATCTGTCTTTTTTTTTTTAACCATTTAAGAATGTTTTTTAAAAAAGTTCTTAGCTCAGAGAGCTTACAGACACAGGCAGTATAACTTTCTAGAACAGTGTCTACACATCCTACAAAACCCACGTGGAAAGTGCATCCCTCAAGCCCTCTGGAGTAAAGGAAGCTTCTGCAGATAATTTAGGACACTAGCATGATCTGCTGGTTTCTACCCTGGCTGCTCTCGAAGATGTGTTCAGAGCGGACAAAAAATTGAGTCAACATGTGTAGTCAAAGATACCAGAACCTCCAGGAAAAAACAGATGTGGAAGAAAGAATATAAAAAGTGCGCTAAGAATATAATCCATAGCCTGCCGCGGGTTCCAAAGTGTGGGCCTCACCCTCTAATTAATCTTCATGGCAGCACTGCCGGCTTCTGCTCACAGAATCCTGATGAAAATTCACCGTGTTTCATTCAAACATACGTGAGGCTTGAATACCTTGGCGGTGGTGCGCGGTGATGAAACTGCAAAGCTGCGAACTGCCGGCTCTGCAGGACTCTGCAGCCAGCCTGGGAGCGTGGGTGTGACCCTGCGGGCGATCACGCTCCAGCACGGCTTCCCAGTTCATTAAAATGTGCTCTCCGGATCAGACTGTGACACTGGGGCAAGCCGGTGCTCCGGCCGAAACCATGAAAGCAAACGTTTGTGCTCTGTGCGGCGGAGAACCTCAGAGAGTCCGCAGGGCAATGAGGCTTGGATGTGACTGACAAATGTCACCTTCTGGAACCGCAGCTGCGAAGTAAACAAGGACACTCTCCTGGCTGCAAGCGGAGAGCAGGGAGAGACAGGTGCCAGGCAGGCGGCAGGTGGAGATGCTGGGACTGGATGCAGGGAGAGGGATGGAGGGGGCCTGGCCCCCTCCCCAGGCTCCTGCTGCAGCCCCGCTAAGCACCCATCAACACCTCCAGATAGGATGCCAGGGAGACCGGAGAGGTGTAAATTTGGAAGTTAAGTGAGAAGGAAACCCCCACTGAGAGCTGAATTAGGAGGGTAAAAGCTGTGCCCCGGAAGGTCCCCGCAATCAGGAAAAAGGCATGAAAGACCTCAGGACCGGGAGCAAGCCTGAATTCCTGGCAGCGGAGGAGCCAGAGGGGCGCCCCCACCCCCAGCAGAGGTGCTGGGTGGCTTCTCTCCCCTCTGTCTGAGCCCAGCAGGTTGCCCAGGAGAAGCTGCAGGGAGGGCAGGGCCTTCTTGCCAGTGCTGTCCAGAGCACAGCCCAGGGGGTCCCTGAGGGCGGGAGGGAAGGAGGCCCTTCTCCCCACTGTGTGCTCTGTCAGCAGCCACCGCTTCCTAGACCCAAAGGGGTTTGCCTGGCCACTGTCCTCCCCTCCCCCAGCACAATGACAGTGAAGCCCAACAGCTGGAAGCTCCCAGAAGGGACAACATTTAACCGATGCTGCCTGCATTCTTCTTCCAGAAGGACCGAAGGGTTAGCCCAGGACCAAAGGGTTAGCCCAGGATTAGACAGTCTTCTCAACAGAACCCTTTTGGTCTTTGCACGAGACAGAACAGCCCCAGACACACCAGATGGAAATTCTGGCTCTGTTCATTGCTACCTGTGCCACCTTGGGTAGACCAAGCCACATTACTGATAGGCAGACTGCCCCACCTGTCAAATGGGCACAAGGTAATCTACAGAGGCTGTTCGTGGTTGCCGTCCTTTCCCTGGAGACAGGGACTATGTGAGATTTCGATGTCACCTTCAATTTTAATGGGCATCAATTGCATGGTTACAGCCAATATTCCTAAAGCCTGCCGCAAAGAGCCCTGTAGCCCATCTGAGAGTCCAGTCACATCCAACAAAGCTGCCAGAGCCCCCCCCGCCCCCCCCCCGCCCCGAGGGCAGTGAAACCACCAGGAGCATCCCTCTTTTTGTAATTTACCAAATGCACGTTATGCCATCTGCCAAATCAGGCTGCACTTTCTCCCTTTGCAGGAGCTGAGATTCCCAGCAAGTCAGGTGTCTGACTCAGCTCACGCCTCCTGGCCACTTGCAGGGGTGAGCTGGAGCTCTGGGTTCAGTGGCATCGCGTTGATATTTTGAAACTGGCCATGTGGGAGCATCGGCACCATAAAAAGTGACAAGAACTGCAGCTCAGGGTGACTGCTCCTCTCACTGGTTGTGGGGAAAGACTGACCAGCAGGCCACTGACCCGTCCAGCTGCTGCTCTGCACCCCGGAGAGAGCTCAGCCAGCAACACGGCTGTATGTGGCCAAACATGCAGACACTGGCCCATGGCACGTTCTCCACACACCCCCATATCCACCACCCACCACAGGACAGAATGGACCCCAAGGCCCCAGCTGTCACTCCAAATGAACAAATGATCCGACGCAGCGCGAGTAGAATCCTGCCCTGGCTTCCCCGGGGTTTGACCGGGAGCCATATGTGGCCAAATGCAGGGCTCCCATGCTCACTCGACATCCGACTGTAGACAGAAGGGTTCTGACCTCCTGAACCCGCTTCCCCATCTGCACGAGGCGGACAATCAGGGTCCCTTCCTTTGAGAATTGCTGTGAGGAGTCGATGTGGCCAGCACGTGGCCCGGCACCCAGGGCACACTGACAGGTACGACAGAGGGGAGTGGGGAGGGCAGCCTGCACTGCCCAGCAGTCTGTGAGCTCGGAACAGACAGAACTCAGCCCAGGGCGTCCTGCTGAACCGAGTCCTTGCTCATTTGCCTCCGGTGACACCCTTTGGTCCGTGGACCAGAGAAGCTGGCTGCAGCAGCAAATACACTAAGATACCTACTATTATTATTCACTCCACTGACACTAAGGATCAGCCAGATACAGTCCCCGCCTTCAAGGGACTCACCACCCAGCGCAGGAGCCAGAATGTTGGAGCCAGGAGCGGGAGCACTTAGAACGGGCTTTCTGCACTCAGTACTGCTGTCCTCTGGGCCAGAGCCTCCTCTGTGGGGGGCTGTCCTTCACACTGTGGGGGCTCAGCATTGTCCCCAGCCTCCACACACCAGGTAGTGGCCCTCATCCATCCCAGTTGTGGCAACCAAACTGTCTCCAGATGAGGCACTCCTGCTCTGGGGCAGACCTGTGGTTTAGACACACAGCTGTCTGCTCCAGGGGCTGGGGCGCAGGGGTTGGGATCGCCAGGCTCTGCACAGCTCCACGCTCAGGAGAAATCTGGAAACGTATCATCAAGTGTCGGCAGTGACGCTCCTTTCCAAACTGAGCATTTAAGTGTCGTTTGGCCTTTGTAAGCAACCCTGTGAGTAACGAGGTTGAAACCGTACCCGACTGAGGTGAGCAGAGGAAGGTGATCCCGAGGTGCTGACCAGACTTGGGTCCTAAAGGCCAAGGCCTACCAGGCAGCCAGGGTGGCCTCCACTGAGACAGCAGCAGGGACAAATTTCCTCCACGGGTGCCCTTCTCCTCCCTCCGTCCCAAACACAAGCCAACAATCAAGCCTTAAAACTGTCCATGTGCAAGATGCCTGGCTCTCAGAAGGGCACAGGGTCATCCCAGCAGCAGGAAGACTGAGTCCCACCAGGGCTCATGTCCCGGGCGCTCACCAAGGCCTGCCTCACTGTCGGCACACAGGCTGTGGTGCTTAAGTGAATCCCCCACCCTTGCTTAGCAGACATGGAAACTGTGGTCCCTAAAGTGACTCCCCTGAGGTCTCAGAACATGTCAGCAGCAAACGATATTAAGAAGTAGGTAAATAATGACCCCCCCCATGGCCACCTCCACCAGGCACTCGCCAAGGGGCGGGGCTAGGCCAAGAGTATTGAGAATGTCATTGCATCTGTCTCTGAGGCCCTAAGTGAGTTAGGTATGGGGTTAGTCCCACCATTGCACATGGTGTGAGTGACTCTATCAACGGACCAGACAGAAAGAGCTGGAGCTGGGTATAAGACGTAAGCAGAGCCCACATTCCTGACCCCAAACCACATAACTTCCCACTGAGGAATGAGGGGATGGTCAGGGAGAGCCGGACGGCGGAGGGTCTTACACAGAAAGCCACCAAATCCAGGTGTATACTACCAACCACCCTTACCCTCCACTCCACTTGAAAGGCCTTCTACATACATTTGGAAAGAAAGGGCCTGCCTTTTGCAGCCTGGAGAAGTCTGCTGATGGAAACCATAGCAACCTCCCCCATATCATGTAGGAATGGCCAGTCTTGTCCCACATCCTCTCTGGCACGAAGACTGGCTTTGTTCTTCCTTTTCTCTGCCTGCCACTTATGTGTGGCATGACTGCTAAGTGGCCTTCACTTGCCCTCACTGCCCCCCCCAAGCCATCCAATTCAATATTAAAGTGAAGACATCATTGTGTTGACTCGATTATAAATTTAGGAATAAGACTTTAAACACAAGGTTTAAAATATATATATTTTTAAATATATGTATTTATATAAATATTTATACAAATATATAAACATATAAATACGTAAAATATTTATATAAAATATATATACATATTCACATATACACATACAAACATATGAAAGATGTACACATCTTTCAAACTAAGTAAATCAATCAATGTTCTGTCACTCTCCCCAAAAACAGGGCCCTTGTAGGAGCCAAGCTCTGCTTTTAAAAATGTCTTTCTGTATGAGCATCTGGAAAATTGGCATGTTTCCAGCGAAACGGGAAACTTCTCACCACTCAGGGCTCCCAGGCCCTGCACTGGGCTGGTTTAAGGCACTTCAAAGCTCCTTGTCATTTGAACAAATTGGAAACAGAAAACGAAAGGATGAGAAAGGAGCCATCCCTGTGCAGGCACTCTCCATTCCAGAGGGAAAGCAGAGTCCTGGCAGCCTTTGATGTGGCCCTGTGGCCACATTCCTCCCTAACAGCTCCAGACGCTGAATTGGATGGCTTGGGGGGGGGGGCAGCAGCTCCCCTGTTGTTTGAACAAACCCAGCCTTGCAGACAACAGCCTCACCCAGCCAGCATTAGGGCCGCCATGGAGGTGCTGGTTAAAATAAGTACCGCCGCTCCATGCCTCCCTGCCGTCTCAACACCCACGTTGAAGTCCATCTCCCTTTCTGTGTCTCGATGCCTTTTCAAACTACTTGGTGGTCATTATCACTAATTCCCCTTGATAGCCTGTGAGAGGACGAATCTCCCAGTCAGACGCAGGACTGAGAGGCAGCCCAGAACCCAGTCCTGACGCCGGCTCCAGGGCTCATACAAGCATGACCTCGGGGAGATTATTTCACCCATTCGGGTCTGGTTTCCTTACCTTTTAAATATTCATGATCATAATACCTACGTGATGGGCTTACTGAGTGAATCAAATGGAATATCTGTGTTTGGAAGATAGCAAGCCAACAATTGATGCTGTTCATTATTTTTTTAATTCAACTAATATTAATTGAGGGCCCCTATGTGTCAGGCATCGTGCTCAGTGCTAAGATAGAATAGTGGAGAAATTGGACTGAATCCATGCCCTTCAGAAGGCAAGAAGGAAAAAAAGAAAGAACAGGGGGAAACGTAAGAATTACTTTTAAGTTTCAGAAAGTTCTATGATTGAAATCCCAAGGGGCTGAAGTAAAGGATACAGGTCGGCCCTGCTGGGTGAGAACAAGACTGACCTCTCTGAGGAGCCGGCTGGACAGTGGGAGGGACTCAGCCAGCACAGCTTTCCTTGTGTAGGAGAGCACGAAGGAGCACGTGCAGGGAGGAGGGGAGCGGAGGAGGGACAGATGACCTCCACATTCCCTACTGAAGGTGGAAAACGTCACTTAGACACACGCAGACTGAGATGTGTATTACCCACCCTAAGGGGGCATATCGAGTGGGCAACTGGCTGTGAGCTCGCCCAAAGGAGAGCCTGGGGGGCAGAGGTAGCTGGGGTCTCGGCACTAAGGGGACGTTACAGCTGTGCGAGTGTGTGAGAAACAGCAGAGCAGAGCAGAGTCAGGCTTGGCTTGGATAAAGGAGGTTGACCAGCAAAGCAGACCCAAAAGCAGACTCACTCTGGCCAGTGAGGTGCGGAAAACCAACCAGGAGAAAGTGGTGTTTTTCAGCTAAAAGAAGAGGGAGGCACAGCCGTCCTCCCCTGCTAGGAGGTCAGGCAGTTCGAGGCAGAGCAGCGCTGCATTGCTGACCCGCCAAGAGCAAACGCAGACCACAGCAGGTGGAAGGGTGAGGCTGGGGGCTGGGGGTGGTGCACACTTTTGCCCGAAGGAATGCAGATCCCTGGAGCAACTCTTGCAAGAGATGTGTGATCAAGAAAGAATCTTTTTAAAATGGGACCTATCTGTAGACTGGTGGAGACAGCCCAGGAGGCAAGAGATGAGTGGCATATGAGCTACTGTGTGAGGAATGGCAGGAAAGACGCTCTTGACGAGGCAGGGGGGCAGGGAGTGAAAGGGAGGCTTAGGCAGTAGATTGGAGATGGGCAAACTGCCCCAGCCAGAGAGAGAATGTGCTAGTTTTCGGTTGCTGTGTAATAAATCAGCACAAGCTTAGCCCTTAGGACCACAGTGGATTACCCCACAGGTGTCCAGGTTGGAACCACAGTGGATTACCCCACAAGTGTCCAGGTTGGAAGGTGGGCAGAACTCAACTGGGCTCTGTACTTAAGGTCTCCCAAGGCCGAAATCACACTGTCAGCAGGGCTGTGCTCTCTTCTGGGGCCTGAGGTGCTCTTCCACACTCACTTAGGTTGGTTCCACGCAGTGGTAGGACCGAGGTCACCATTGGCTAGGGGGGTGCTCTCAGTTCCTGAAGGCTGCTCTCAGCTCCTCGCCAAAATACCCCTTCATCTTCAAAGTCAGCACAAAGGCTCTTCCTTTGTTAGAATGTCTCTGACCTCAGGGAGGGCCTGATCCTTTTAAGGGTTCACCTGATTAGGTCAGGCCCATCTAGATAATCTTTCTTTTGATTAACTCAAATTCGACCGATCAGCATCCTCACCGTGGGAGTGATATTCCTTCCTGTTCACAGGTTTGGCCCACATTTACAGGGATCTTATAGGGCATGTGTCCAAGGGGACAGGATTCATGGAATTCTGATGGAAAAGGGCAGAGCGTATGTGGGGCTTAGGATGGGGAAGACAGATTTTGAAGCTCACGGTGTCTGTTTCCCCGTACAAATGAAGCATGCTGTCTGTGAAGGAGGTGAAGGATGACGGAAGAGTGAAGACAGCAGCCCGCTGGCGGGAGGAGGGCTGGGTGGGTGCTAAGTTGGAGGGGATGATGGGTGCTGTGGGCACTGGAGCTGGGGAAAGGGATGCGCGGCCCTGACAGGGGCAGGCACTTCACTCCAGCCAGGCTTTGCAAAAAGGGAAGAAAAAACTCTCTGGGAGCAGTAGTGGGGCACAGAGGGAATCAAGGAACCTCCTCTAATCTCCAGCTTGGGGGTGGCGATATAGCAGTAAAATCACAGCTACAGGGGAGCAGAAGCCAACGGGCAGCCATGGGAAGGAGCAGGTCTAGGAACGCCTAAGGCTCTGGAGTAGCGAGAGAACCTGTTCTCAGTATGGCGCTTGATGCAGGAAAAGCAGCTCTTCCTGGGGTCCAGTGAGATTCCTGCCTCCATTACTGTAACACGAATTCTTATAATGAACTGTCTTTCTGTGAAGAAGCTTGAACAGGTCTCCGTTCCTCAGAGCCTGAGAAGCGCACCCACCCCAACCCACTGCCAGGCTTTGTGTCAAGTACAGAAGGGACAGAGACACTGGTCCTTCCTTTGAGGATTCCACAGCTCGATGCGAACTGACCTGCAGATAATCATTGCATTGATGTGACCAAGGCAGACCATGAGAGGGGTATGAACCAAGTATGTATCCTGCAAAATGTTTTGGGAAGAGGCGTGAAAATAAAAAATGAGACGTAGAGGGTAGGGTGAGCAGGGAAAAGAGCATGTCTTGGGAAAATGCAAGCTGGGGGAGTTTACAGGAGGCGTGGAGTCTTACGTCTCAGCACAACCTGGTCGCTGTCCATGGCCAACCCATCCCAATGGCTGAGTGTTATAAACACTTCGCCAAAACCACATTGCAATGGACAGTCTTGTGACTGTCCCCACAAAAATCGACGCTTGGCACGTGAAATCCAACTTTAGAAGGAGCCCCCAAATTCTTGAAGTGTTTCTGAACCACAGAGAAAGCAGATGCGTGCCACCTTCAGGGTTTAAGGGGAAAAAAAGGACAAGAAACCAACGAAAAGAAAGTGATGCTTCTTTTGAGGCGGTGACCTGGTGCATTGCGTGGCGGCTGTGCTCAGTGATTCACTGTAATCCCTGTGAACCCGAGGCAACAGCGTGCATCCAAAAGAAATATTTCTTTAAAAATTAAATAAAGCAAAAGGTCTCCGCGAGTGTTGGTGTTACCCTGCACGCCGCGCTCGGCACTAATCATATTCTGCTTTATTGCAGACCCTGGTTTATGCTGCATTATCTCCCTTCTTTTAATTCCTGGGCACAGCATACTTTATGCCTGCAGACTCAGAAACTCCTTAGGGCAGGGACTTCATTAAGGTTTGTGTCAATCAGGGGAGAGTTATGTGCATTTTCAGTAGCACCATGAACTTTATGCACTGCCTTCCTTTCCTCCTGGAACTTCCCACCATGCCTGCTTGCTCTTTAAGATTCAGAAATCAGATGCATTGAAATGGACCCCCGGAAGTTAATATATTATTACCCAGTTAGCACAGTTCTATTTCGTGGTACTATAATGTAAGGCTCAATGATTTTTAGGCAATAAAAGGAGTTACTTTAAAACTTAATTAGGAAAATTTAGAGACTATATAGGATTCTTACTGAATTTCTGAAAACTTGGAAGTATGCACTGATATTCCCGAGATTTATCTAATGGAAATCCCGGGAAGGGTTTTGTGAGCTGTTGTAAAATCATTCTCAAGGGTGCTATTTCTTATGGTTGCACAAAAGGCATCTTACTGAAAAGAAATAAGAAACCAAACATGAATGCCCTGTTCCTATGAGAAGTGAATCCATATTCCTGTCTCCTTCCCGTGGTCTTCGGGGAGGGCCCCGTGCATCCTTCATGGTTCATTTCACCGGACCCAGTTGTGCTCTTTTCCACACTTCCCATTTCTCTCCGTCTCTCAAGCTGACCTGATCTCATTTCAAAGGAAAGAAAAGTGGGACGCCTGGGTGGTGCAGTCAGTTATGTGGCCGACTCTTGGTTTCGGCTCAGGGCATGATCTCAGGGTCATGAGATTGTGTCCTGCTTTGGGGCTCTGCGCTCAACGGGGAGACTGCTTGAGAGTCTCTCTCTCCCTCTCCTTCTGCCCCTCCCACTCATGCTCTCTCGCTAAAATAAATAAGTCTTTTAAGAAAATAAAAAATAAAGGAAAGAAAAGGAAGACGATTTGGGCCATGACAGAATCTTTACCAAGGCTCCAGAAACATCTTCCCACTTCATCTCCTACAGTGAATCTGTAGATGGCAGCTTCAATGCCATGTCCCATCCCTTCCCTCGACACAAACCCATCCTTGGCCCACAGCTTTATCTACTTCCGTTAAAATAGATGTGCTTGCCTGCAGAAGACTGTCAGGGAAGTAAGTATTGGGTTTGGCACCAGTCCCTTCCAAAGAAGTCGGGATCCAAAAGGTAAAAGCTATTCAAAGATGCAGCCGGTGAGGGCAATGCACCAGGCTCCTGACCTGCAACGTCCTTCTGGGGACACTGAGACTTCTTTTAGAAGGGAGGGGGAGTGATCACTTTTCAGAGAAAGAAATCCTTCATTTCACCCTGACAGGGGCTCCCACAACCTCACTGCAAAGCAAGGGGCAGATGAGACTCACCAGGGCGAGGGCTCTCTCAGGAGGGCAGGAGGGCTGGGCCGGGAGCCCTGGGGCCCGACGCACCCAAGACCCAGGACCGGGCCGCTGCAGAGACTCTGGGCAGTGATGTGGGGGAATCACCTGTGGCTCTGCGAGGGACCGGGGAGGAGGCCCCTGTAGGAGGCAACCCGTGAATAATGAACACGCTCTCCCTCCCATCATTAGCATTCCATTTAAGCTATGCGAACGAAGTATCCATTTCTCTTCCTGGCTTAAAAGGAGAAGTGCAGCGTCTGCCTCCTGAGATAGAGAGGAGTGAGGGGACGTGGGATGGCAGGACCCAGGACCCGGCACCTGGGCTGACCCTCCACCCACCACACTGTGCAGGACTGTTCACTACCAGCGACTTGAAAGGAATATGGCTGCAGAGGTGGGGGTGAGGGACTTCAGACCCCAGGCATAAATAACCCCAAGACTTCAAGCCTCTGTCTACCAAAACAAGGGGGCACCAACCCCATACAGCAGCACAAGTGGTCAGGCCTGGGTGCTCCTGGCTGGAGAGCCAGCTCCTCAGAGAAAGACCTTGCTTGAGATGGTTGACACGACAACCTCAGTTGGCTTTGTGAGGAGGGCCCTGATCTGGCCTCTTTTGTCAACAGCCTCCAGAAATATACCTATATTCACACTCCATTTGTGCCCACCTCTGAGCACACAGGGGCCTCCCATAGCCCTGGTTTGCCCCTGCCTTGACCACTCTTCCAGGGGACCTTCTGCTGTGTAGACTCCGGCTCCCCTTGCCTGGCTCTGAGGAGTCTCAGGGAGAACGACCCCCTCCAGAATTCCCCCGTAGCTCGGCCCAGGAAGCTCTGCTGTTTCCCCTCCTGTCCTCCGCACCCAACGCCATATTTGCACAGACGCGCTTAGGAAGTATCTCACGGACAGAAGAAGGATATTCAAAATGTTGCCTTTCTAACCCTTAATAAACAGTGATTGCCCTTTTGAAAGGTTTGTTCAAATTCTACCTGATGGAAGGAGAGTGCATGAGGATAGGGTCATGAAGAAAATGGGCTCAATCCTGCCCTGGGAGCACTTATTTTTTAGTTTTTTAGGTCCAAGTATACTAGAGTTTTTGTTTTCGCAAAAATGCACTATGTTCCATACAAATGGTAGTAATCAAAGACTTCAACAGTAAGAAATGAAGCCTTACAAGTATGAAACAAGGGATATTTTAATAATTTGAGCAAGAACACCCTTCAGAGCTAGACCACAAATCCAAAAGTCATGAAAAACTGAAAACTTGGACTATATGAAAAATTAGACTGTTCTGCTGCATCGTGACAAAAACATATACTACAAACAAAGTCAAAAGATAAACTGGCAGAAAGATATTGAACATTCATCTGTTAGGCAAAAAAAAATTAATTTCCTTAATGCATAGAGAGCCCCTACAATCAATAAGACAGGGATCAAAACCAAAGAGAAAAATGGACAAATGACACAAATGGGTAGTTCACAGGGAAAAAAAATTAGAAATAGCTCTTAAAAATATGGAAATATGTTTAACCTCAGTAAAAAAAAAAAAAAAGAAAGAAATGCAAATTATGACAGCCTGTAAAGAATATTACAAGACAGGAAAATTAGAGAGCAGTCTTTCTCTTGAACTATAAATGTAAAAATTTTAAACAAAATATTAGCAAATCAAAGCCAGTGTTATGTAAAAAGAATGACACCTCAAGATCAAGTGAGGTCTGTTACAGGAATGCAAGTGTGGTTTAACATTTAATAAATCAATCTACATAATACACAGCATTAGCAAAGGAAAAAAAGAAAAAAAACACAAACATCTTGAAGATGTAAAAATAATGTGACAAGTGGTATTAAAAAATCCAGAGCAAATTTCATTCTTTTTTTTTTTCTTTTTTTAGAGAGTGAGTGAGCACACATTAGAGAGAATCTCAAGCAGGCCCCACACCGGGTACAGAGCCTCATGTGGGTCTGGATTTCACAACCCTGAGATCATGACCTGAGCCAAAATCAAGAGTCAGATGCTTAACTGACTGAGCCACCCAGGGGCCCTGCAAATTTCATTCTTAATGGCAAAATAGTAGAGGCTTTCCCTCTGAGAATCAGGATGAATAAATGTGATTCCTACAACCACCTTTATTCAGCATGGTATTGGACGACCAACTCAGTAAAATAAGTCAAGAAAAAGAAATAAAATGCAGAAGAATTAGAAAGAAAAAAAAATCTTAATTATTTGGAAATAACATGATTATGTATTAGAAACCCAAAAGAATTTTTAAAACTATTAGAATTAATAAGTGAAACTAGTAAGGTGTCTGAGTGTAAGAGAACAGGATACAAACTTTGTATTTCTATTTACCAGAAACAAAGAAATAGAAACAAATGTTTTAAATTATTATTTATAATAGCACTTTTTAAAACCTAGGAATAAATCTAAAAAAAAATCTGTGCAAGATGTCTAAGCTAAAAACTTTTAAATATTGAAGTAGAGTAGATATTAATAAATGAAGAGATATACTATGTTCATGGAATAGAAGACCCTATGTTGTAAAAATGTCAATTCTCCCCAAATGGACCCATAAATTCATCATAATTCCAGGAAAATTCCAGCAAGATTTTTTTGTAGAAAGTGACATGCTGATTCTGAAATTCATATGGAAATTCCAGGTAATCTTGAAGGACAAAGCTGGAAAATTTATACTATCAGACATAAAGACTCATCATAAAGTTACAAAAATTAAGATAATGTGACACTAATGAAAGACTGAGCAAACCAGTGGAGATGAATAGTCTGGAAACAGACCATCACCTGATTTATGACAAATGGGATACATAATATAGTAGAGGAAAGGATGTTCTTTCAATAAAAGGGACCGGATCAAATGTATATCCAAGGAGTCGGGACAAATGTATCTGGACCCCTATATCACACCACACAGAATAATTAATTCCAGATGGTCAGGATCTTAATGTGAAAGGTAAAAATAAATAAATAAAGCTTATAGAAGAAAATGTAGGCAATAACATCTTTGTGACATCAGAGTAGACAAAAAAAAATTCACAAAAAATACATTATTTATAATGCATTCGTAATGCATAAAACATTAATAAATTGAGTCATATTAAATTAAGAACTATTCATGAAAAGACATCAGTAAGAGAGTGAAAATACAATCTACAGAGTGGGAAAAGGTATTTATAATACATACATCCAACAAAGAATTCGTGTCCAGTATATATAAAGAATTCCTACAAATTAGTAAGAAAAAAGACAAACGACCCAAATTAAAATGGGCAAAGGACTTAAGCAGGCTTTGCACAAAAGCAAATATCCTAACGGCTAATAAACAAAGGGACATGTGCTCAACTTCATTAACCATCAAGCAAAAGCTCATCAAAACCATTAGACACCCATCCGAAGGGCTAAAGTAAAACAACTGCAAGATGCCACCTGTTGGAGCCACTGGAATTCTCACGCAGTGATGCTAGTAATGTGTCTTAGTAAAATCGCTCTTTAAAATTGTTTGGCATGCCCTCTGGGCCACCAATTCAATCCTGGGTATATGGTCAACAGAAATCCCTGCATATGTTTAACCAAAGACATGTATAAGAATGTCCATAATAGCCCCAAACTGGAAATTATTCAAATGCCCAGCAACCATAGAATGGATAAACTGTACATTTGCACAGAGAAATTCTACTCAGCAATGAGAATAAGTGAACCACAACAATGTGCCATAACATGGACCGACTCTCACGAACACCATGTGTAAAGGAGACCACCCGCAAAAAGCACGTACTGCAAGATCCCATTGGCACAAAGCACAAAACAGGCCAACCGTCTGGTTGGTGTGTCGATCCTAGGCAGGATACAAAAGGGAGCCTCGGGGAGACGGGTCAGCCTCTACATCTTGATCTGAGTCCTGGTTACACGGGTGTGTTCATTCTGTGACAATTCGTGGAACTGTGCATTTATGATACCTGCGTTTTTATGTATAGAGAGTACACTTCAATTTAAAGCTTTAAAAAAGAGTCCATTCTGCTCTTTTGGGCAGGTGATTATTGCTGGCTGCCCAGGGAGTGACGGCATACCCTGCATTCTTTGCTCTAAGGAGACAATGCCACCGGGTCAGACTTATCAACCATGTGCATACAGGTGTTTCAGGGAGATTTCATTCTGAAAGAGTTTCACAAAGCTGTATTTCATGATGCAATTTTACACTAAGCAACTTTCACTGAACTCTGTTCAAAGCAAAGACTGACTGAAACATGTAAAAAGTTTAGCGTGTATATATTATTCATAGCTGGAAATGACAAAACAACAGAAGTGAAGTTTTCCAGAAGTGGTCTCTTACTGAAATCTGCCATCATCTTATTGCAAAATATTTCACATATGAATATACATTGGTGAAGTAATGGGGGAAAGAGCCAATTCTTACCAAGCACTCATATGGCAGATGTAGTCATAGGTATTTGCATGCGTGAATACAGTCCTCAGGACAACCCCACAATGTAGGGTTATCATTAGCTCCTCTTTACAGATGGGGAAGCTAAGTGGTTAAATAGTTTGTTTACAATCACAAATCTCTGATATGAAGCCAACGAGAATCAAACTGGGTGCCTGGCTCCCGTACTTGTGATTCTACCCGGGGATGATCTTTACCCACAAACGTGAGTCTGTGGGTCTTGGTACTGTATCAACATGTCTCTTCTGGACCATGGCCGATTTCCTAGGGGTACACACCTGATTGGTGGGAACTGATCCATTTGCTGGCCAGCACCCACAACCTGATCTAAAAGCTACCAAGTAAGAGGAGAGCGGGAGAGATGCATCAAAGTGAGTACCTACCTGAATTCTTACAGCTGGAGTCTCAGGATGCCCCAACTCTCTTCCTGAGACCTGGATTTGCAACTTTTCTTTAGACCCTAAGAGGTATGTCTTTTCTAATAAACTTATTTTTCCAAAAGCTAACTCAAGTTGGTTTCTCTTACTGCAGAGAAGGAAGGAAGGAAGGAAGGAAGGAAGGAAGGAAGGAAGGAAGGAAGGAAGAAAGAAAGAAAGAAAGAAAGAAAGAAAGAAAGAAAGAAAGAAAGAAAGAAAGAGGAAGGGAAGGGAAGAAAAGGGAAGGAAGGAAGGAAGGAGCCACTAAGAAAAGTTGCTAACCCTCTACTTGCCCGTGGTATAAACAAGACGTGTGTGTAAGTCATGTGTGTGCGTGCGCGTGAGTGTTTCTGGACAGATTTCCATCCTCCCTCTGTCCCATCCACGAGGGGCTAGCTACATTGTCCGTTTTCTCCCACATTCTCCATCCTATTTCTCCAACAGTCATGACTGACATGTGCAGTTGTTATGGGAGGCATTAATTTACACTAACAAGGCAAAACTTCAGGTGTCCAGCCAAAGAACTCACTCACAGCTTGGCTGAGAAATAACCCACTTAGACTAGTTGCGTTGCAGAGTGGAAACCCCGGGAATACATGCTCCATCTTCTGCTGCTGCTTAGCTAGGACCGTACTAAATCAACTTTCTCCCCCCTCTGCCTCACTTAGCTCCTTCGGCAAAAGAAGACCAGCAAGAATATTCATGCTGGGTCTTTTGTTCTAAAGAACTCAAAGGAACTGAAAGGAAACAGACTTATTACAGTGAGAATTCCAGCCCTAGAGTTCATTTGACCAGCAGGAGTGCATCAGGGGAGAACAGAAAGATAGACCCATGGGCCATTTTTTGAGGAGCACATCCTTGAGTTGGGATCACCAGAAGAGGGATAGTAGAGGCCTGTCCCAGGGTGTGGAGTCCCATGCCAGCCTGTGTTACCACAGAGCCTTCTGTCTACACTGTGTGACCCTGTAGATGGTCCTGGGGTGCTCTCTGCAGGACTCCTTTACCATGTTTCCTCTCTTCGCCCTCCTTACAGGCAGATTTTGCCCTCTGTTCTTTCATAGGATGGTCTAATCGTCCACTTCACAGGCACAAAACTGATGGCCGAGTTTTAACCTGAACAGCAGCTCACATTTGTCATGGACAGCTATCGCATGTGGCAGCATAAAACATGATAAACACCTTCAACTTGTGAAAATTTCCCACGCATGTTGTGAATCCTACACTCCTAGCACAGACTCTTAATACAGAAACAGACAAGACTACATTTCCCAGCAGACTTTGTTGCTAGGAGGCAGGCATGTGACTCAGAGGCCCACCAATCAAAGGCATCCTTGCAGGGCCTTGGTTCAGAAACCACTACAGACGGAAGCCCTTTGGGGTTTCTTACTGGGACACAAGGGCAGCATCCCAGTCTCAGAGGGCAATGTGATTCTGAGGTTGGCAGCTGTAGTGCCAACTTCTGGTTGCAGCAGGGACAGTGGGCTCCCGGGAGGGGCCTGGGGACAAGCAGTTTCCTGGCTGTGGTAGGGGCAGCATGATCCCAGTTCAGCTGCAGCTCCACTACCAGGTTGTTCTTCAGTGGCTCCGGAGCTTGTTCCTGGAATAAGCCTGCAGCCTTCTGCCAGGGCCCCTCCAGGGATGTCCCTTAACATGTTCCCTGAAATAGCAGCAGGGGCTCTGTGGTCTGCAACGAAGAACCCTGGCCAGTTCCCCGGGTCTGTGCTGAGTGTGTGTGAAGGATGCTCTCAAAGGATAGGGCTTCTTCCTGCCTACTCCCACCTCCTCAATAGCTTCTGCACTTGTGATCCAAAGCAGGCACTTGCCTACCTTCCCCTGCTTCCCTGATTGATCACTTTTGATTTTCTTTATCCTTTTCAGCAATTCTGGTGAAATCGAAGGACCCTTATTGGCCCTGCATAGAAGGTGTGTGACGCAAGGGGGTGTGGGTGTGCAACACCAGCATTCACTGTGCAAAGGATCTCCTGCAGGATAGCAAGAGGGGGCTGGTATCGCCAGATTCCATATTCATTTCCATAGTTACAAGTGAGACAAAGCCCCTCAATTTGTATGGGAGAGGTGAGGACACACGTGTATCAACTTACTACGAAATGAACGAGGACATGGGTATCTCCCGATGTGGTTCTCTTTATTTTCTTGGCATGACTGTACTTCTTGACTGTTTTCTAAGCATCACAACAATGGCATAACCAAGAGTATCCCAAGCTACCTCCCATGATCTCAAGGAGTGAGCCAAAAGTCGTGAATTAAAAGGTGTAGTGGAGGGAGAGGTTAAGATGGCGGAGGAGTAGGGGACACCTTTTTCAGCCGGTCCCCTGAGTTGAGCTGGATAGGTACCAGACCAGCAGGAATATCCACGGAATCAGCCTGAGACGCAGGAAGATACATCTGGATCTCTACAAATGAACATCTCCAGCGCTGAGTATCGAGGTACGAAGCGGGGAGCCGTGAAACCGCGCACAGATATCGGAAGCTAAACAGAAGGGGGAGGGAGCCGCCGTGTCAGGGCGCCGGGAAGCGGTAGCCACCTGCAAGGGGGAGCGGACAGACCGCGGACCCGCACGCTTGAGACAGCAGGCTGAGAAGGGAGCTCCGGGAGCGCACGCGGGACGGCTGGCGGTTGGCGGGCCACCTGCACGGGGGAGCAGGCGGACTCGCGGACAGCACCCGTGAGACACCAGACTGAGACGGGGAGCTCCGGGAGCCCGCGCGGGGCGGCTGGCGGCGGGCGGGGTTGGAAACACAAAGGACAGAGACGTGCCGGCCCTGGAAGTGAGGGCTGGGACGCCGGGTGTGGGGCGCACAGCCCGGGATGCTGCAGGGTTGAGCAGCACCAACAGAAACAGAGTTAAAGTGGCCAGAACATCAGTGGAGAACGATCCGCGATCCCTCTGTTCTGAGACAGAGGCTGAATTTCAGCCGCTGCTGCTCTCTCAGAAGAGGCATAGCAAACCGCCAGGGAAAGCCGCCAGAGAACAAAAGCCCGGAAATACCGGCTCACAGGGTGCCCATCCCCATCCCCCCTCGCAAGGGACACAGAGACTCTACCCAAACAGGGTTTTCTGAGTACCTGCAGGCAGGCCCCTCCCCCAGAAGGCAGGCTGAAAAATCAAGAAGCCCACAACCCGGAGCGCCTGAGTGGCGCAGTCACCAAGCACCTGTCTTCGGATTAGGGTGTGATCACAACGCTCCGTAAGGAGTCCTTCATCGGGCTTCTCCACCGGGAACCTGCTTCTTCCTCTCCCACTCCTCTGCTTGGGTTCCCTTTCTTGCTGACTGTCTCTCTCTCTCTCAAATAAATAAATAAACTCTTTAAGGAAGAAGCCCACATCCCTAAGATCTCTATAAAACAAGGGCGCACGGCCTGGGTCCCAGTCAACACTTGGGCTCTGGACAACCCTGCAATCTCTCTTCATCAGAATGACGAGAAGGAGAAGTCCCCCCCAGCAAAGAAAAGATAATGAGTCTGTGGCCTCTGCCACAGAATTGGCCTCGGCCACAGAATTAATACATATGGATGTATCCCAATTATCAGAAATGGAATTCAGAGCAACAATGGTCAAGATGATGAGTAAACTTGAAAAAAGCATCAGAGAAAGCGTTGCTGAGAATATAGAATCCCTAAGGGCAGAAATGAGAGCGAATCTGACAGAAATTAAAAATTCTATGAGCCAAATGCAGTCAAAACTAGAGGCTCTGACGGCCAGGGTCACCGAGGCAGAGGAACGCGTTAGCGAATTGGAGGATGGGTTAGTAGAAGAAAAAACGAAAATAGAAGCTGGTCTTAAAAAAATCCACGCCCACGAATGTAGATTACGGGAGATTACTGACTCTATGAAACGATCCAATGTCAGAATCATCGGCATCCCTGAAGGGGTGGAGAAAAACAGAGGTCTAGAAGAGATATTTGAACAAATTGTAGCTGAAAACTTCCCTAATCTAGCAAGGGAAACAAGCATTCGTGTCCAAGAGGCAGAGAGGACCCCATCCAAGCTCAACCAGGACAAACCTACGCCACGGCATGTCATAGTGCAATTCGCAAATATTAGATCCAAGGATACAGTATTGAAAGCGGCCAGGGCAAAGAAATTTCTCACGTACCAAGGCAAAGGTATCAGGATTACGTCAGACCTGTCTACAGAGACCTGGAATGAGAGAAAGGCTTGGGGGGGCATTTTTAAAGCTCTTTCAGAGAAAAACATGCAGCCAAGGATCCTTTATCCAGCAAAGCTGTCATTCAGAATTGATGGAGAAATAAAGACGTTCCAAAATCGCCAATCATTAACCAATTTCGTAACCACGAAACCAGCCCTACAGGAGATATTAAGGGGGGCTCTATAAAGGTAAAAAGGCCCCAAGAGTGATACAGAGCAGCAAGTCACAACCGATACAAAGACTTTAAAGAGAAATGGCATCATTAAAATCATATCTGTCAATAATCTCTATCAATCTAAATGGCTTAAACTCTCCCATAAAACGCCACAGGGTTGCAGATTGGATAAAAAGACATGACCCATCCATTTGCTGTCTACAAGAGACTCATTTTGAACCCAAAGATGCATTCAGACTTAGAGTAAGGGGATGGAGTACCATCTTCCACGCAAATGGACCTCAAAAGAAAGCTGGAGTAGCAATTCTCATATCAGATAGACTGGATTTTAAACTAGAGGCCATAGAGAGAGATACAGAAGGGCACTATATTATTCTTAAAGGAAGTATTCAACAAGTGGATATGACAATTATTAATATATATGCCCCCAACAGGGGAGCAGCAAGATACACAAGCCAACTCTTAACCAAAATAAAGAGACATATAGATAAGAACACAGTAATAGTAGGGGACCTCAACACCCCACTATCAGAAATAGACAGAACACCCTGGCAAAAACTAAGCAAAGAATCAAAGGCTTTGAATGCCATACTCGACGAGTTGGACCTCATAGATATATATAGAACACTACACCCCAGAACCAAAGAATACTCATTCTATTCAAATGCCCATGGAACATTCTCAAGAATAGATCATGCTCTGGGACACAAAACAGGTCTCAGCCAATACCAAAAGATTGAAATTATCCCCTGCATATTCTCAGACCACAACGCTCTGAAATTGGAACTCAACCACAAGGAAAAACCTGGAAGAAACTCAAACACTTGGAGGCTAAGAACCATCCTGCTCAAGAATGACTCGATAAACCAGGAAATCAAAAAACAAATTAAACAATTTATGGAGACCAACGAGAATGAATACACAACGGTCCAAAACCTATGGGATACTGCAAAGGCAGTCCTAAGGGGGAAATACATAGCCATCCAAGCCTCACTCAAAAGAATAGAAAAATCTAAAATGCAGTTTCTATATTCTCACCTCAAGAAACTGGAACAGCAACAGAGGGACAGGCCTAACCCACTGACAAGGAAGGAGTTGACCAAGATTAGAGCAGAAATCAATGAATTAGAGACCAGAACCACAGTAGAGCAGATCAACAGGACTAGAAGCTGGTTCTTTGAGAGAATCCATAAAATTGATAGACCACTGGCAAAACTTGTCCAAAAACAAAGAGAAAGGACTGAGATTATTAAAATTATGACTGAAAAGGGAGAGGTCACGACCAGCACCATTGAAATTGCAAGGATTATTAGAAACTTTTATCAACAGCTATATGCCAAAAAACTAAACAATCTGGAAGAGATGGAGGCCTTCCTGGAAACCTATAAACTACCAAGACTGAAACAGGAAGAAATAGATTTCTTAAATAGGCCAATTAACTATGAAGAAATTGAGTCAGTGATAAACAACCTTCCAAATAATAAAACTCCAGGCCCAGACGGTTTTCCTGGGGAATTCTACCAAACATTCAAAGAAGAAATAATACCTATTCTCCTAAAGCTATTTCAAAAAATAGAAACAGAAGGAAAGCTACCAAACTCATTCTATGAGGCTAATATTACCTTGATCCCCAAACCAGGCAAAGACCCCCTCAAAAAGGAGAATTACAGACCGATTTCTCTAATGAATATGGATGCCAAAATCCTCAACAAGATCCTTGCTAATAGAATCCAACAGTACATTAAAAGGATTATCCATCATGACCAAGTGGGATTCATACCTGGGATGCAAGCATGGTTCAACACTCGCAAATCAATCAATGTGATACATCATATCAACAAGAAAAGACTCAAGAACCATATGATCCTCTCAATTGATGCAGAAAAAGCATTTGACAAAATACAGCATCCTTTCCTGATTAAAACCCTTCAGAGTGTAGGAATAGAGGGTACATTTCTCAATCTCATAAAAGCCATCTATGAAAAGCCTACTGCAAGCATTATTCTCAATGGGGAAAAGCTGGAAGCCTTTCCCTTAAGATCAGGAACACGACAAGGATGCCCACTCTCGCCACTATTATTCAACATAGTACTAGAAGTCCTTGCAACAGCAATCAGAAGACAAAAAGGGATCAAAGGTATCCAAATCGGCAAAGAAGAAGTCAAACTGTCTCTCTTTGCAGATGACATGATACTCTATATGGAAAACCCAAAGGAATCCACTCCCAAACTATTAGAAGTTATAGAACAATTCAGTAAGGTGGCAGGATACAAAATCAATGCCCAGAAATCAGTTGCATTTCTATACACGAATAACGAGACTGAAGAAAGAGAAATTAGGGAATCCATCCCATTTACAATAACACCAAAAACCATGCGTTACCTTGGAATTAACTTAACCAGAGACGTAAAGGACCTATATGCTAGAAACTATAGATCACTTTTGAAAGATATTGAGGAAGACATAAAAAGATGGAAAAATATTCCATGCTCATGGATTGGAAGAATTAACATAGTTAAAATGTCCATACTACCCAGAGCAATCTACACTTTCAATGCTATCCCGATCAAAATACCGAGGACATTTTTCAAAGAACTGGAACAAATAGTCCTTAAATTTGTATGGAACCAGAAAAGGCCCCGAATCTCCAAGGAACTGTTGAAAAGGAAAAACAAAGCTGGGGGCATCACAATGCCGGATTTCGAGCTGTACTACAAAGCTGTGATCACAAAGACAGCATGGTACTGGCACAAAAACAGACACATCGACCAATGGAACAGAATAGAGAACCCAGAAATGGACCCTCGGCTCTTTGGGCAACTAATCTTTGATAAAGCAGGAAAAAACATCCGGTGGAAAAAAGACAGTCTCTTCAATAAATGGTGCTGGGAAAATTGGACAGCTACATGCAAAAGAATGAAACTTGACCACTCTCTCACACCATACACAAAAATAAACTCCAAATGGATGAAAGACCTCAATGTGAGACAGGAATCCATCAAAATTCTAGAGGAGAACATAGGCAACAACTTCTATGACATCGGCCAGAGCAACCTTTTTCACGACACATCTCCAAAGGCAAGAGAAATAAAAGATAAAATGAACTTATGGGACTTTATCAGGATAAAGAGCTTCTGCACAGCCAAGGAAACAGTCAAAAAAACTAAGAGACAGCCCACGGAATGGGAGAATATATTTGCAAAGGACACCACAGATAAAGGACTGGTATCCAAGATCTACAAAGAACTTCTCAAACTCAATACACGAGAAACAAATAAACAAATCATAAAATGGGCAGAAGATATGAACAGACACTTTTCCAATGAAGACATACAAATGGCTAACAGACACATGAAAAAATGTTCAAAATCATTAGCCATCAGGGAAATTCAAATCAAAACCACACTGAGATACCACCTTACGCCAGTTAGAATGGCAAAGATAGACAAGGCAAGAAACAACAATTGTTGGAGAGGATGTGGAGAAAGGGGATCCCTCCTACATTGTTGGTGGGAATGCAAGTTGGTACAGCCACTCTGGAAAACAGTGTGGAGGTCCCTTAAAAAGTTAAAAATTGAACTACCCTATGACCCAGCCATTGCACTACTGGGTGTTTACCCCAAAGATACAGACGTAGTAAAGAGAAGGGCCATATGCACCCCAATGTTCATAGCTGCATTGTCCACAATAGCCAAATCATGGAAGGAGCCGAGATGCCCTTCAACAGATGACTGGATTAAGAAGCTGTGGTCCATATATACAATGGAATATTACTCAGCTATCAGAAAGAACGAATTCTCAACATTTGCTGCAACATGGACGGCACTGGAGGAGATAATGCTAAGTGAAATAAGTCAAGCAGAGAAAGACAATTATCATATGATTTCTCTCATCTATGGAACATAAGAACTAGGAGGATCGGTAGGGGAAGAAAGGGATAAAGAAAAGGGGGGTAATCAGAGGGGGGAATGAAACATGAGAGACTATGGACTGTGAGAGGCAAACTGAGGACTTCAGAGGGGAGGGGGTGGGGGAAGGGGATAGCCTGGTGATGGGTAGTAGGGAGGGCACGTATTGAATGGTGCACTGGGTGTTATACGCAACTAATGAAGCATCAAACTTTACATCGGAATCTGGGGATGTACTGTATGGTGATTAACACAATATAATAAAATAAAATTTAAAAAATAAATAAATAAATAAAAAAAATAAAAGGTGTAGTGGACTACTCCAAACTCGAGAATACATGCCATGCACCACGCTGAGGAAGAGGTGGTGATGCCACAAAACCACGAATCAAGAGACTGCTCCCTCCAGCAGCTCAACATCACTCTACAGGAGGGTTTCTCAGCCTCGGCCAACACTCCCGGCATTTAGGGCTGGGTGACCTTTGGTTGCGGGGGCATCCTGCGCACGGCAGGGTGTTAAGCAGCATCCCTGGCCTCTACCCACTAGGACCTCACCCCCAACCGTAAACACCAAAGATGCCTCCAGACATCACTGCCATATAGCCCCTGGGGACAAAATCACCCCTAGTTAGGAGCGACTGCTCTGGAGGCAGTCACAATAGGCCACTTTGCCAAAGTATGGAAAAGTGTGTGTGTGTGTGTGTGTGTGTGTGTGCACACAAGTGTTTTAGCTTAAGGAATAATGTTTTTCCGTCAAAAACTCAAGAGTTGTACATTAAATCTCAAGGTAATTTTCTTTTATCTCTGAAACATTTAGAGAGGAAAAATCATTACGAATTCTAATACAAAGAGCTCAAAAATCTCTCAACCTCAAAGTCATTCCCTCCATTTGAGATTTGATATCGAAAACAGATCCTGGGTTGTTTAAAAGATCCCTTATCCAACTTTACATTTCAGGCTTAAAAGCATCGAATTTTTATTCTTAAATTTCACTGTTTCATATTTATGAGCCTGGGCATTATCAGTTCTGTTCTTTTAAATAATCATTTCTTGGCGTTGTTCTGCTCAGACCCGAGCCTGGCACAGTGGGCAGTCTTTCTCAGCGATGTGAAGGAGCCGTGCCCTGTCAAAGCGCTAGCCCCGTAAGGACAGAGCGCTCAAGCTGGCTCTGCACCCGAACTCACCACCCCTGGCCCGAGTTCCTGTGCATGACTCTCTTCCAGCTCTTCCAGCCATCAGGGCTCACCCACTATACTCTCTTGGGAAAGACAGTCCACTGCACATCTCCCCGGTGCCTCCTGGGCTAGTGGAAATAATAAACCAAACTGGATAAGCACGCAGCGCTCCGACCTGGAAGGGAAACCTCCACCCCCGCCCCGGCAGCAACAGCAGCATCCGTAGGCCTGTCCACCATACCGAGTGAATGTCTCCACCTGCTAGCCGAGGCCCAGGAGCGTGAACGGAGCCATGTGCACGCTGCGGCCGTGCTTTGTGCTGTGTGGGAAATGCCCAACAAAGCGGCCTGGACCTGCCCACCCGGAGGTGACATCCATTGTTTTTATTTGCCCCCAGTGTTGTCCCTGTCCTTGTGATAATAGTACAAGACACCCCCACTGCTCCCTCTCGGAACGAGCTGATCTGGGGAGAAGCTGACGGTCCTAGAACCCAGAGATGATGGTCAAGGACTATTATTACTTTTCAGAATTCTAGAATTTTACTTTATTTTTGAATTTTAGAATCATATTACTTCTTTTTTAGAATTTTTCACAATTCTCATGACCATGCACCTCATTCCCTAAGAGACACTGAATGATGTTTGTGTGCCTGCGGAAGTTCCCTTGGTGGGTCTAACGAGACGTCCCTTACCCCTCCCACCCCTACAGGTGCACACACACACACACACACACACACACACACACACACGCCCCTCCCAGGATGGCAGACATTGCCTGGGGCCACGCAGATCCTGGAGGAGGCTAAGCAGAGGAACACACATGGTACTGGATTTCTATCTGGGAGACGCTTCTCCCAGCAGCAGGGAGGATGGATGGAGGAGCACCAGACTGGAGGCAGGATTCCTGCTGGGATGCTAGTCTCCAGCTGCTCAGGACAAAGATAAAGGAGGAGGGAGGGAGGGAGGGAGGGAGGGAAGGAAGGAAGGAAGGAAGGAAGGAAGGAAGGAAGGAAGGAAGGAAGGAAGGAAGAAGAAAAGGTAAAAGACAGGGAGAGGGAGTAAGAGAGAGGGAGGGAGGGAAGGAAGGAGGAATGGTCAGGATCAGCATGTACAGGGAAGGTATAAAGAACAGGGAGCATTCCATTTGACTGAAATGAAGGATTTATGAGTTGGAGACCACTCAGAAAACCATATTAGGGCCAGATAAGGGAGAGAGTCCAGCCAGCGAAGGCCTTTCGCCCTCATGCTATCAGCCAGTGGTTCTCCAAGCAGGGTCCCCAGGCCATAGCATCAGCCTCTGCTCCAGCACTGTTAGCCAGGAACTAGATAAAGATGCAAAATCTCGAGTGACCTCCTCCTGCCTCCAGACACGTCTGCCATGGGGCTGGGCCATCTGAGTCTTAAGAAAGCCCCCAAGTAATTCTGACGCTTTCTAAAGCTTGAGACCCACTGCTGTGAGCAACAGACAAACAACTTAACTCAGTCCTAAAAACCGGAGCAACTTGCTTTTTTTCAGCCTCTCACATATGAAAGGTAAATTCCGAATGTACATGCTTTCAGGCCCTATTTCTAGACCTTTGCCTTCAGCACATCTGCTAAGGCCCGGCCTCTGCCGTTTCAGGGACGGCTCCACTACGCTATTTACAGTGCAGAAACTGTCTTCCTCGAGCAATATCCAGGCATGGTGAGTGAGAGCCACGGGAAACCCGATCATGGAGCAAGAAAGAGAAGTGGGGATGCAGTCCTGAAACCAGAGCCTCTAGCCTCCCTCGGCAGGTGCACAGCTGAGAGCCCAGGAGACCTCTGCTGTCATTTAAGCAAAAGAAAACATTGGTGGAGCAGGGCTGGGGCAGCCCTGCAAGGCGCTGATGCGAAAGGTTAAACGAGAGAAAAATCAGCCATGATGCCCCTTCGTGAGTAAATGCAGCGTTTGAGAGCTGCCAGGAGATGCCTTTCTTTGCTCACACTTTGTTTACAGCACAGCAGATGAACAAACCAGGTCAGTAATTGCTACCCGCACCTTCTTTGAAATGGCCATTTGCATCTTGTTTCTGTCCTGCGGGGCTTACATTTCCTAAGCTGCCAGGGAAAATGCCTATGGATCTTCTCTTAATTGGGTCACCTAATCCCCAAAAGGTAAGAGGAGGGAGTGTCAGATGACAGACAGACGTAGAGGGTGACTCTGGAGACTGAGCTCCTGGATAAACACAGCGACAGGGTAAACAGACTAGCTCAGTGAGAAGGCTCTTCTATTTAAAATCTCTGCTTTGTCCTGCGGCTGCAGATTCTGTTCCTGGGAAACGTACCATTACCCCACCTCTCACCCCAAGCCTCGGGAATGACTCTGGACAAAAGCCCAAGGGGAAGGGGACCTCAGAGACCAGTAGGAAGGAACCCCACATGAGAAGGGCCTCTTTTTGGTCAACAAAGGAGGCAACCAGCCTTCAGCAGCATCAAAACAACGGGACTGATGCAAAGGTGATTCTATTACTCTCCACTCTCCACTCACACCACGGTAATGGCGAAGGAAGGCTTGGCTATGAGGTTCCATGCTTACGGATGATGGAAGCCATCACTCTGTGACTACGGGGATGTCACAGCCCAAGGACAGCAGCAGTGACATCAAAGAAACCTCACTGTTCCTGGCTACATTTCTATTTTATAGGATAATTAGAGTTTGAGAGCATGGATGGGATACAGGGCATCTTAAGACCTCTGTGAGTTACATCCTAGAGAACATAAGAAAATGCCCCACAAAACCTTAAGAGTTGAGTGGAGATGTGGTTAATCAGTGGACACTATGTGATGTTTTGTAGACATTTAATGAAGCACTTACTAACTTTATAATTTTTCTTGTCACATTTTGGAGTCATTAAAATGTGGGTTTAAAAAAATGTGGGGTTTTTTAGGCCCCAACCATTTCACAGATCTCTGAAAAGCAGTCAGGCTGAAGCTATGAAGGCTACGGTATGTAAAGGAAGGAAAGCCCTAGTGAACTGCGATTGCAAGGTGCGTATTACACACCCCACTCCTCGGTCTACATAGGAAATGAGTTGCCAAGAGGACCAGACCAAGGATTTCCAGGGAGGAGCAAGTGACAACAAGAGCCACGTGCTTCGCACCCACAGACATCAGAAGGGACTCAAGAGATCACAGGGTAGAGATAGTTCAAAATCATCACGAATGTGGTGTTTTCTAAGATGTATGTCATTTTTAAGTTACTTACGTCCTACCACACATCGTATCCTCTGGTACTGTGTAGTCTTAAAAAAAAATCCTTTTTTTGTTCTCAAACTCTGTGTTGGGACAGGGGGTGTTATAATAACTATGTTCCAGAAATAGTATCCTTGGCATTCTGGGCAAGATACCCGTCTACCTCGATTCTGTGGACAGAGAGGGAGAGACTGCAGGGAGGGCCATATTGGGAAGAAGCTTCCACAGGGAAAGATAAAATGAAGGCTGAAAAACAGCATCAACCCGGGGAAGGAAGTGCTGGTGAAGATTCAGAACCATGGGAGCAGAAACAACCCACACATCCCTGATACTGGGGTAGCACCGTAACTGTGGAAGGTGAGGCAGACGTCCCCAAGAGTGAGGCAGGTCTCTATGTGCTGAAGTGGCTGTGTTTCTGGTAGGCACCTTCCTAGGCGGTAAGCACAAGCTACAGGACAGTATGGACAGAAAGATCTCATTTACATAAAAAAACAAGAAAAGAAGCCCAAAACACACAAATTGTGTGTGTGTCCAATATAAATACATCCATACATATGTAAATGTCCACAAAAGGACTGGAAGGAAATGCAGGAAAATGTGAGCAAGAATCACATCTGGGGAGGGAGCTTGGGAAGAGGAGGGCTGCGAGGGGATTGTTGACTCTCTCAGAGCCGTCGGCACATGTCAACAATGTCGTCTGCGTTGGCTACCACTCTCAAAGCTATGTACACAAGGCAAACCAGACGTAGACACGGTGCCTTCCAGACAGTGATAATTCACTTGGGAGGAGACAATAAACAAACACACAAGTGGGTAAAATCAGGTGCCCATCAGCGCCATGGAGAGAATGATTTAGAATGGCAGGTGGGGATGGGGAAATCGTCTCTGAGCAGCTAAGTGACAGAGGGGACCATGGCAGGTTCGGAGTAAGAGCATTCCAGGCAAGAGGGTCATCCAGAGCAAAGGACCTGCGACAAGAAGAGCTCGCCATGTTCAAGAGATAGAAAACAGACCCACGGGGCAGGGCGTAGTGAGCAGAGAGGTGAAAAGGGACTCCGCAAGGGAGACAGGAGCCTCACAGCATGCTCAAGGGCCTGGACTGTGTTCTAAGTGAAAAAGGAAGACTCTGGAGAGCTCGCAGGTAACAGAGGAGAGACATGATCAGGTCTGTGCTGAGAAAGTTCACACTGGCTGCTGCAGAGACAGGGCGACAGTTCCGTGGGAAGACTATCCCAGTAGCCAAGGCAAGGAGTGACACGGTTTGCCAAGGGGGCAGGCAGTAGACATGGTATAAAGTGGTGGTGTTCAAAGTCTATTTTTGAAGGACAGTTTGGCAGGCTTACAGGTGCATTCAATGTGGGGTGTGGCGAAAGAGAAGGATCCACTCTATCCCTTGAACGAAGGCCTGAGCAACTTGGTGGAAGGTGATCTCACTGTTGAGATTGGTCAGACTGAGGAGGGGCAGGAGGTGGGGGCAAGATTTGGAGGGAAAGTCAACAGAGGTGCCATCCAAGAGGAGATGCAAGTGGGCGGTCCTGTAGGCAGGGGCAAGACATGGGAGAAGTTTCAGACTGAGGCCATGAGTAAGAGAGGCCTCCCAGATGGTGTTCCAACCATGGGGCGAGATGATGTCACCTAGAGAGATGAAGCAGGTGGATAAGAGAATAGGGCTCAGGGGCAAGCCAAGGAGTAAGGTCTGAGCCAGGGAAAGAAGCCTTCAAGGAAGACAGAGAAAGAAAAGGGGCTGCAGGCGACAGAGTGGCCTTGAAACCCAGAGCAGAAACGAGTTCAGGAAGAAGAAAGTCACTTGCTGTCCCAGATGCTTCTGAACCAGGGAGGACAGTGAGGCAGAGATACAACCACATGGCCGTCCCTGGCGCCCAGGACAATGGTGGGTTCAGTGGTGGGAGGGAGATGATCTGGGTCAGAGTGGGTTGTGGAGAGAATGTATCATGTTCTCATCTGCCATCTAAAAGCCCTCATTAAGGGCTCCCGGAATTCTCTGGCCTCGTTCTTGAACTCTGGAATTCAGCCCTGATTGTGCTTCCACCTGCACTTACGGTTATTAGTTAGGTTGCAAGAATACAGAGTCTTTGGAAACCCAAGCGGATCATTAGAATTTCAGGCTGCATTGCACAAAGTGGACAAAAAAATTCTAATTGATACCCACGAAGCTGACCTCTGCTCCACATTGATTGATAGATTGGACTCTTCCACTGAGATTCAGAATGTGCTTGCATAGCCTTTGGATGGCTGCCACCCCTCCTGACAAACCCATCTTTTATCTCCCCCACAAGTGACAGCATCAGAAAAAAGAGGGTCTAAATTATTTAGCTTTACGGGTTGCCCGTTTTCGATGTTTAAAATGCTGAAAAGGCAAACTGCAAATAAAGGATTTTGTGGAATCTCCGGCAGCTCTCAACCAGAGGCAGCATGGATGCAGGGCAGGGGAAGGTGCGGTGCAGGTGGGGGGAGACCGAGCCTCCAGCCCCGCTCTGGCACAGACTCACCTGGGCTAACCACAACCTTTCCCGGGCCCAGTCTCCCCATCTTAGAACTTAGGGAATAGACAGAACTTTAACATTGTCAGATGTGGAACACTTTGTTCAGATGAAACCCTATGCACAAGACCAATGAGGAGGATAAAAGTGGAGGGGTCATAGTTGGGATTGGGGGGACAGTCCAAGATCCCCCAGACCTACCTTTCCATGGACACATACCCCATCATGGCTCCAAATCTTAACACTGGGAATCCTCAAGCTCACTGGATGATACCATTTAGAAAATAACCCACCAGACGATCCTTTTAGAAAAAAAAGGAGCCTCAACCCTTCCGTCACACCATACACAAAAATTAATTTGAAATGGATTACAGATCTGAATATAAAAGTTAAAACTATAAAACTTAGAGAATTAAACATAAGAGAAAATTTTATTTTATTTTTTTTAAAGATTTTATTTATTTATTTGACAGAGATAGAGACAGCCAGCGAGAGAGGGAACACAAGCAAGGGGAGTGGGAGAGGAAGAAGCAGGCTCACAGCGGAAGAGCCTGATGTGGGGCTCGATCCCACAACACCGGGATCACGCCCTGAGCCGAAGGCAGATGCTTAACCGCTGTGCCACCCAGGCGCCCCCAAAACATAAGAGAAAATTTTAATGCCTTGGAATAGCAAAGATTTCTTAGAACTGCAAAAAATACCATAAAAGAAAAAAATGATAATGGGAATTCATCAAAATTAAAATCTGTTCTTTGAAAGACACCATTAAGAAAAAGGAAAGGCAGGGGCGCCTGGGTGGCACAGCAGTTAAGCGTCTGCCTTCGGCTCAGGGCGTGATCCCGGCGTTATGGGATCGAGCCCACATCAGGCTCCTCCGCTATAAGCCTGCTTCTTCCTCTCCCACTCCCCCTGCTTGTGTTCCCTCTCTCGCCTGGCTGTCTCTATCTCTGTCGAATAAATAAATAAAATCTTTAAAAAAAAAAAGAAAAAGGAAAGGCAAGCCTCAGATTGGAAGAAAATATTTGCATTACTTATATCTAGCAAAAGGCTTGTAACCACATTATATAAAGAACTTTTATAACAGGGTGAGTGGGTGGCTCAGTTGGTTAAGTGTCCAACTCTTGATTTCAGCTCAGGTCATGATCTTAGGGTCCTGAGATCAGCCTCGAGTCTGGCTCCATGTTCAGCGGGGAGTCTGCTTGAGATTTTCTCCCTCTCTCTCCCCTTCTGCTCCTTCACCCATTCATGTGCACTCTCTCTCTCAAATAAATAATAAATATATTTTTTAAAAAACTTATATATGGGGCGCCTGGGTGGCACAGCGGTTAAGTGTCTGCCTTCGGCTCAAGGTGTGATCCCAGCATTATGGGATCAAGCCCCACATCAGGCTCCTCTGCTGGGAGCCTGCTTCTTCCTCTCCCACTCCCCCTGCTTGTGTTCCCTCTCTCGCTGGCTGTCTCTCTATCTCTGTCAAATAAATAAATAAAATCTTTAAAAAAAATAAAAAATAAAAAAACTTATATAACTAACTCATAAGAAGACAACTCAATTTTAAACTCTTCATAAATGAAGACAGAAAAATGACAAACACACGGAAAGGTGTGCAGCGTCTTTAGTCATCAGGGAAATACTTGAAACCACAATGAGGTATCCCCAGACACCTACAAAAAATGGCTTAAACTAAAAATACTGACAATATCAAATGTCGATGAGGGTGTGGAGAAATCTGAACTTTCATGCATTGCTGTGGGGAATGCGAACTGGTACAGTTCACTTGAAAAAAGGCAATTTCTTGTAAGGAGAAACTACAAAGACTTACTACACAACCCAATTATTTCAATCCTAGGGATTTACACCACCCAAAAATGAAAATATATGTCCACACAATGACTTATAGTATCCAAGTGTTTATAACTGCATTAATCGCAGCAGTAGTCCATCTGTACAATGGAATATTACTCAGTAATGAAGAGGAGTGGATGGGTGTTTCAGGCGGTGGGATCAGAGTACTCAGGAGATGAGGTGGGAGAACACAGCATCCCCGAGGAATGCTGTGGCCGGGGCAGAGAGGCAGAGAACAGCCTGGAGGCCGGGAGGAGGCTGGTGCCAGATGCCATGCAGGCTTGGGGAGCGTGCTAATTACCTGGCGTTGTTCTAAGGGCAGAAAAAGTGATGCAGTGGACTAGATTGATCAGATTTGCATTTTTAAAAGACAGCCAGCTGCCAGGAAGAGATTAACTGGACAGGGGCAGGAATAGAAGAGGAGAGACTGGCTAGGAGCACCCGATGACCACGTCTGGGCTCACATGGGGACGATGGAGAGGTGGGTGCATTTGAGGGAGTTCTAAGAGAACATACCAACAGAACTTAATGACCAACTGGGTTTGGAGAAATGACCATACTTATCCCTACTAAACTCCATCTTCTTAGCTTCTGCCTTTCATTTTGGATTCATCATCCAGCAGATAAGCAATTCCTTGCAAATCTGATCAGTGACTGTCTATGTCAACTGAGTCATTGTCACAAATGTTGAAACAAGACAAGAGACATTACAGCACAAATGACCCTCCCCTCCGAGTTGGGTTGGAACAATGCTCTTTACTCCACCATGAATGCACCCAGACATTTCTCTGCTCTTTCCTCAATATCATGAAAGACCTGGTCAGATGCCCCATGCGCACCCATATTACTTTCATGTCATTCCTCTGAATTTCTGCTCTCGTAAGCATATTGGGAAAAGATGAAGCACAGGAGAACATGGAAACTAGCCCAGCACCCTAGAGATCTCCAAGGACTTGCTTGTGGTCTTCGCGCATTGTCACCAACCAGTGGCAGAACTAGTCCCGCACACAGGACACTGAGCACCATTCACTCCCACCCCTTCTCCAACAGCTCAGTACCAAGAAGACAGATCCGGCCGAGCTGGCCTTTGTCCCTTCTGTGCAGCGCGCTATAAACTCAGGGGAATAATGACCTCTGGTGTGCTTTTCTTGGAAGAGAGAAAGAAACAGCAAATATCCTCTTGACGTCGTTCTTTCCTGAACATCCTACAATCTGACCATAGGCGAATTAAGTATCTTCGAACCCAAGTCCACTGGAAGCAGATATTTAGCACAAAACCCACCCCGTCCTCCAGCTATGCTATCCAACAGGTCATGATTTAACCATCCATCACACCTGTGCGACTTCACGCCCCTTGCCTGTACTCTCCTCGGTTCCTACGCGTTTCCTAGGTCCACCTCTGCCAGACCTGTAATTAAGCTCCTGTGTCAGCACACCATTTCATTCGCAGTTGGCATGTGAGCTGGTCTTTAGGAAGGAAGCAGTTATCAGCTCATGGATGGGCTTATTCAGCGGTGGCATTTCTGAACTGATTGAAGCAGGCTGTCAAAACGGAGCGAAATTAATGAGTTTACCAGGGAGCATTCCCAGCTCTGGCACTGGGGTGCGGAGCGGGGATGAAAACGGGAGCCTCCTGTTTCTCCTTTTTCCCCTGCCTCTCTCCCTCCCTGCTTCCTTCCTTCCTTCCTTCCTTCCCCCTCCTCCTCCTCTTCTCTCTCTCTTTCTTCTCACTAAACGATGAAGGGTCTGCTGGCTGTGGTTGTCTAGAATTCGGTGTTGCTCTATCACCGAAACAAACCTTCACATGTCTCTGCTGGCAAATTTCAAGTTGCTGTTTTGTTGACAGTGACTTAGAAGCATGAAGACCTGTCTGTTGGGGTCAGTGGGCCTCTGCTGAAGCCTGCTGCACACTTCCCCAACCTCTGCTCTTTCTGGTAAAATCTCCCCTGCACACAGAGCACAACTCTGTGCACTACAGAGAGGGGATGCTGGGCCCTGTCGGAGTTCCACTGTTGGAAAGGTAAGGCTGGAAGCAGCTGCTGGGGCCAGTCAACGGATGGAAGGGCAACGCTCGGGAAAGACCAGGAGCAGAGGCTGGACGGCACCTATGGACAGTCCTCTGAGATGCAGGGGAGAAGCATCGCCCTCTGGTCGTCCCCTCTGCTTCGTAGGGTTTTAAGCGCTCTACTGATAGCTGCATGCACAACTGAGGTCGATTCAAAAAACTAGTAATAGGGGATTTGGCACTAATCCCCTTCCAATTGTTAATATTCATTAAAGTGCTTTTTTTCTTTCATACAACAAACACTCATACTCCTTTAAAAGGCCGAGCCAGAGAATGTGGCTTGGGAGGGTAACATTTGCTTGGTTTCTCCAACCAGGAAAGCATTATGGGCTTGTTTTCATTCTCAGAACAAAGCTTTGGGATGGATGTGAAACACAGGAGGAGGAAGAGAATAGCACTTTCTTTTCACCATTTCATAGATGAGATATTTTTAAAGTTCCAAGATGTAACTGCCTAATCACTTCCCCTAAGCATTGTCTCCTTGGCCACTCCAAAGTATTTTTTTTTAAATTTTATTTTATTATATTGTGTTAATCACCATACAGTACATCCCCAGTTTTTTTTTTTTTTTTTTTGGATTCTAGCACAGAGAGGGCTCAGCTAATGGGAGCCATGGTGTGGGGGTGCATGTGCAGGTGGGTGACTTTCCCTGTGGCCGAGAGGGCCAGCAGGCGGCCAGCTCGTCACAGCTGGCACACTGAGTCTAGGCATTCTGACCTTTGCCGGTCCTCTGCTTCCCCAGGGAGAGCCCACGGAGGAGATGCCAGGGACACTCCCAAGGGCAACATCGCTATCTCCTCTTGCGGCCGTCAGACAAAAACACGCACTGAGCCCTGGTTTGTGCAGAAACCTGCGCTGTGTGCAGGCACCGCAGAGGCAGGGAGCGAAAGGCAGATGCGGCGAGAAGCTCATGGGCAAACTCCCAGCAACCAAAGCAAAGCCAAACACACGCCGAGACTCAGCAGAAACAGGGAGAGACGAGAAACAGCCCCTCACCGCAGTGAGGAAAAACGCATCTCACTCCCTGGACTTCAAACCAAGAAAAAAAAAAGATACCCAGATCCTCCTTTCTGTTCAAACCAGAAAACTTACAAGAGGTGCTGCAGGCCCAGCTACACACTAAAGGAGAGAGTGTGCGTGTGCGTGTCTGTGATTAAATGCAAGGGCTCACTTTAATTATGGGCCACTGAGGGCAGGATGGTGTTAGGTTTCTCTCCGCCTCTTCGCCAAACCTCACACGTGATGCCTGACCCCAAACAGCCAGTTTTTCCAGTCTCTTGCCACTTCCGTGCATTTATGCACCAACGATCTCATTTGACTTAAATGACTACTTTTTTAAATTTTAATACAATAAAATGACTTTTCTAGCTACACCCGAGGATTCAGAGGCTGAATAAAGTTCCATGCTCTAAGGCTCTTACCACACAGACACTCAGAGTAACCAGCACACTGCCCTTCTCAGGAACCACGAGGACATCTGATGATGCCAAGGCCAGGGCACTACACTCAGCATGCCAGGTGCACGGCCTCGGGGAGGCTTCGGGGATCAGGAAAACAATCCACTTTCCCACACCGAACTCTCCCTTAAGCGTTTCCAACTCCAAAAGCCACAAAATATCCTATAGGACAAAGAGACACTGAGCGCGCACTTCACAGAAGGAAAATGCATTGCTAAACACTATTTTTCATGTTGCTATGCAAATGTCCTCTCCACAGCCAGCCTCCTCCTCAACGGGAGAGCAGATGTGTTCTGAATGAGGCCCATAGACCTAACTCTGGGAAACACGTCCCCTGGACTGTCTGCTCACATTTCAGGACGAGCCTTGTTGATAAATCACATCTCCAGCAGGCGCATCAGTAGTGAGACAGGTCACCGTTCCCTGGGTTTTGAGCTACAATGAGTGTGCTGCACGCACCTGCTGGGAAACTCTTCCCTTAACCCCTGAGCATCCACCTTGGGGAGCAAACAGCTGCAAGCACAATCAATGAACACTAATGAAAACTAACAGTGAGCAGTTGCTACGCTCCCAGCCCTGTGCTTTTCTCAGAATGTCTCATCTCACACCCACACGGGGAGGTGGAGCCAGGGCAAGACCCCCAGGCTCAGTCGGCTGGGAGGGGGCTCACCTGGATCTCAACCCAGGGAGGTCTGGCTACAGACCCCCCAACTCCGACATGCTTCCTCCGGTGCATGGCCGGGTCCCAGGAGCCTACAGCCCCTTGGGGGTACTTTCCTGGCTTATCAGAGACCATCAACATAGAGCTTTGGATGTTTATTTGTAACACATTTCCCCAAACTGCTGGAAGCAACTCAACCTCTCCGAAGGCAGGATGCGTCTTACAAGGGCTGGTGTGTCATAGTTAGGTTGACGGGTTTTTGGATTTCTTTTTTGGTCTTTCTTAGCCACACATAAAACAATGGTGCATCTTAGGATCAGAGGACCTTGGATTTGAGGAAATACGGTAATGTCTATTTCCCCCATTGTAGAAAGACAGAGCTTTCCCAATGGCAGTTTTCAGAATTCAGAATACCAAACAATGGGGGACAGAAAGGATGCAGCATTCACAGAGTAGCAGCTCGGGGAGAGGGCCACAGTGAGGGGACGAGAGAGACACTACGTAGAAGGTGGCAGGTTCCGGGGAGGGGATGGGGTTTTACACCCATCACGCTGGAGAAACAGAGGAGCGCTCCAGCCTGGAGGTGGAAGTCGGCATTAGCCGTGTCATCTGTCACCTTGAATAAGACAATATCCCAGGGATTGACTCCTGGCTGCCCCCACTTGCTGTGTGACCTTAGATGAGCTACTTACGTCCTCTATGCCTCAGTTTTCCTTATGTGTAAAAGGGGGCTATGAGTTGCACCTACTTCCCAGGCTAAGTGCTGAAAGCAGTCCCTGGCAATTATTCCTAGATGGTTTCCATCCGTATTTTATGTATGAAAAAATCATACTGCTTCCAGAGCTGAAAGGCAGTCACAGAAGCGTGGTTGAATCCACACATTATCAGGATTTGGGGGAAGCTTCTGCTGGATGCCAGAAAGAACTGGAAGCAGAGGAAGGTGGGGGAAGGGCACAGGGCCAACCACGGAAGCCTGACATCAGAGGCTGCTTCATGGCCACCCTCTCCTTTGGGTTCGAAGTGGGGGGAAGACACACGCTCGTCAAGGGCGGGTGAATACAAAGACTGAGATAAAATTAGATTGGATAAGCTTGAGAAGAAATGCTTGTGCTCATTTTCCCTGAACATGGCTCTCCACGGCACTCAACTCCCTCATGTTTTTATTTCCACCCCTCCTGAAGCCAGCCCAGGCTCCTTCCAGAAATGCAGATTCGGAGAAGCCGTCTGGCTTCTCTCAGCTCTCCCCGTGGCAGCCTGGCCCTGACCTTCTGCCTCACTACCCCTTGATATCTGAGTAAAATTGAGCCATGAGGGAAAACACAAACCTTCTGTGTTACCCAGGAGCCCTGCCCTGTACCACATTTTCACAAGGAGAAAAAGAAGCCTTCAAGTAATTTATCCAATATTTTTTGCCTGAGTGTTTGGCTGTCTTGATCCTTTATTTCCTTTCTCAGACTTGATCTTTAGTGGAAGGGGGGGAAAATCTGTATATATGCACTTGTTTTAAAAGAGAGAAAATTGCTTGAACAAAAAGTCCCTGGTCTTCAGGGAGAACCTCATCTCTACTATTCAAGACAAGAAAGATACTCCATAAACACAGAAATGCAAATGCAGACGTAGTGTCTTCCCCGTTCCGCAGACTACTAGCGAAGTTCATTTGGGGCTTTTCTTTTTTCCCCTCAGAAGCCACAGAGTGAGACAATTGGTTTTTGCCACATGGCTCAACAGCCTAAGGGTCAGAAAGGCTGAAGTTCTGATAACAGACGCAGATTTTGCTGAGGTAACGATTTATCTATACTTCTCGGCAAGCTCCACCAAGCTTGAGTTTCTTCAGCTATATGAATCCATTTTAATAAGAGCTGACAGTTTAATCAGGTAAGATAAGGCACATTTTCATAATAGGGCACAAGAGGTATGCATATTTTTCCATTAATGGATCTTGGGATTTGGTCACGTAGCCTCTGCATAAAATATAGACATTTCACTCCAGCGTCCCCTTTTGATCTGGTGCCACACCAGGAAAGCTCAGAAAAAAGGCGAAACTGGCTGTAAAGGACACTTTATAATAAAATGGATTGCACACATTAAAGAGAACTCGACTTTCAGATGAATGTTACTCCATGACTTCAGTCACGCTAATCACTTAGTGGCCATTTTTAACCTTATAACTAAGACATGGGGGGAGAAAACCACTTCATTCTGGAAAATGACTTCGTATTTATTCTAAGTAGAGAGAATTTGGGCCAACAAGTCATGAATATGGATGAGTGTAAACACCCTTAAAGGAGCATGCACCTCGATGTCCAAACCAGAGATGCAGAGGCAGGAAGGCGTTTCTCCAACTGCAGCCCTCTCCCTCCGACTCCGGAGCAGGCCCAGTCCCTTCTGCTGAAAGCACAGCTGCCTGGCTTGGGGGGGGATTGGCAGGGTACAAGGTGAGACTCTGTTCCCTCTGGGGGTTGATTGCGGAAGACCCTCGAAATGTCCCCATGTTCCCACAGAATAGCTGCTCCTTGGCGATCCCTGGGTCCCTAGTGGGACCAGCCTGTGTAAATGGCACCGGGAAGACATCCAGGAGAAGGGAAAAGATGGGCTGCACCCACCCCCCCAGCCCCCAGCCCTGAAGAACTCTCTACCCTAGCCTTCGCAGCCAAGGAGAAAGGTAGGCTGCCAGGTCTCCTGGTTTTCTGCTGGTGTCTTAACAACACCTGCCCTTAAAGACGGAGCCAGCTGAGCCTCCTGCCAGGTGTGACATTGCTGCCTCTGGACCCAGAGCCAAAAATTACTAGGGCCTGGGATTAGAGGACCCAACAACCCAAGAAGAAAGGAACAACCGGAAATCCAGAAAATGTGGCCCCTTAAGAAACAGAGCTACAATAGAATACGAAGGAAAACGTAATAATAAAAAAATAACATTCAATTGCAGTATATATATATATATTTTTTTTTAATTTTATTTTATTATATTGTGTTAATCACCATACAGTACATCCCCAGATTCCGATGTAAAGTTTGATGCTTCATTAGTTGCGTATAACACCCAGTGCACCATGCAATACGTGCCCTCCCTACTACCCATCACCAGGCTATCCCCTTCCCCCACCCCCTCCCCTCTGAAGTCCTCAGTTTGCCTCTCACAGTCCATAGTCTCTCATGTTTCATTCCCCCCTCTGATTACCCCCCTTTTCTTTATCCCTTTCTTCCCCTACCGATCCTCCTAGTTCTTATGTTCCATAGATGAGAGAAATCATATGATAATTGTCTTTCTCTGCTTGACTTATTTCACTTAGCATTATCTCCTCCAGTGCCGTCCATGTTGCAGCAAATGTTGAGAATTCGTTCTTTCTGATAGCTGAGTAATATTCCATTGTATATATGGACCACAGCTTCTTAATCCAGTCATCTGTTGAAGGGCATCTCGGCTCCTTCCATGATTTGGCTATTGTGGACAATGCAGCTATGAACATTGGGGTGCATATGGCCCTTCTCTTTACTACGTCTGTATCTTTGGGGTAAACACCCAGTAGTGCAATGGCTGGGTCATAGGGTAGTTCAATTTTTAACTTTTTAAGGGACCTCCACACTGTTTTCCAGAGTGGCTGTACCAACTTGCATTCCCACCAACAATGTAGGAGGGATCCCCTTTCTCCACATCCTCTCCAACAATTGTTGTTTCTTGCCTTGTCTATCTTTGCCATTCTAACTGGCGTAAGGTGGTATCTCAGTGTGGTTTTGATTTGAATTTCCCTGATGGCTAATGATTTTGAACATTTTTTCATGTGTCTGTTAGCCATTTGTATGTCTTCATTGGAAAAGTGTCTGTTCATATCTTCTGCCCATTTTATGATTTGTTTATTTGTTTCTCGTGTATTGAGTTTGAGAAGTTCTTTGTAGATCTTGGATACCAGTCCTTTATCTGTGGTGTCCTTTGCAAATATATTCTCCCATTCCGTGGGCTGTCTCTTAGTTTTTTTGACTGTTTCCTTGGCTGTGCAGAAGCTCTTTATCCTGATAAAGTCCCATAAGTTCATTTTATCTTTTATTTCTCTTGCCTTTGGAGATGTGTCGTGAAAAAGGTTGCTCTGGCCGATGTCATAGAAGTTGTTGCCTATGTTCTCCTCTAGAATTTTGATGGATTCCTGTCTCACATTGAGGTCTTTCATCCATTTGGAGTTTATTTTTGTGTATGGTGTGAGAGAGTGGTCAAGTTTCATTCTTTTGCATGTAGCTGTCCAATTTTCCCAGCACCATTTATTGAAGAGACTGTCTTTTTTCCACCGGATGTTTTTTCCTGCTTTATCAAAGATTAGTTGCCCAAAGAGCCGAGGGTCCATTTCTGGGTTCTCTATTCTGTTCCATTGGTCGATGTGTCTGTTTTTGTGCCAGTACCATGCTGTCTTTGTGATCACAGCTTTGTAGTACAGCTCGAAATCCGGCATTGTGATGCCCCCAGCTTTGTTTTTCCTTTTCAACAGTTCCTTGGAGATTCGGGGCCTTTTCTGGTTCCATACAAATTTAAGGACTATTTGTTCCAGTTCTTTGAAAAATGTCCTCGGTATTTTGATCGGGATAGCATTGAAAGTGTAGATTGCTCTGGGTAGTATGGACATTTTAACTATGTTAATTCTTCCAATCCATGAGCATGGAATATTTTTCCATCTTTTTATGTCTTCCTCAATATCTTTCAAAAGTGATCTATAGTTTCTAGCATATAGGTCCTTTACGTCTCTGGTTAAGTTAATTCCAAGGTAACGCATGGTTTTTGGTGTTATTGTAAATGGGATGGATTCCCTAATTTCTCTTTCTTCAGTCTCGTTATTCGTGTATAGAAATGCAACTGATTTCTGGGCATTGATTTTGTATCCTGCCACCTTACTGAATTGTTCTATAACTTCTAATAGTTTGGGAGTGGATTCCTTTGGGTTTTCCATATAGAGTATCATGTCATCTGCAAAGAGAGACAGTTTGACTTCTTCTTTGCCGATTTGGATACCTTTGATCCCTTTTTGTCTTCTGATTGCTGTTGCAAGGACTTCTAGTACTATGTTGAATAATAGTGGCGAGAGTGGGCATCCTTGTCGTGTTCCTGATCTTAAGGGAAAGGCTTCCAGCTTTTCCCCATTGAGAATAATGCTTGCAGTAGGCTTTTCATAGATGGCTTTTATGAGATTGAGAAATGTACCCTCTATTCCTACACTCTGAAGGGTTTTAATCAGGAAAGGATGCTGTATTTTGTCAAATGCTTTTTCTGCATCAATTGAGAGGATCATATGGTTCTTGAGTCTTTTCTTGTTGATATGATGTATCACATTGATTGATTTGCGAGTGTTGAACCATGCTTGCATCCCAGGTATGAATCCCACTTGGTCATGATGGATAATCCTTTTAATGTACTGTTGGATTCTATTAGCAAGGATCTTGTTGAGGATTTTGGCATCCATATTCATTAGAGAAATCGGTCTGTAATTCTCCTTTTTGAGGGGGTCTTTGCCTGGTTTGGGGATCAAGGTAATATTAGCCTCATAGAATGAGTTTGGTAGCTTTCCTTCTGTTTCTATTTTTTGAAATAGCTTTAGGAGAATAGGTATTATTTCTTCTTTGAATGTTTGGTAGAATTCCCCAGGAAAACCGTCTGGGCCTGGAGTTTTATTATTTGGAAGGTTGTTTATCACTGACTCAATTTCTTCATAGTTAATTGGCCTATTTAAGAAATCTATTTCTTCCTGTTTCAGTCTTGGTAGTTTATAGGTTTCCAGGAAGGCCTCCATCTCTTCCAGATTGTTTAGTTTTTTGGCATATAGCTGTTGATAAAAGTTTCTAATAATCCTTGCAATTTCAATGGTGCTGGTCGTGACCTCTCCCTTTTCAGTCATAATTTTAATAATCTCAGTCCTTTCTCTTTGTTTTTGGACAAGTTTTGCCAGTGGTCTATCAATTTTATGGATTCTCTCAAAGAACCAGCTTCTAGTCCTGTTGATCTGCTCTACTGTGGTTCTGGTCTCTAATTCATTGATTTCTGCTCTAATCTTGGTCAACTCCTTCCTTGTCAGTGGGTTAGGCCTGTCCCTCTGTTGCTGTTCCAGTTTCTTGAGGTGAGAATATAGAAACTGCATTTTAGATTTTTCTATTCTTTTGAGTGAGGCTTGGATGGCTATGTATTTCCCCCTTAGGACTGCCTTTGCAGTATCCCATAGGTTTTGGACCGTTGTGTATTCATTCTCGTTGGTCTCCATAAATTGTTTAATTTGTTTTTTGATTTCCTGGTTTATCGAGTCATTCTTGAGCAGGATGGTTCTTAGCCTCCAAGTGTTTGAGTTTCTTCCAGGTTTTTCCTTGTGGTTGAGTTCCAATTTCAGAGCGTTGTGGTCTGAGAATATGCAGGGGATAATTTCAATCTTTTGGTATTGGCTGAGACCTGTTTTGTGTCCCAGAGCATGATCTATTCTTGAGAATGTTCCATGGGCATTTGAATAGAATGAGTATTCTTTGGTTCTGGGGTGTAGTGTTCTATATATATCTATGAGGTCCAACTCGTCGAGTATGGCATTCAAAGCCTTTGATTCTTTGCTTAGTTTTTGCCAGGGTGTTCTGTCTATTTCTGATAGTGGGGTGTTGAGGTCCCCTACTATTACTGTGTTCTTATCTATATGTCTCTTTATTTTGGTTAAGAGTTGGCTTGTGTATCTTGCTGCTCCCCTGTTGGGGGCATATATATTAATAATTGTCATATCCACTTGTTGAATACTTCCTTTAAGAATAATATAGTGCCCTTCTGTATCTCTCTCTATGGCCTCTAGTTTAAAATCCAGTCTATCTGATATGAGAATTGCTACTCCAGCTTTCTTTTGAGGTCCATTTGCGTGGAAGATGGTACTCCATCCCCTTACTCTAAGTCTGAATGCATCTTTGGGTTCAAAATGAGTCTCTTGTAGACAGCAAATGGATGGGTCATGTCTTTTTATCCAATCTGCAACCCTGTGGCGTTTTATGGGAGAGTTTAAGCCATTTAGATTGATAGAGATTATTGACAGATATGATTTTAATGATGCCATTTCTCTTTAAAGTCTTTGTATCGGTTGTGACTTGCTGCTCTGTATCACTCTTGGGGCCTTTTTACCTTTATAGAGCCCCCCTTAATATCTCCTGTAGGGCTGGTTTCGTGGTTACGAAATTGGTTAATGATTGGCGATTTTGGAACGTCTTTATTTCTCCATCAATTCTGAATGACAGCTTTGCTGGATAAAGGATCCTTGGCTGCATGTTTTTCTCTGAAAGAGCTTTAAAAATGCCCCCCCAAGCCTTTCTCTCATTCCAGGTCTCTGTAGACAGGTCTGACGTAATCCTGATACCTTTGCCTTGGTACGTGAGAAATTTCTTTGCCCTGGCCGCTTTCAATACTGTATCCTTGGATCTAATATTTGCGAATTGCACTATGACATGCCGTGGCGTAGGTTTGTCCTGGTTGAGCTTGGATGGGGTCCTCTCTGCCTCTTGGACACGAATGCTTGTTTCCCTTGCTAGATTAGGGAAGTTTTCAGCTACAATTTGTTCAAATATCTCTTCTAGACCTCTGTTTTTCTCCACCCCTTCAGGGATGCCGATGATTCTGACATTGGATCGTTTCATAGAGTCAGTAATCTCCCGTAATCTACATTCGTGGGCGTGGATTTTTTTAAGACCAGCTTCTATTTTCGTTTTTTCTTCTACTAACCCATCCTCCAATTCGCTAACGCGTTCCTCTGCCTCGGTGACCCTGGCCGTCAGAGCCTCTAGTTTTGACTGTATTTGGCCCATAGAATTTTTAATTTCTGTCAGATTCGCTCTCATTTCTGCCCTTAGGGATTCTATATTCTCAGCAACGCTTTCTCTGATGCTTTTTTCAAGTTTACTCATCATCTTGACCATTGTTGCTCTGAATTCCATTTCTGATAATTGGGATACATCCATATGTATTAATTCTGTGGCCGAGGCCAATTCTGTGGCAGAGGCCACAGACTCATTATCTTTTCTTTGCTGGGGGGGACTTCTCCTTCTCGTCATTCTGATGAAGAGAGATTGCAGGGTTGTCCAGAGCCCAAGTGTTGACTGGGACCCAGGCCGTGCGCCCTTGTTTTATAGAGATCTTAGGGATGTGGGCTTCTTCCTTAAAGAGTTTATTTATTTATTTGAGAGAGAGAGAGACAGTCAGCAAGAAAGGGAACCCAAGCAGAGGAGTGGGAGAGGAAGAAGCAGGTTCCCGGTGGAGAAGCCCGATGAGGGACTCCTTTCCGGAACGTTGTAAACACACCCTAATCCGAAGACAGGTGCTTGGTGACTGCGCCACTCAGGCGCTCCGGGTTGTGGGCTTCTTGATTTTTCAGCCTGCCTTCTGGGGGAGGGGCCTGCCTGCCGGTACTCAGAAAACCCTGTTTGGGTAGAGTCTCTGTGTCCCTTGCGAGGGGGGATGGGGATGGGCACCCTGTGAGCCGGTATTTCCGGGCTTTTGTTCTCTGGCGGCTTTCCCTGGCGGTTTGCTATGCCTCTTCTGAGAGAGCAGCAGCGGCTGAAATTCAGCCTCTGTCTCAGAACAGAGGGATCGCGGATCGTTCTCCACTGATGTTCTGGCCACTTTAACTCTGTTTCTGTTGGTGCTGCTCAACCCTGCAGCATCCCGGGCTGTGCGCCCCACACCCGGCGTCCCAGCCCTCACTTCCAGGGCCGGCACGTCTCTGTCCTTTGTGTTTCCAACCCCGCCCGCCGCCAGCCGCCCCGCGCGGGCTCCCGGAGCTCCCCGTCTCAGTCTGGTGTCTCACGGGTGCTGACCGCGAGTCCGCCTGCTCCCCCGTGCAGGTGGCCCTCCAGCCGCCAGCCGCCCCGCGGACGCTCCCGGAGCTCCCGGTCTCAGCCTCGATCCAGTGAGCACACCGGAGCTCCGGAGCTCCGTGAGATGCTTGGTGGTGCACGCTCCCGGCTCACGGACTCAGTCTGCCGTTTCCAGAGTGCGGGTCCGCGGTCCGCCCGCTCCCCGGTGCAGGTGGCCCGCCAGCCGCCCTGCGCGCGCGCTCCTGGAGCTCGCGTTCTAAGTCTGTTGTCTCGCGGGTGCCGTCCGCGAGTCCGCCTGCTCCCCCGTGCAGGTGGCCCGCCAACCGCCAGCCGTCCCGCGTGCGCTCCCGGAGCTCCCTTCTCAGCCTGCTGTCTCAAGCGTGCGGGTCCGCGGTCTGTCCGCTCCCCCTTGCAGGTGGCTACCGCTTCCCGGCGCCCTGACACGGCGGCTCCCTCCCCCTTCTGTTTAGCTTCCGATATCTGTGCGCGGTTTCACGGCTCCCCGCTTCGTACCTCGATACTCAGCGCTGGAGATGTTCATTTGTAGAGATCCAGATGTATCTTCCTGCGTCTCAGGCTGATTCCGTGGATATTCCTGCTGGTCTGGTACCTATCCAGCTCAACTCAGGGGACCGGCTGAAAAAGGTGTCCCCTACTCCTCCGCCATCTTAACCTGCAGTATATATTTTAAAAAGACTTTAAGTATGATCTTCAATTTTAAAGTCCTGTCTATAGGGGCGCCTGGGTGCCTCAGTCACTTAAGTGTCTGCCTTCGGCTCAGGTCACGATCTCAGGATCCTGGGATCGAGTGTCACGTCCAGTTCCCTGCTCAGCGGGAGCCTACTTCTCCCTTTCCTCCTGGCTCCTCCCCTTCTTGTACTCTCTCTCTGTCCAATAAATAAATAAAATCTTAAAAAGAAAACAACTTTAAACTTCCATCTATACAATGAAGTAGCGGATGGCCGCTATTGAGACCCGAAGAGTAGCTTTGAAACTAAGCGGAAGGAACAGCTCAGACTACAGAGTAGCTCTTCAGGGCCAGCAGTTTCAGCTTCGAGTCTGTGCATGCTGAGCCCAGGGGGACCCACGGATTCCTAAGCGTTCTGCCTGCAGTACATAAAGCAACGTTCAAGACAGGAGAACGCTCATCAGGGATTGTATTGATGTTATGATTAAAAGAATGTCCTTTGAGACATGAAATGATATTAAAAAATGAATAATGTCATTCTTGTAGGTTATAATCAGTATGATAAATGATTTTCGTTTTAAAACGCTTGGAGAAGAAAACAAGTGCAGCCCATGACCGTGATGTCATCGGTCAGTCTGGTTCTTACCAGCGGCTGTGGGCTGCCTCGTGTTGGTTGTGACCTGTGACTACTCATCTCTCTTTGCTCGCTGAGCAACATGAAGATACTACCGTTCGTCTGTGTCATTTCTGAGGGTTATTCTAGAGTGGGTTGTCCAACATCAACTTTCTTGGCAAGTAAAATCAGCTAACCTAGTACCAGGGAGACAAAAACGTCTAGGCATTCCACCTGCTCTAGAGTTTACTTCCAAGAACTACGAGGGGCTCTAAAGTTAGGATACAGATTAGCGACATGATATCCTTTTAGAATCTGGGAGTGAGGGGATGGATGGAAGCAGAACTGATGTTCACACAACTCTTAACTGAATCCAGTTCAAAATTTCTACGATGTAGCTGTTTGGTTGGGGTGCTTATCTTGGACTATTTGTATAAATGCTGGAGAATATCCTTGCATTTCCATGATGAACCTGAGGGAACTGGGGAAGCAATATAGGTCCTGAATTTCATTTTCCAAACCTCACATCCAACGATATGATGAAGCACATCTGGGACAAAAGCCATCAGAATTGTCAAGGCAATGACCTAAAGGCTTAAACAGGAGCTATTTAAAAGTAAGCATCTCTCAAAATTGTGGTTCTCAAAGTATGGGGATCGTCATGACACTTTTAGTGTTCCATAGCTTAAATTATTTCTATAATCTTACGAACATGTTATTTGCCTTCCCCACTGAGCTGACATTTGCGCTGATGGTCAGAGTAATGGTGGATAAAACAGCTGGTTCGTTACCACGAATCGAGGCAGTAACACCAAACTGCTAGCTGTCTTGTATCTTTCACCACCACACGCTCACGGTACAAAACAAAACAGAAATGCCAATGTCCTTCGGTAGGTTTGTGATGAAACCAGAAAAATTACTGATTTATCACGTAGCTACCCTTGGGGACCCACTTTTTAGTATTCTGTGCAACAAAATGAGAAGCTCACTTTGGCTGTAGTTCATGGGTTGTCCCGAGGAACAGCACTTGTACAGTTGTTAATTGTAGCCGCAAATAAAACTAGCCGTTGTCTCATGATGCGCCATTTTAACTTGAATGAACCACTGACTCACAAACTACAGTCCTTCAGACGTGAGTGTTTGGCAGACATTTTTTTAAAATGAACAAACAGAACCCATTACTTTAAGGAAAACAACTAATAATCTTCGTTGTCAAAGATAAAATTTGAACTTTCAAGTAAAATTAGAATTTTGAAAACTTATATAATGCTTCCTTGACCCTGACAGCTTCTCAATAATTAAAGAGTTTTCCAATGAAATCGATGGTAATATCAGTGAATTCATTTTCTCGATTATAAAACAAAATGTGCCAACATTTAGAAGATCTGCATAACTTGAGGAATAGGAATTTTCCAAATCAGCCATGCATGATGTTACAGAATCATACGTGGATGAAAAATCCATTCAAGTGCCAGACCAGCAAGTGGGTTTTAAAGTAACAAAGTAAGAAAAGTTCACAGATATGGTTTCACATTCCACTTTATGTTTAACCTTTAGAAAACTATCACTTGACAAGCTGTAGCATAGTATCAAGGAAGACAATCCACAATTACATGAAAGGTTGTTAAAATATCCCTCCTTTCCCAGCTGCATGTTTGTATTACCTCTCATTTTCCTCACGTACTTTGATCCAAACAACACGTTTGTAACAGATTGCATGAAGAAGCAGATGTGAGAATCTACTTGTTTTCTATTAACCCAGACGTTACAGAAATATGCAAAAATGCATTTTTGTTTTCATAGTATTTTTAATTAAAAATGTTATTATGTCAACATGTAATAGATATATTACTGTTCTGTAAAATGAATCAGTAAATCAATGTTTGAAATTTTTCTTAGTGCTCATTTCTAATTCAGTAAATACAAATAGATGGAGCTTACATCGACAAAAGGTCTCCTCGATAATTCTGAAGAAGGTATAGGAGTCCTAAGCAAAAGCTTACAGAACTGCTAGCTTAAAAGAGTCTGTCTCTGCCATTTATAGGCTGTGTGGCTTTGGGCAAGATACTTAATCCCCCGTGACTCAGTTTCCTCATTTATAAAATGAGAGTAACAATGAAACAATGGAAGTAAATCATTTAGTGTAGAACCTGGCCCAGAGTGCACCTTCAGTGGGTGTTAGCTTTTACTGTTTTCTCAATAACTATTTATTGAGCATCTACTAAGTGCCAGCACCGTCCTGGGAATTGGGGAAACAATAGCAAATGAAAGAGACAAACATCCCCAGCCTATGGTGCTCACATTCTGCCACGAGAAGCAAGGACCGCTCATACTGGACCCTTAACTTGGAGTCTTCTCAGAAGCCAAGAAACATGTTGCCTTCATCTCTGAGTCCTAAAGATCACAAGTGTGTGGGATAGAAGTGCATCCTTCTCAAGCTTGTATCCTCCTGTACCAGATGTTACCCACCCACCTCTCCAGAAGCGCTCCATCCTTCTCTGCCTGTGCTCTACCCTGGCAGGCTGACTTGCATGGACTGTGCTGACAGGGTTCCCTTGCCTCTAGCATCCAGATGGATTCATCCAGAAGAGATCACAAGTGGGATGTAGAAAAGAGAGAAGTTGGGGTATTGACTCCCCTGGCTCCTCCTTGTGGGCCATTTATGAGCCAAGTTCAGTTCCTGCAGGTGGTCCTCCCCCTCTGCCCAGGCCCCCACTCTTCACCATCTATAACCTAGCCTCGCCTCACCACCTCCAGTTGGGAGAAGCTGCTGACAGCAGTCCTAGGGTTCTGCACCATCCCCTGTTCATATGTTATAAATGGCCCCTTTTAAATCTCTCCTAAAATTACCCAAATGGAGCGTGCTGTCAGTCTCCTTCCAGGACCATGCCCAATGGACTTGCATGGTTCTAACCCAGCACCTTGAGCTTGGGTGGCTCTCAGGGAGGGCAGGGATCTCCTTGGCCCTGTTCACTGCTATTCTCTAGGGTTGAGAAGAGTCCCAGGCACATAGTAAGCACTTACTAAATATTTGCTGGATGAGTGAATGAAAAATGAATTTTCATTTTCATTTTATCCACATATTCAATCAAATGCTTCAAAACACTTTAGATTAGGAATTCATTGCTTCTCCTAGTCATTATTTTAATCCATAGCTACAATCAAACCTCTACACACCCACAGTTAATAAATGAAAACCAGACACATAACAAGTTAGAAGAGAGGAGAGTTCAAATGAAGCCCCATCTGGAAATCTCATCGAGGACTCCATGTGTCCCACCCCCACACTCTTGTGTCTGGGGGAGGGGTGGGAGTCTCTATACTTGTTCTGTTTTTCTTTCTTTCTTTGTTTCCATTTGCATCTAATTTATGATATTTTTAAGTGTAACAACTTGATTAAGACATAATTCATATATTCACATACAATTTACCCATTTAAGTGTACAAATCAATTGCTTTTAGTATAGTCACAGAGTTGTTCAACCATAAGTTCACAATTCCAGAACTTCTTCATCCCTTCCAGAACAAACTCCACACCCCTTGGCAGTCCCTCCCTATTCTCCTCTCACCCCCCAGCCCTAGGCAACCATTGCCTATACCTGGACATTTCATATAAACGGAGTCATACAATATGTGGTCCTTTGTAATGGCTTCTTTCACTTAACATAATATTTTCAAGATGCATCCATGCTGTAGTATATATTGGTACTTCACTCCTTTTTATTGCCCCATTAATATTCCACCGTATGGATACACCACATTTTATTGATCCATTCATCAGCTGATGGACATGAGTTGTTCTAACTTTTAGGGTATTACGAATCATGCTGCTATGAACAGTGTACAAGTTTTGTGTAGACATAGGTTTCCATTTCTCTTGTGTAGGATTGCTGGGTCATATGGTAACTCTATGTCTAAACTTTTGAGAAAGTGCTAGACTGTTTTCTAAAGCAACTACACCATTTTACATTCCCACCAGCAGTGTATGAGGCTTCCAATTTCTCCGCACCCTTGTCAACACATATTATTATCTTTTCTTTAATGACAGCGCTATGCTTATTCTTAAACACTCCCAGGAGAGAGGATTTTTGTTAAATGTGGCTTCAGTCAGCTCTCCAGACCCCTCACTAAAATGCTCATGTGTAAGGGGTTATTCTAAAATTGGTTCCTGAGCACCTCACAATTTCTGGAGTCCTATCCAGGGTCCAAGGGCCCTGAGTAGAGGTGGCCCCAAGTAGCACACTGAGAGTCCAGACAAATGCCACAACGGCATGAGTTCTGCATGCTCTAGAACTGTCCTGTCCAATAGCATGCTCTAGAACTGTCCTGTCCAATATAGTAACTGCTAACCATATGTGGCTATTCACATTTAAATTAATTAAAATGAAATGAAATTAAACATTCTGTTGCTCAGTCACACTGATCGCATTTCAAGTACTCAATAGCTGCATTGGACAGTGCAGATACACACATTTCCATCACTGTAGAAACTTCTATTGGATAGCACTAAAGAGGATAGACAAAAGACACAACACATCAATACCCTGTGAGAAATGTTCATCGGAGGGGCTTTGTCTCCAGACCCCCTTCACTCAAGCACCCCATGACACACACTCCCATTTTGCCAGTCAACCGAAGAAGCTCAGAATTCTGAGTGATGTTAGAGAAAAGGGAGATGGGTATGTATGTTGATGTAGAAATGCAGAAGTTTAGACCTTGAGACCTTACAGGGGGGCTACCATGTTTTCCAATCAGTTCAACAACTTCAAGCTCTTCTTTTCATTCCTCAGAGTCCAACTACCCAACCCTCCATGTCTCAGGTGAGAAATATTTAACATCTAAAATGATCTCTTTCTGAAAACTCTTCTGTAAAGGATTGCTAACATTCATGCATTTCTAAAACAAAGAATTCCCTGCACTGCATATGTGCTATTAATAATTAGCAGTCAATTAACACTTTTCAGCCTCCAGCATGTTAAAAATGTTAACCAAGGGGTTCATAGGAGAAAAACTTGCCCTCGAAGCAGCAATGGCGTGTTACATACTAAAGCAGAGTCGGCCTTGAATTCTGGGGGCTGGCGGGGCGTACCAAATGCTGGATCTCACACATCTTTATAACTATCAATATTCAAAGAGTATATTCATTATTCCTAGAAAGGCAGGTGAATACTCCTTACTATTTGTACAAATCAATGGGCACTAGCCTTATCTCCAAAGTCATAATACTGCACTTCGCCACAAGTTCAATGACATCTAAGGACCAAAGCTACGGTTGAATATTTCAATCAACTTATATAAAAGTTCACAATTACTAATTCAGTTCTGAAAAACTATATAAAGCAATTTAAAAGTCAAGCTCTTCACAGAGCTTTTCTCTCCTTTTAAATCACTATAGACAAACTAGCTCTTGCCGGGTCTTGTTTTAAAGAAGCAACCAGGAACACCTCAGCCAAGACAAATCAACCCTATGTGACCTTTAGGTGAAGACTGAAGAATTTGTGGGGAACACTTTCTCTGTGGATATGAGCCTCCAGTTTATGCATGAGCCAAGGTTTTCAATGTTTCACATCTAAACAGAATATGCGGCACCCCGTGAGAAGTTGCCGACTGTGACGGCCTGACTTCCACCCCTTGTCCAGTAAATGTGAATGGCAGCCTAGCACTGTGCTCCCTAGAAGCCAGTCAGGAGCCTTCCTGGAGAAGGAACATTGGAGAAATGGAGGACTAAGGCTCCACTGAAGCTGATTCTCCTTCCTTAAAAGCCTGTGTTCTATATTATGCATGAGCAGGTCCTGTGGTCCCATCACAAATCTCTTTGTGTCGTGGGTCCCCAAAGCAGCCACAAGGTATCAGGCAAAGTCGATGTAGTTTCGGAGCAGGTCCAAGAGTGGGGACAACCTAAAGTCTTTTAGGGACCAAGAGAAAGCTGTGAGACTGTAGAGGTCATTGCACTGAACTCCCTTGGCTCTACCTGCCCACTTTTGAGAGGGTAGTGTCTTCATCCCCACTTTCCAGAGAAGGCCACAGAAATTAAATGACCTTCTGAAAGTCATTGGGGTGGGATGGGAATCGTGGTGTCTGGTCACCATAAAGGGAATAAAAACATTCACGAAATGTGTCAAGCACCTCCAAGAATATGACAAGGGCAAGGATAGGCCTAGCTTGTCTTTGTGGAGTGGGTTCAGGGTTAGAGAAAGGCGCATGAAGTCCACAGAGCTTTGTAACACCTTCTACTCAATCCCGAAGCTAAGGTCAACTCCAGACAACCCCTGTCTTTCCCATATTGGGATTGAGGCTATTGTGTGGGGTGAACACGGGGCATTGAGGATATGGGTAGGAGACCAGCTGTTCCATTCTTCAGGTGAGTCCCAATCTGATACTCCCCCATGGTTTCCTACCCTCAGCTCAGCCTTCTAACATCAGTGAAGGTTCACACTTGATACCTACTGGTCAGTAGGGAGGATCATTGCTCAGTGACCCTGCAGGCCATCATTCTCTAGAAGGCATGACATAGAACCAGAAAGAGACATGGAATTAGCTTCTGTTTAATATATTTACAGGCTTTTATAGTATTTGAAATCATCTGTGAAACAGAACAGCTGAAATACTTTTTTTTCTATGCCAACTATTAGGCTCAATCATGTATCAGGTGGCACTTATACTACCATGAAGTGCTACAGAACTCAGTGTAATGAAACAACAACATATTTATTATTTCTCATGGTTTTGTATATCGCCAGGACGCCTCTGATCTAGGCTGGCTCGGCAGAGTCTCAGGGTCTAGAATGGCCTCACTGGCATGTCTGGGTTCTCAGCTGGGATCCTGAGGCTCTCTCCACAAGCTTTTTCCTCTAGGAGGCTAGCCAGAACTTTTTCATACAGGGGCACAAAGTTTCCCAGAAACTAGAGGGGATGAACCCCACTTTCTGAGGGCCTTTCAAGCTTCTGCTTGTTTTACAGCTGCTAACATCCTTTTGGCCAAAGCCAAGTCCCATGGGCCCAGCCCACAGTCAGATGGGAGGAGCAACAGTAGGGCATGGCTACGGGGAGGCACAATTCAGTGGGGGCCATTTCTGCAGCAATCCATAACTACCTACCCCAGATGTGATGAGTGCCATAAACCAGAAAAGTTCGTGTCTTCTGTTGAACAAAACATAGAGAAGAATGAAATAGTATCTAAGCCAAGTTATTATACTTAATAGTAATATTTCATAATAGGACTTCAGCAACCATTATCTGTGAAAGAAGCAGCACTTGAAGCAAGACCACAAAATATGAAATCTTATATACAAAGATCTGATCTGACTTATACTTTTAATTTCCTTATATTTTATTCTCTAACCAAATCTCCTTACATTTTCTGCAAATATCTTTTTTATAGTGCCTATGATGTGTAAGGCAGAGTGAAGATCCAAGGATTAGTAGCATATGATCTCTACCTCACTGGGGGAGATAGAGTCTCTACCCAGATCACTGTAATATTTATCATAAGAGAGAGAGAAAACATCACAAGAATAGAGAGTCAGAAGAAAGTCCAAATGGAGTCAAGCTCTGGCCCAATGTATACCTCACTGATGTCACTTTATGAAATTCCAAACACCTTCCATCTAATTCCAACTTGGCCATGTGCTGGGAACCTCGCCTCAGGGCTCTACCACCTTTACTGGCATCAGTGATAGGGGACTTCCAAGTGTCCCAGATCATTGGACAGAGTGTTATCCTCCAGGATGGCCAGATGTGGAGCTGAGCTGTGTCTTGGGGCACAAACGAGCACATTTCTGCTAGATAATTGAAACACAGCCCCCTCTCCACTGCTGATGCTTGTGGTCTGCCAGAAGCTGATAGTCTCTTGATTTTGTGTTCCTAATTGTGCCCTCCTTCCAAGCCTGGGATTCTTATCTAATCTGGGAGTGGAATAAACTAGCTCTGCAAATGTACACCCAAATCTATGGCCTCATACTTCAACCAATGGCTATTGAATCTAATAATCAAGTATCTGCCCCCATCTATGCTTCTATTTCTGCAACAACCCTCTTTCAAAAAGCAGTAGGTGACTCGTATTTAGCTGTCCTAGGCGAAAGGTTTTCAGGGCTCACCTGAAGGTCTTGGATGAGCATAGAAGTAGGAGGTGGGGGAGACACACATCAAGTAATCTTTCCAGTATGATCCCGCCCAACCCAAGGAATCTACCAGAGTCTTGAATGCATTTTGCCTTTGTTTGGGTAGGAGGTAAAAGGTGAGCTGGGCCTCGGGAGGATTTTAAGAGGCAAGGAAGGCATTATAGTCATGGCAAAGGCACAAAGGTGGTCATGCAGTGTGAATCCCCTGGCAGCTTCTAGCAATCCCTCGGGCAGCAACATGGTGGCTCTTTGTCCACTAACTTAACTCTGGATGGCAGGGCAGTGCTTATAGGTATTTGAGCCTTGTCTTTGGTCTGTACAATCCATCTCCTTTATTAACGGCCATTCACAGCTAAAGCCAGGCTTGGGGCAATTCATGCCACTTGACGAGCAAAACCTTTGATCTTTGTTCTTTGCTTGTCTCCTCCTAACTGAATCTCAGGCAGGAAGAAAAATAACAGCAAGTCTCCCCTTCTTGATCCAGTGACCTTCAGTGCCCCAGCAAAGTAGGGACTGCAATACTGATGTGACTCGGCTTCTTGCTTCCTGCACCTCCCTTTTGTAACCAGAGCTATTTAATCGAACTTGGAAGATAGTGGGAGACTTAAATTCCTGATGGCAATTCTACCAAATCTGTGAGGTGTCATCTGCTGTGAGAAAACCCAGCTGACTTAATTCCTCCCCATTGAAACTTTCTCTTCTTTCTGATAACCCAAAGAGGGAGAAAGTCAAAAATACAATGAGCAATCAAATAGTACAAACTCCTCGATATATGCCAGGCTAATTTCCTTTGAGCTGCCTCCTCTTTAACTTCCCCAAATCACTCTATACATCTACACCCCACACCAAATGAGGGGACTTGAGGCATTCCTTCCAATTTGATCTCCAACAAGGGAGTGATGTAAGAACTCCACTCCTTTCTCCAGGGTGCCAGTGAAAAGAATGTTCTGCTTGCTGATGGGCAAAAACGAGCACCACGGCAAGACACCACCACCAATCCGGCTACCTACCCAAAGGTGCTGTGCCTTCCACCCATGATGACTGGTTTGGATTCCTCTGCCAGCATGGCTTGGGTTCTTACATTCCGCCAGCTCAGAGCCAGCCTTCTTACACAGGTGTATGTATCATGGCCAAACATTGAGTGCTTGGGTATGGACACACATTGATCCACAAACCCCTCAATTCGTTCTCTGCAGGAGAAGCATTCCCCAACACTGCACTTGATTTGCATGAATGGTTTCTGAGATCTTTGCTAGGGCAACAAGCTCTGATATCAAAACCTTTGTCTTTTGCCTGTGTCCCGGGCACCTCTCTATCTTCCAGGCTGATCTCCCTCATCCCACTCCCTATCTCTGCAGAGGAAAGCATCATCTATCATGGGTTCTCCCTCTGGTCTACCTTGAGGTTTGCCATTACAAACTTGGGTTATGCAGAGAGAGAGAGAGAGAGAGAAGGAGAGAAAGGGAAAGGGATCATCAGTCACAAAATCCATGAGCAATAAAGGTTAACGTATGCCAAGTTTCATTCAGAGCTGGCTGTGGGCCACGGCTGATGCTTAATACTTATTGAGTGTCCATAATGGATGAGGCCCCTTCTGACCCTCTTGTGGAACAACTCTCAGGAGGGATAGAAAATCCTTTCCTAAGGGAATAAGCTTCCCTCACTAGGAGGCTCACAAGGGAATCTTAAAACTGGAAGGGTTTTATTACCATATTTCATCAAATTGAAGGTGCCTTTCAATCTTACAATCTTATATTGACGGACCATTATTTTCTGGACCTAAGAAAGGCAAATACTACCATTAACTGCCAAGTGCTATGGACTCCATGATGCATCTAGATCTCAGAAATGTTAAAATGTGACAAAGTGTGCATCTTAGAATCAAAGAAATAGTTATTTTTATCTAGCTTTTTTCATGACTTTGGAATCTCCTTGGTCCAGGGACACCATTTGTTTTCTCCTTCAAGATTCTAGAACAAAGACTTGCCATCTGCCCATAAACCATGGTTGTATTTCAGCAACCTTATTGTCAACAAGTCCTTCTTCCTGCCTGGCCAGATTCTGTTTTACTTTAACTTATACGTGTTTCATTCTCCACTTAACTGGATATAAGCTAGACTTCCTTGTCCTTATTTTAAATACAACCCTGTATCTGCCTAAAGACAAGAATCAAGCACCCAGTCTTTTCTCCTGTAAGTCAAACAATTTCGACTTCTTTTTATTGAATTATGACATACACATACAAACAAGGAACAAAACACAAATGTATAGGTTGGTAAGATTTACAAAATAAACACATCTGCAGAATCACCATTCTGATTGTTTAAAAATATGAGCCTCCTTTATGCCTTGCCCCTTCATCCACCCCCAAATAAATCATTCCAACATCAGTCAGAACCAGAGATTTGTTTTGTCTGTTTTATACTGTATGTAAATGAAAATGTACAGTATATGATCTTTTGCGTTTGGTTTCTTTTGCTTAACATTGCACACCACCTTGCAGTATGCGTCAGTAGTTCCTTTTAATTTCTACAACATATTTATCCATTTCACTCTTGATGGACATTTAGATTGTTTCCTACTAATGCCTATTACAAATAGTGCTGTCATGGGTATTCTTATACATGTCTTCCAGGACACAGAGGCATGGGCTCCTGTTGGGAATACACATAAGGGCTGAATTACTTAGCCATAGGGTTTGTGTGTGTGTTGAGCTTGAGTACTGACAACTCCAGAGTTTTCCACAGTCGCTGAGCTAGTCCATGCGCCTACAAGAAACGCATGAGCATTCTCACTGCTCCAAATCCTCATCAAGACTTGGTTGTGTCTATTTCATTTCAGCCATGCTGGTGGCTAATATCTCACTGGACTTTTAATTTGCAATTCCCTGATGACTAATGATCTTGAGAACTTTTTCATACATTTTTTAGCCATTGTATATCCTCTTTTATGAAGGATCTTTTCAAGTCTTTGGCCCTTTTAAAAACTGTGTTGTTTTCCTTATTGAATTTATAGAAATTCTTTGTATATTTGATACGGGATACAAATCCTTTGTTAGATCGATCTATTGATCTATCAATCTATCACAATTATCTTCTTGCCTCCGTGGTTTGGCTCTTTATTGCTTTACATGGTGTCTTTTGATGAGCAGCAATCCTCAATTTTAATTTTAAAATACTCCAATGGAACACTCTTTCCCTTTATAGTTAGTATTTTATGTTTTACCCACCCCGTAATCCTAAAAATATTTTTTCACGTTATCTACTAAAACCTACTCGTTTGGGGGCACCTGGGTGGTTCAGTTAGTTAAGTGTCCAACTCCTGATTTCAGCTCAGGTCATGGTCTCAGGGTCCTGGGATCAAGCCCCATGTCTGGCTGTGTGCTCAGCATGGAGTCTGCTTGTCCCTCTCCCTCTGCTCCTCCTCTTCCCACTCTCATTCTCTTTCTTTCAAATAAATAAATAAATCTTTGAAAACATTTAAAAAAGCCTACTTGTCTTTTACATTTAGGTAAAACACTTTACAACTCACCTGGGACTGAATTTGTTTATTTCTTTTTTTTTTTTAATTTTATTTTATTATATTGTGTTAATCACCATACAGTACATCCCCAGAT